>NC_091983.1:185625318-185935318 GCF_044704955.1 Pristiophorus japonicus
AAAACAATCTGTTCCAAACTGAAACTGTTCTAACTGACTAGAACTGGAGCAAACTCAATGCCGAGAATTGCAATTTCTAAGATACTCCATTCTAAACCAGTTGCTCCAAAAAAACAGGAGCAACTCAGGCCGAAACTTGGCCCCCATAAGTGCAGGGCCAGATATTGCTCAGAGACCAGTACACTTGAAGGAGATTTGTCTGTTTCTCAGCACGTAGCCAAGATTATCTAAAAGTGAAACACTGAACAAGAGTTATTCAAAAATGTGTCTGAATTGAATTGTACAGCATTCCAAAGTGACAGAACATGCAAACACATGAAGCCAAATCTTTTACATTATTTCAAAAAACATTAAAGTGACAATCAAAAGGAACCATGTGAAAGAAGACCAACATTAAGATTTTATAACATCAGCAGCACCAGCGCCCAACCCTCTACCCATTACCAGCACCACACGCCCCCCCCCCCCCACCCTCCGCGATGTGAGGCCCATTGTCCTCTTCATGGCTCCGCCATCACCACGGCGACCCGCACCACTGCCCCTCATCGCCTCTGCTCTATGGCGGTGTGCAGGAGGGCAGCCAGCCAGAGTGCTGCTGTCGTGTGCATTGTGGAGAGAATGTAGGCTGTTGAATCCTTAACTCTTAAACATAATCACACGAGGCACGTACTGCAGACGCAGTCACTCTGTGACCTTCACCTTTATTACCTGGACCAAGGAGTGCTGGCCCTGCGAGGGACCTCTCCTTATATACCTGAATCTCCAGGTAAGGAGTGTCTCCCACAAGTACACCCCCTGTGGTCAAGGTGTGCATATCTAGTAAGTATGTACAGTATGTAGTGGTTACATGAGGGTTACACTTGTATAAGGGTTACAGTAGTATGCTGGTTACATACATGACATAGGCGTTGAGATGGAAGCCTCTGGCATCTCTGGCGCCTCGGGGTCTGTCAGCATCGCTGGTATGGCATCGGGGGGTTCCATGACATGGTCCAAAAGCATCAATTGATGCATGGCTGCTACAGTGTCGGTGTTTCGCTCCACCGCATTGATGAGCCGTGACATGCTGGCAGTATGCTGCTCTGCAAAGGTGGCAATGCTGGCAGCTATCCCAGTCATGGCCTGCAGCAGATCGCGGCCTAGGTCGACGTTTGTCCTCAACAGCTGCACCATTTCCTGCATTGCTGCCACCCGTCCTGCATCCTCATCTGCTTGTGGCGTTATCCTGAGTGGCTGCGGCTTGGTGGCTTTCCCGGCACGGCTTCTGTACCTCCCAACACTTGATCCCGCTTTGTCCAACTCGAAGCCCAAAAGTCGGACCGTGAGACCGATGATAGCCGCACAGGTGGCACACACGTCAGGAGGCTGCAGTCCCCCTCTGTAACCTCTGTAACCTCAAGTGGTACAAACACTGGGCCTTCTCCCTCCTCTTCCTCCTGGTCTTCATCCCTCTGGGTGGTGGAGGTGGATGCGGTGGATATGGGGGATCTTGGGCAGAAGGAGCCGGTGTGTTGGGCTCCTGGCGACGTCGAGGTGGAAGGTGTTGGTGTTAGACTCTGCCTTTGTGTGTCAGAGGTGGATGGGGTGTATAGATCGGTGCTGTCCGATTGATCATCTGTACGTACAGGACAACATTTAAGTGTTTAGCTAGAGGGTGGGATTGGTCAAGCTGACATGAGTCCTGTCATAGCTCACATTCTTACTTAGAGGACTACCATCGGCACATCACCACACCATGAATGGCCGAGAGACAGTACATAAAAAAACATTTGACATCACATTATATGACGTGAGAGTCACATAGATCGGTGAGTCGTTCAAACTTGCCATCCTCTAGCACGGGATCGGCACCACCATGTGGTCACCCACAAATGCCAATGCACGCTCCTCTATGTTAGTTGTAGCCTTTACCCATTTTTCACATGCAACACACACACACACACACACACACACACAGACACAATGGCCACAGAACCTTTTTGATTAGTACAGGAGTGCATCAATAAGATGTTTACTTACTCTTGCTGATGCAACCATATCGTTCCATCTTTTCCTGCACTGGTCTCCATATCGCACAGTGTTGCCCACTGATGACACGGACTCACCAATCTCCCGCCAAATGCGTCTATATTGCGGTGGTGCAGGTCTATATAACGGGGCTCCACCTCTGAGACAAGTGCCTCCAGCTCCTCCTCAGTAAACCAGGGAGCTCTGGGCCTCCCTCCGTTAGACTTCTTGGCAGCTTTTCTTTCTCTCATGACAGCTTTGTAAGATGGATGTCTGATGATAATGTTGCTTCTCTTTCTCTAAATTAGCCCCCTCTACAACTGACAGGTGCAAGTGAGTACTGAGGTTATATGTGCATGCACAGCTGAGCCCTCAGCCACAATCACGATGAAAGTGATGTCAGCGGCCACAAGAAATTACAAAAAAATTCAAATTTTTTTTTCAAAATCTCGCACGTGCGCGGTGCACAGCCTCCGATCTTTGCCAAGTCGAGAGGCCTGCATCTACTACCGCCCACTGCTGCTGCCACCCGCTCCCGCCCACCGACTACTGCGGCCTGCCGCTCCTCCTGCCACCGACAGAAGCGCGATTAAACTCGCGCCCGACTGGCCCCAGCGGCAGCGGGCGGCAAAAGCTCACATTTCACCCGGGGACCACCAAGAAATGGGTGGCCCAATGCTCGCATCAAGTTCGGGGCCCAAGTTCCTATCCAGCCCTGAGGAGATGTTCTTAAACCTGGCATCGGTCAGGCAATATAACCTTCAGGACTCACACTCTAAGCTTCAGAGAACCTTATTTACCCCGGTAATGATACTGTTCCCTACCACTACAACGTTTCTTTTTACTCCCCTTACTTGAAACATGGAAACATAGAAAATAGGAGCAGGGGTGGGCCATTTGGCCCTTCGAGCCTGCACCGCCATTCAATAAGATCATTGTCATGTATTCAACTATCATTGTAACCCATGTATAAGCTGACCTAAGTTGTACACCTTGAGAACATTGACCACAAGGGGCGAACTTGTGGGAGACACTCCCAACCTGGACTTTCAGATATAAAAGGGGAAGCTCCACCCACCTTCATCATTTGAGGTCTTGGTAATAAAGGTAACTGGTCACAGAGTGACCTCTTCTCAAGTATGGGCCTCGTGTGCATTTATACTGTATAGTAAGGACATATCATTGGCGACGAGAAACTGGGATTTAAACCACGCGAGCATGGCCACTAGCAGCACGGAAGAGAGGTACTGTGTTGGTGATGATTGGGACGACTTTATTGAGAGACGACAGCAAAGTCTTGTCACGAAGCAATGGTTGGGACAGGATTCGGCCGACAAATGCAGGGCTCATCGCCTGACGGTTTGTGGATCAAGAACGTACTCCCTGATGAAGGACCTTCTAGCACCAGAGAAGCCGGCGGACAAGACGTTCGAAGAGCTCAGTAAGTTGACCGGTGAGCAGCATGCACATGGCGAGACACCGGTTTTACACGCACCGGTGGCGAGAAGGGCAAAGCGTTCCAGACTTCGTGGCAGATCTCCGGCGACTGGCGAGCCTATGTAAGTTCCCAGATGCATGCAGAGCGGAGATGCTGCGAGACTTTTTTATTGAGGGCATCGGGCACGCTGGGGTTTTCAGGAAACTGATTGAGACCAAAGACTTGACCTTGGAAGCGGCAGCTATGATAACCCAGACATTTATCTCAGGGGAGGAAGAGACCAGAATGATGTATGACAAAAATTTTGGCTCAAATGCGGCAAATGACCAGGGAGTCAACATTGTTAACGCGGCACAGAGTTCTTTAGGCAGACAAGGGCAAGCGGACATAAGAACATAAGAACATAAGAATTAGGAACAGGAGTAGGCCATCTAGCCCCTCGAGCCTGCTCCGCCATTCAACAAGATCATGGCTGATTTGGCCGTGGACTGAGCTCCACTTACCCGTCCACTCCCCGTAACCCTTAATTCCCTTATTGGTTAAAAATCTATCTATGCCCCAACATGGAGTCGAACCCAAAGGGGGAATTCAACAGAGACAATGGCTAGCTGAACGGCGATTCATGCCATCGCAATAGACAATGCGGCCAGTAATGGGGCCATCAACACCTATTAATGGTGCGCTTAAGGACAGTAACAGAGACAGTCAGAGACTATCGACTGGTAATGGACCTTTTGTTTCCAACAAAGGGGCCTCCAGCTCATGCTGGAGGTGTAGAGGCAAACACCCAGCCAGAGCTTTCAGGTATCAGCAATATTCCTGCAAAAACTGCAACGTCAGTGGTCACTTGGCGCATATGTGCAGGAAGCCTGCAGCCAGGTTGATGTACAAGGAAGATGGGCCTGATGTAAGCCCTACGAGGCCAAATGAATACTGGGGGAAATCGCTGGAAGCTGAAGTTCAGCGAGTTCATGTGAAGCACATGTACAGTTCATATACCAGGACGCCACCGATAATGATGAAAGTGCTCCTCAAAGGCATCCCAGTATTAATAGAGCTAGACACGGGGGCCAGCCAGTCTCTGATGAGTATCAAACAGTTTGAAAGGATGTGGGTGTCCAAGGCCAGGAGGCCAAAATTATTGCCGATTGATGCACAGCTACGGACATATACAAAGGAGATCATTCCGGTGCAAGGCAGCACCACGGTAGACGTGACCCACAAAGATTCGGAGAACAGGTTGCCACTCTGGATTGTCCCAGTGGATGGTCCCGCACTTCTGGGTAGGAATTGGCTTGCTGTCATGAACTGGAAATGGGGCGATGTCAATGCAATTTCTTCTGTGGAGTGAGTATCATGCTCACAGGTCCTGGACAAATTAGACTAATTATTTCCATCCGGCATCAGCACTTTCATGGGGACCAAGGTAGTGATCTACATAAAGCCGGACAACAGGCCAGTACACCACAAGCCCAGAGCGGTGCCGTACATGATGCAGAAAAAGATAGAATGCGAATTGGACTGCCTGCTGAGGGAAGGCATCATCTCGCCGGTCGAATTCAGTGACTGAGCGAGCCCGATCATGCCGGTGCTGAAGGCGGATGGGTCAGTCAGGATATGTGGCGATTACAAGGCCACCTTCAATCCGGTGTCACTCCAAGACCAGTACCCGCTACCGAGAGCAGAGGATCTCTTTGCGACGCTGTCCGGTGGCAAACTTTTTTCAAAATTGGGCCTGACCTCAGCTTACATGACCCAGGAGCTGGCGAGTGAGTCGAAGATGCTGACCACCATCACGACACACAAGGGATTGTTTGAGTACAATAAATGTCTGTTCGGGATTCGTTCGGCCGCTGCGATCTTTCAGCGAAATATGGAAAGCCTCCTCAAGTCGATTCCAAGGATGGTGGTTTTACAAGACGACATCCTCATCACGGGTCGCGATACTGAAGAACACCTCCACAACCTGGAGGAGGTGCTACGTAGACTGGACCGGGTATGGCTATGACTGAAAAAGGTGAAGTGCATCTTCGTAGCTCCAGAGGTAGAATTCCTGGGGAGGAGGGTAGCAGCAGACAGGATCAGACCTACTGCATCCAAAACAGAAGCAATCCAAGAGCACCCAGACCCCGCAACACGACGGAGCTGCGTTCGTTCCTGGGGCTCCTGAACTATTTTGGTAACTTTCTTCCCAAATTGAGCATGCAGTTGGAGCCGCTACAGGTGCTACTACGCAAAGGTCGCGATTGGGTCTGGGGGGACAGCCAGGAAAGGGCTTTTGATAGAGCATGCAATTTGTTATGTTCCAACAAACTGTTAACGTTATATGACCTGTGTAATAAACTTGTGTTAACGTGCGATGCATCGTCCTATGGTGTTGGGTGTGTGTTGCAGCATGTAAATGCCAAGGTTCAGTTACAGCCGGTAGCTTATGCCTCCAGAAGTCTGTCCCAGGCAGAAAGGGGCTATGGGATGGTAGAAAAAGAAGCGCTAGCATGTGTATATGCAGTAAAAAAAATGCACCAGCACCTTTTTGGCAGGAAATTTGAGCTGGAGACAGATAACAAACCCCTAACGTCCCTTTTGGCCGACAACAAGGCCATAAATGCGAATGCATCGGTCTGCATACAGAGGTGGGCACTTACGTTAGCCGTAGATGCCGACTCCAAATGGATTGAGTGTGCCATTTTAAATTCAAGCACATCCTCTGCCACGGTAGAAAGTCTACGGGCAATGTTTGCCGCCCATGGTCTACCGGATGTTTTGGTCAGCGACAATGGCCCGTGCTTCACAAGCACTGAATTCCAGGACTTCATGGCAGGCAATGGAATCAACCATGTCAGAACGGCACTGTTCAAATCGGGCTCAAATGGCCAGGCGGAACGAACAGTGCAGATAATCAAACAGGGGATGCTCAGAATCCAAGGGGGTTCCCTACAAAGCCACTTATCACGCCTCCTGTTGGCCAATAGATCCCGACCACACTCGCTCACAGGGGATCCACCCGCAGAACTGCTAATGAAAAGGACGCTCAAAACCAGGTTATCCCTTATACACCCCACCATGAAAGAAATCGTTGAGAGCAGGCATCAGTCACAATGTGACTGTCATGACAGGAATACGACGGCGCAATGTATTGATGTCAATTACTCTGTTTTTGTCCTTAATTACGCTGCAGGGCCCAAATGGCTCGCAGGCACTGTGATTGCCAAGAGGGGAATAGGGTTTTGGTAGTTAAACTTACCAATGGACAAATCTGCCACCAACACGTGGATCAAACTAAAAGGAGGTTCAGCAACCCCATAGAAGAAGCAGAGGAAGAACACGATGTAGAGTTCACTCCACCACAGGTGACCGAACACCGGAACCAAGTGGAGGAAAGCCAAGTCACTGTGGGCAGTCCGGACAGGCCTGAGGCACTGCAAACAGCAGACACTCAGGCCAGCGCCCAACAACCGGAGCCCCAACTCGGGCGCTCTACAAGGGAGCGTAAATCACCAGAGAAACTTAATCTGTGATCCCAATCAGACTTTGGGGAAGGAGGTGATGTCATGTATTCAAACATCATTGTAACCCATGTATAAGCTGACCTAAGTTGTACACCTTGAGAACATTGATCACTAGGTGGTGAAATTGTGGGAGACACTCCTAACCTGGACTTTCAGGTATAAAAGGGGAAGCTCCACCCACCTTCATCACTTGTGGTCTTGGTAATAAAGGTAACTGGTCACAGAGTGACCTTCTCTCAAGTATGGGCCTCATGTGCATTTATACTATATAGCAAGGACATATCAATCATGGCTGATCATTCCTTCAGTACCCCTTTCCTGCCTTCTCTCCATACCCCTTGATCCCCTGAACCGTAAGGGCCATATCTAACTCCCTCTTGAATATATCCAATGAACTGGCATCAACAACTCTCTGCAGCAGGGAATTCCATAGGTTAAAAGCTCTCTGAGTGAAGAAGTTTCTCCTCATATCAGTCCTAAATGGCCGACCCCTTATTCTAAGATTATGTCCCCTGGTTCTGGACTTCCCCAACATCGGGAACATTCTTCCCGCATCTAACTTGTCCAGTCCCGTCAGAATCTTATATGTTTCTATGAGATCCCCTCTTACCCTTCTAAACTCCAGTGAATTAAGGCCCAGTTGATCCAGTCTCTCCTCATATAACAGCCCAGCCATCCCTGGAATCAGTCTGGTGAATCTTCGCTGCGCTCCCTCAATAGCAAGAACGTCCTTTCTCAGACTAGGAAATCAAAACTGAACACAATATTCCAGGTGAGGCCTCACTAAGGCCCTGTACAACTGCATTAAGACCTCCCTGCTCCTCTACTCAAATCCCCTAGCTATGAAGGCCAACATACCATTTGCCTTCTTTACCGCCTGCTGTACCTGCATGCCCACTTTCAGTGACTGATGAACCATGACACCCAGGTCTCGTTGCACCTCCCCTTTTCCTAATCTGCCGCCATTCTGATAATATTCTGCCCTCGTGTTTTTGCCCCCAAATTGGATAACCTCACATTTATCCACATTATACTGCATCTGCCATACATTTGCCCACTCACTAATCTGTCCAAGTCACCCTGCAGCCTCTTAGCTTCCTCCTCACAGCTCACACCGCCACCCAGATTAGTGTCATCCGCAAACTTGGAGATATTACACTTTATTGCTTCATCTAAATTGTTAATGTATATTGTGAAGAGCTGAAGTCCCAGCACTGAGCCCTGCGGCACTCCACTAGTCACTACCTGCCATTGTGAAAAGGACCCGTTCATCCCGACTCTCTGCTTCCTGTCTGCCAACCAGTTCTCTATCCACATCAGTACATTACCCCCAATACAATGTGCTTTGATTTTGCACATCAATCTCTTCTGTGGGACCTTGTCAAAAGCCTTTTGAAATTCCAAGTACACCACTTCCACTGGTTCTCCATTGTCCACTCTGCTAGTTAAATCCTCAAAAAATTCCAGAAGATTCGTCAAGCATGATTTCCATTTCATAAATCCATGCTGACTTGGTCCAATCCTGTCACTACTTTCCAAATGCACTGCTATTTCATCCGTAATAATTGTTTCCAACATTTTCCCCACTACTGATGTCAGGCTAACCGGTCTATAATTACCCGCTTTCTTGCTCCCTCCTTTTTTAAAAAGTCGTATTACATTAGCTACCCTCCAGTCCATAGGAACTTATCCAGAGTCGATTGTGAAGAGCTGAGGTCCCAGCACTGAGCCCTGCGGCACTCCACTAGTCACTGCCTGTCATTCTGAAAAGGACTCATTTATCCTGACTCTCTGCTTCCTGTCTGCCAAGCAGTTCTCGATTCACGCCAGTACATTACCCCCAATTACTATTTCTAGGGCCACTATTTCTAGGGCCACTTCCTTAAGAACTCTGGGATGCAGACTATCAGGCCCCGGGGATTTGTCGGCCTTCAATCCCATCAATTTCCCAAATACAATTTCCCGCCTAGTAAGGATATCCTTCAGTTCCTCCTTCTCACTAGTACATTCCCCTAGTACATTCGGAAGGCTATTTGTATCTTCCTTTGTGAAGACTGAACCGAAGTATTGGTTCAATTGGTCTGCCATTTCTTTGTTCCCCATTATAAATTCACCTGAATCCGACTGCAAGGGACCTATGTTTGTCTTTACGAATCTTTTTCTCTTCACATATTTAGAGATGCTTTTGCAGTCAGTTTTTATGTTCCCTGCAAGCTTCCTCTCAAACTCTATTTTCCCCCTCTTAATAAAATCCTTAGTCCTCCTTTGCTGAATTCTAAATTTCTCCCAGTCCTAAGGTTTGTTGCTTTTTCTAGCCAATTTATATGCCTCTACCTTGGCTTTAACACTATCCTTAATTTTCCTTGTTTGCCATGGTTGAGCCACCTTCCCAGTTTTATTTTTACTCGAGGCAGGGATGTACAATTGCTGAAGTTCATCCATGTGATCTTTAAATGTTTGCCATTGCTTATCCACCGACAACACTTTAAGTATCCTTTGCCAGTCTATTCTAGCCAATTCATGCCTCATACCGTCGAAGTTACCTTTCTTTAAGTTCACGACCCTAGTTTCCGAATTAACTTTGTCACTCTCCATCTTAACAAGGAATTCTACCATATTATGGTCACTCTTCCCCAAGGGGCTTCACAAAACAAGATTGCTAATTAGTCCCTTGTCTTTACACATCACCCAGGATGGCCAGCTCCCTGGTTGGTTCCTCGACATATTGGTCGAGAAAACTATCCCTAATACACTCCAGGAAATCCTCCTCCACCGCATTGCTACCAGTTAGGTTAGCCCAATCAATATGTAAATTAAAGTCGCCCATGATTACCGCTGTATCTTTATTGCACACATCCCTTATTTCTTGTTTGATGCTGTCCCCAACCTCACTCCTACTATTTGGTGGTCTGTACACAACTCCCACTAGTGTTCCTGCCCTTTGGAATTCCGTAGCTTCACCCATACCGATTCCACATCATCCAAGCTAATGTCTTTCCTTACAATTGCATTGATTTCCTCTTTTACCAGCAACGCCAACCCGCCTCCTTTTCCTTTTTGTCTATCCTTCCTAAATGTTGAATACCCCTGGATGTTGAGTTCCAAGCCTTGGTCACCCTGGAGCCATGTCGCCGTGATGCCAATCACATTGTATCCGTTAACTGCTATCTGCGCAGTTAATTCGTCCACCTTATTCCGAATACTCCTCGCATTGAGGCACAGAGCCTTCAGGCTTGCCTATTTAACACACTTTGCCCCTTTAGAATTTTGCTGTAATGTGGCCCTTTTTGTTTTTTGCCTTGGGTTTCTCTGCCCTCCACTTTTACTGTTCTTCTTTCTATCTTTTGCTTCTGACTCCATTTTATTTCCCTCTGTCTCCCTGCATAGGTTCCCATTCCCCTGCCATATTAGTTTAACTCCTCCGCAACAGCACGAGCAAACTCTCCCCCGAGGACATTGGTTCCGGTCCTGCCCAGGTGCAGACTGTCCAATTTGTACTGGTCCCACCTCCCTCCAAAGCCCCAGGAATTTGAATCCCTCCATTGTGCACCACTCCTGAAGCCACGTATTCATCTGAACTATCCTGCGATTCCTACTCTGACTCGCACGTGGCACTGGTAGTAATCCTGAGATTACTACTTTTGAGGTCCTACTTTTTAATTTAACTGCTAGCTCCCTAAATTCATCTCGTAAGACCTCATCCCGTTTTTTACCTATATCGTTGGTACCTATATGCACCACGACAACTGGCTGTTCACCCTCCCTTTTCAGATTGTCCTGCACCCACTCCAAGACATCCTTGACCCTTGCACCAGGGAGGCAACATACCATCCTGGAGTCTCGTTTGTGGCCGCAGAAACACCTATCTATTCCCCTTACAATCGAATCCCCTATCACTATAGCACTTCCACTCTTTTTCCTGCCCTCCTGTGCAGCAGAGCCAGCCACGGTGCCATGAACTTGGCTGCTGCTGCCCTCCCCTGATGAGTCATCCCCTTCAACAGTACTCAAAGCGGTGTATCTGTTTTGCAGGGGAATGACCGCAGGCGACCCCTGCACGACCTACCTTGCACTGTGGATGCTCCAAAGTGAATCCACCCGCAGCTCCAGTGCTGCAATTCGGTCCGTCAGGATCTGCAGGCGGATACACTTCCCGCACATGTAGTCGTCATGGACACCGGAAGCATCCCTGAGTTCCCACATAGTACAGGCAGAGCATAACACGTGTCCGAGCTGTCCTGCCATGACTTAACCCTTATACACACTTAAATTGGCAACAACGATGTTAAAAGGTTACTTACTGATATAGAAAAGAAAAACTACTCACCAATCACCAGTCAATCACTTACCCCCTTGGCTGTGACATCACCTTTCGATTTCTTTGGACTTCTTTTTTGCTTTCTCTCCCTGCTGCAGCTGCACCGGTATGTCTCCCGATGCTGCTCCCGCCTCTCACGAACTACCCGGACTGCTGAGCCTTTATGGGCCGCTGCCTCTCGATGCTGCTCCTGCCTCTCACAAACTCCCCGGACCGCCCGACAGCTGAGCCTTTATAGGCCGCTGCCTCTCGATGCTACTCCCGCCTCTCACGAATGGTCCCCTGTACCACGGTGCTGTGGTCAGTTTGCTCATCCTCCCTGCTCTCCTCCACACAGGGAGTAAGAGCCTCGAACCTGTTGGACAAGAGCAACGGCTGAGGCTCCTCCAGCACTACATCCTGAGTCCCCATATTCGCCTCGCTCATAGTCACACCCTCCTGTCCCTGCCCACGGATTGAATTTGAATCTAATTGGTGTGACTAGCTCCTGGATCGTGGCGTCCAGGTAACTCTCCCCCTTTCTGTTGTGTTGTACTGTCCGCAGCTCAGACTCCAGCTCATCAACATGGAGCCGAAGTTCCTCGAGCTGCATAGACTTGCCGCAGATGTGGTCACTGTGGACTTCAATGGGGTCAACCAGCTCCCACATGCTGGAGCAGTGACACATTGTCTGCCCTGCCATCTTTAATATATTCAATTAATTACGTTTTCAAGTTTTGTTTTTAATCCCAGCTCTTAATTCAAACCAACTAGCATATTGCTTTTACCTCTGCATGGGAGCAGTGATCGGACACCACGTTGTCCTGCGGCGAGGACTTTAAAGGCGCCGGCTGCAGAGATGGCTTATGGAAAATGTGGATGCTGGCCAGAGGAGAGACCCCAGACGGCGGATCAGGAGGCCGTACAGTCGCAGGGTTTGCCGTGTGCATCATTCTTACCTTGAGATGTTCGTGGACCAGTGCCTAAGATGGCTGAGGTTCCACAAGGAGATGGTGACGGAACTCTGCCACCTCCTGCAGACATATCTGACAGCTGACATCGGCACCAGGACTTCGCTGTCCATGGCAGTGAAAGTGACAGCAGCCCTGAACTTCTATGCTACCGGCTCCTTCCAGTTTCCGGTAGGCGATCTATGCAACATCTCGCAGTTTGCGGTACATTGCTGCATTCGCCATGTTACCAACGCTCCCTACAACAAACGAATGGATTACATCAACTTCAGCATGTCCAGAGAAGACCTGGATGAGTGCTCCCGTGACTTCGCCAAGATAGCGGGCTTCCCCGTGGTTCAGGGGGCTGTTGATTGTACACACGTGGCATTGCGGGCCCCGCCTCACCTGGCCAGCCTATTCACCTAGCCATCTGCTGAAGACATCGTGCCCTACCCTCCAAGCCTCTGTTCATATAAATGGCAAGACGAGATTGTGACAATCAAACACATTTTTATTTACAAACAAAAAATTAGTGTGCTGTAAAGAAGTACTAAAGGATGACATCACCCACAGCAAACAATAATCGAAACCAGACCCCTTGAAACATTATCACCCACATCCACATGCAACTATTCACATTATTTCATCATGGAACAAGGACAGCATCTCTGGCCGGCGTCACATAATTCTTGAATGGCTCATGCAAGTGCAACTATTGATATGAGTTCATGATCGAGGAAGGTAACCATCTCTGGCCACTATCATACAATTCTTTAGTGGCTCATCCAAGTGCAACTATTTGCATTAGTTCATAGTCAAGCAAGGTCACCATTTCTGGCCACTAGCACACACATATTTAGCAGCTCTTTCTCAGTGCTTTCCCACCCCTTCCCTTCTCCCCCCCTCTCCCAGGCCTACTGCTCCTCCTCAATGAGGTGTCAGTGCCTGCAGCAAGGCTGGTAGAAGGTTGCTGTGTTGGTGTTACTGCCACAGCTGATGGTCTAGCAGGACGTTCCACACCAGCTCAGGCCCTGGAAGGCCCGGCTGCAGACTACAGCACCTCAGCATGGATGGCAGCACTCTGTGCTGGATGAATTCCAGAGAGTGGCAGGGGCAAGGGAGGAATGATGTCGCCCTGAGAGAGGACATCACGTTCCAACAGACTCAACACACTGCTACTCCCCCGGGGCAGAGCCTCAGCATCTGAAGCTAGGTGGCTGAGCACAGATTGCTGCCGTGCTTCACCAACATTAGTTCCCTGTGCAACTGATGGGGCCCCAGACACAATCCACGTGCCTGCGTGGATTCAATTTGGCTCTGCATCAGGGCATACTGGGCCTGAAGCACACCACGGAGCTGATTGATGCTATCATGTACTGACGATATGACTGTCTGCAGGCGTACCATAGTGTCGGCCTGGTGCTCAATGGCTACTGCCATGCCAGCCACAGCCTGTGCCACCATGTCTGGGTCCCTATGGTCATTTGAAGCATCCAACATCCATTGGTATCTACTGAGGATGGGCTTGATGGGCTGCTGAGACTCAATTGCAATTGTTCAGGTGATCTCCTCCACACTCAAAGCAAGTGCATCGACACTCTCGGGCACCTTGACAAAACACTCAGCAGATCACTGTGCATCTGCAATGGCTGTCTTGCGAGGTCCTCTAAGTCAGCCTCATCATAAGAGTGCTGCTGAGCATCACTCAGGCACTCACTCACCCTCCGGGGAGCTGTCCCCTGATCTCCCCTTCCCCGTGGCATTGCTGCAGGTCACGGGGTCCTGGAGCATCACCCACCTCCATCTCCCTGACCATGCCTTCCGACAAAAAACTGCAGGCCCCGCTCTGTGAGGACGCTGCATCCTCTTACACCTTCTCGTCCTCTCCACCGTCACCCGCAGTGGACGGCTGACGTTCAGGCCCCTGGCTGTCTGAGTCACCATCTGAAAACACAAAGCCAGAGAAGAGTGATTACCTGCAGGGGAGGGGACCAGGAGCGGCAAAGGCATTCGAGATTGCCAGTCACATGGAAAGAGCTGAAGGATTGTGATGTCAGGCTAAGTGGTCTGCCGGATGCTGCAAAGAACTCAACACACCGTCATTGTTCCCAGGGGGGTCGGCCTCACCCATCGCCATGGCACCAACTTGAAAGCCCATCACGGCCAAGAACGGAGTCAGGTCCTGGAGTTCAGAGTCCCTTTCTGCAGTCCGCTCCCTGCGGCTGTGGGCGAGCTTGTCCGGTGAGATTAAAGAGAACATCTGAGTTAGAGCCCTTCCATCAGTGTGTCCCAAGTACCTTACATAGTTTAGTAGATGTAACTATAGGAGAGTCTTCACAGTTCGATGTAACTACCATTCACTGTGTTATATCTTTAGATGCTCTGATAATGACTCCATAAGGCAGTGTGTTGTACTTGAACTATAGTGACCTTAGTCCTTTTTTGATAACTCCAGAGTGAGGATCACACATGGTGACCTGGCTTTTATACTAGGCCTGGCACACCTGTACAGGTAACCTACAAGTGTCCCACTGCAGTGCCCTCTGGTGGCACACCTTGTAATAGTACAAGCAGTAACCATGTAGGCCACATGACATCACTTTCCCCCAAGCCCTTAGTGCAAATCGTCTTTGCATTGACTGTGCTCTGGGCTTCGCTCTATCTGATTGACCCTAGGCAGGTCGTTTCCAACTTGGGTGAGTGGGTGATGTTTCATTGGCAGTGGAGTGCTGGTGGTTTCTGTTTGTGTGTCCATGACTACTCCATTCTCTCCCCCTCCTGCACGCCTGCACCCCCCCCCTCCCCCGCCCCCCCACGACCCCACATACAGATGGGTCATTACACTCATGTACAAAGAAAAAAATAATTTGCATTTACAGTGTTGTAGTAGTGGTGCATGCTTGGAATATTCTTGGTGAGGACAAACTAGTGTTAGAACTGCTGGATGGTGTCCAGATAGTCTGGTGGCAGCGCAGTGCCCAGTGCTGGCAGTGGGAACCCGGTTGGCTCAAGTTGCCTGCTCTCGGGGCTTTTGCCATTGTTCCTAGCTTCGGGCACATTCACTGATGCCTGTGACCTCCCTGTCCTCTCCTTATGCCCGGGTCGCTGTTGCTTCCTGAGGGGCAGTCATCTAGCAGTGCACAGGGAACTGCTAACTCGCTTGCCTGGGCATTATATGATTTGGGATCCTGGCTGGTCCCGGTCCCATTTGAGAGACCTGTTGCGGGTGACCCTTCATTCCCGGGTATGGCCTTGGTGGCGATAGGGTCTGGGGGCTGCGCCTTGGCACAGTTTGCTTTTTCAGGCTCGTGGCGGTTGGTATCATCGGGTTACGGATGGAGCCAATCAGGGGCAGGGTATCGATACCAGTGAGGTTGCCCTCCTGAGTTCGCTTGCTCTGCAGCTTGTATTTATTGGCTGCTTGTGGCCACATTCCATGGTGCATAACTCTGGTCCCAAGAATGCAGGCTACTAGATTAGATAGCTCGCTGGACCTGTGTGCTCCCGATGGGTGTCTGCCTGCTGCATTGACTGAATGCAGTTGAAATCCTACATCGCACAACTTTTCACTATTCATGGTAAGTAAGCTGTAGCTCCGATCGCGATCACGCAACTTTTCTTTGCTTATTACATGTACACAACTCTGATCATCAATTGCACATTTTACATCTAACTCACAGTTACTATTACATTGATTAAGAATATGGAACTGTCCCTTTAAGTGTGGTGGGTTGCAGGCCTCCTTTAAGAGAGCCTTGCTATCTTTACCCCAATCCTCTTCTCCATTTGGTGCCACATGTTGCTCCATCAACTCTGCACCTTGTGGTCTGGCCGCCGCCATCTTTTTCTTCAGCGCATCACCTCGTGGTTTGGGCTCCATCTTTCTTCCATCCACGATGTCGACTGCGATGATCCTCTTCTCCCTGGGTTCTGCCACCGAAGCTGGGAAGTCGCCTCTCGGTCCAATTTTCTTCCTCCGGAGTCCTGTCACTGGAGCAGGGAAGATGCGTTCGGGTCGTCTCAGTGGATCATCTCCACGCAGTCGTGCTGAGCGGTCTGTGCCTCAGGTGCTGAGCTGGTCTGCTCTCTGGTGCCGGGTCCACCCTCAGGTGAGGGCTTGCTTTGCCTCTGAGTGCGGAGGACATCGATCGCTGCAGGGATGAAATCTTTCCAGCTCCAATTGATCTTCTCCATCCACCTTCTTCCGGCTAGCGTTGGTCCATCACCTGCAACAATCCACCGGGGTAACTTGTGCATCGCGCCATCATGGAGTACCTTTACATCCGCACTACCAACAACTGGGACAAGTTCATTGGTGTAGGTGTGCAGCTTTGCCTGAACCGGGACCAACTTGGGTCGTTCAGCTTGATTGTCCCATAGCCTCTCAAAGGCTTCTTGATTCATTACTGACTGGCTCGCCCCCGAGTCCACCTCCAGGAAGACTAGAACGCCATTTATGTTGATTTCCATCCTCAACGGAGAACACTCGATGGTGCAGGTAAACATGCCATGTACTGCATCGTGGGGCTGAGCTGCTTCCCTGCCTATCGTTACATAATCCCCGCTGGATTCATGGCCATCTGCAGACTCTTCATCAACATAGTGAGTCATATTTCTTTCATACATTCGCTGGAGGTGGCCCTTTGTGCTGCAGCCTTTACACACATAGTCTTTAAAAGGGCACTGGTGAGCCCTGTGATTCCCTCCGCAACGCCAGCATGGAGCTACTCGGTTAGCCCACCTCGACGGACTCTGAGTTAAGGGACTCGGGGGCCTGTTTTCTCTTCCCTCAGAAGGTTCACGTTCTACAGCCCAGCCTCTAAAAGGTGCCACTCTGTGCACAGTACTTGCCGGGTTTGAGTCCTGAGGATGAGTCATTTGCCGAGAGCCACATGTCGAGGTCGTGAATGCCTGGTTCACAGAGATGGCCTTCTGCAGCGTGACTGTGGTATCCGAAGATGGTAGCTTATGAAGAAGGCCCTCATGGCTGATTCCAATGACAAAGATATCCCACAGCGCTTCGGTGAGGTGGTCGCCGAAATCACACGGTTCCACCAGCCTCCTGAGGTCTGCAGCATATTTCGCGATTTCCTGGCCTTTGGGCCGTCGGTGGGTGTAAAACCGGTGTCTGGCTGTGAGGATGCTCTCTTTGGACTTGAGTTGTTCTTGGATCAGCGGTACAAGTTACTTGTACGTCTTGGTCATTGTCTTCGCTGGTGCCAGCAAGTCCCTGACATTAATGAT
The DNA here is from genome assembly GCF_044704955.1 of Pristiophorus japonicus. Classification (NCBI taxonomy): domain Eukaryota; kingdom Metazoa; phylum Chordata; class Chondrichthyes; family Pristiophoridae; genus Pristiophorus; species Pristiophorus japonicus. The sequence goes on from NC_091983.1 coordinate 185,642,767, forward strand.
TTAGACGAGGGGATTAAATGTAGTATCTCCAAATTTGCGGATGACACTAAGTTGGGTGGCAGTGTGAGCTGCGAGGAGGATGCTATGAGGCTGCAGAGCGACTTGGATAGGTTAGGTGAGTGGGCAAATGCATGGCAGATGAAGTATAATGTGGATAAATGTGAGGTTATCCACTTTGGTGGTAAAAACAGAGAGACAGACTATTATCTGAATGGTGACAGATTAGGAAAAGGGGAGGTGCAACGAGACCTGGGTGTCATGGTACATCAGTCATTGAAGGTTGGCATGCAGGTACAACAGGCGGTTAAGAAAGCAAATGGCATGTTGGCCTTCATAGCGAGGGGATTTGAGTACAGGGGCAGGGAGGTGTTCCTACAGTTGTACAGGGCCTTGGTGAGGCCACACTTAGAGTATTGTGTACAGCTTTAGTCTCCTAACCTGAGGAAGGACATTCTTGCTATTGAGGGAGTGCAGCGAAGGTTCACCAGACTGATTCCCGGGATGGCAGGACTGACATATCAAGAAAGACTGGATCAACTGGGCTTGTATTCACTGGAGTTCAGAAGAATGAGAGGGGACCTCATAGAAACGTTTAAAATTCTGATGGGTTTAGACAGGTTAGATGCAGGAAGAATGTTCCCAATGTTGGGGAAGTCCAGAACCAGGGGTCACAGTCTAAGGATAAGGGGTAAGCCATTTAGGACCGAGATGAGGAGAAACTTCTTCACCCAGAGAGTGGTGAACCTGTGGAATTCTCTACCACAGAAAGTTGTTGAGGCCAATTCACTAAATATATTCAAAAAGGAGTTAGATGAAGTCCTTACTACTAGGGGGATCAAGGGGTTATGGCGAGAAAGCAGGAATGGGGTACTGAAGTTACATGTTCAGCCACGAACTCATTGAATGGTGGTGCAGGCTAGAAGGGCCGAATGGCCTACTCCTGCACCTATTTTCTATGTTTCTATGTTTCTATGAGGCCATAGTAAGTGGGACCACAACTGGTTAGCAGGATAGCTCTGCGCTTATCAGCCAGTGTGGCCGGATCATCGCCTGACCATTGCTGTGAAGCAATGGTCGAGCCTCTCCATGAAGGCATCCCAATCATCACCATTGGTGAATCGCTGCAACATACCAAGGGTAGCCATTTTAGCATGAACGTCTGTAATCTTGTCGCCAATTGTTATATCTTTAGATGCTCGAATAATGACTCCACGAGGCAATGTGTTGTACTTGAACTGCAGTGACTGTAATCCTTTATTGATAACTCCAGAGTGAGGATCACACCTGGTGGCCTGCCTTTCATACTAGGCCTGGCACACCTGCACAAGTAAACTACAAGTCTCCCACTACTGTGCCCACTGGTGGCACACCTTGTAATAATACAAACAGTAACCATGTAGGATACATGACACACTCCATGGCCTTGCTGTGGCAATGCTTGAATTAGGGGGCCAGGACCTAACAGTAACGGTGAGGCTACCGTTTTTGAGATGCATATGAAGACTGAGGAGTTAAGAAGCATGAGAGGTGGGTCTGCAGAACTGAGTAACAATGTTAACAGTGTGTGCAGGCCCTTGCAGTGGGTGAGGCTTGAAATGGGAACCTTGGATCAGGCCTCACCCACATAGAGCTTGGATTCCAAAACACTACATTGAGCAGAAAGTGCACATTGAGCTCAGAGCTTAGCATGTTGAAGTTTTACATTTAAGGTATTCACCCTCTCCAGCTGCATCATCTCGTTTCACTTTTTTCAGCATTGAGTGGCTGTCCTGGTCACCGTGTCAATCACAGACACTCGTTCTGCGATTTCCCTCTATAGGCCTCTGTACGTCTGTGATTGTGGTCTCCTCCCAGCCTCTGTCCTGAGCAACTCCCGTCGCCTCTCCAGGGCATCAAGGAATGCATCCAGTGCAGCATCCGAGAACCGATGGGCACACTGACAAGCTGCTGCTGCAAGGTCTACCATCCTCACAGTCTGAGTGAGTTTGCAGGAAGCAATTATACTCACGAGGTGTTGAGACGGCCAATCAATGCCTCAATACAATCCAGGTGGAGCCACTATGTCTGTGACGCTGCTCCAAATGCTGCCTAATGCCCGTATGTTGAGCACCTGCTTAACGGCCCACTCAATGCCACTTACCACCTCCGGCTAAGTCTGAAACGCCATGATTTAACGCTGCTATCCACTTTACAGGCGGCAAAACTGATTTTTACATTTCGAGGCCGCACCTAACGCCTGGCGGTAAAAATTCCTCTCAGCCGGTGACACCGCTCGAGGAGGCAGTCGGTGAAGCGGGAGTCCAGGGCAGCGTCTGGGGCCTATTAAAATGCCCAACATGAGATCGAGGAGGCAGCCGGTGAGGCGGGAGTCCGGGGCAGCGACAGAGGCCAGCCGGTGCAGCAGCAACAAGGTGAGAAAGCAAAAAAGAAGTAGAAAGAAATCGAAATGTGACGTCACAGCCAAGGGGGTAAGTGATTGGCTGGTGATTGGTAAGTAGCTTTTCTTTTTTTTTTCTTTATCAGTAAGTAACCTTTTAGCATTGTTGTTGCCAAATTAAGTTAATCTAAGGGTTAAGTCATGGTGGGAGAGCTCGGACATTGTATTATGCTCCTCCTGTACTTTGTGGGAAGTCAGGGACACTTCCAGTGTCCCTGACGACTACGTGTGTGGGAAGTGCATCTGTCTGCAGCTCCTAACGGACCGCATTGTGGCACTGGAGCTATGGGTGGATTCACTCTGGAGCATCCACGATGCTGAGAATGACGTGAATAGCATGTTTAATGAGTTGATCTTACCACAGGTAAAGGATACACAGCCAGATAGGGAATGGATGACCAACAGGAAGAGCAGCACAAGGAAGGTACTGCAAGGGTCCCCTGCGGCCATCCCCCTGCAAAACAGATACACCGCTTTGGGTACTGTTGGGGGGGATGATCCATCAGAGGAGGGCAGCAGCAGCCAAGTTCATGGCACCATGGGTGACTCTGCTGCACAGGAGTGCAGGAAAAAGAGTGGGAGAGCTATAGTGATAGGGGAGTCAATTGTAAGGGGAATTGATAGATGTTTCTGCGGCCGCAACCGAGACTCCAGGATGGTATGTTGCCTCCCTGTGGCAAGGGTCAAGGATGTCTTGGAGCGGGTGCAGGGCATTCTGAAAAGGGAGGGTGAACAGCCAGTTGTCGTGGTGCATATAGGTACCAACAATATAGGTAAAAAATGGGATGAGGTCCTACAAGATGAATTTAGGGAGCTAGGAGATAAATTAAAAAGTAGGACCTCAAAAGTAGTAATCTCAGGATTGCTACCAGTGCCACCAGTGTCAGAGTAGGAATCGCAGGATAGCTCAGATGAATATGTGGCTTGAGGAGTGGTGCAGAAGGGAGCGATTCAAATTCCTGGGACATTGGAACCGGTTCTGGGGGAGGTGGGACCAGTACAAACCAGACGGTCTGCACCTGGGCAGGACCGGAACCAATGTCCGAGGGGGAGTGTCTGCTTCTGCTGTTGGGGAGGAGTTAAACTAATATGGCAAGGGAATGGGAACCTATGCAGGGAGAAAGAGTGAAGTAGAATGGGGGCAGAACAAAAGATAGAAAGAAGAAAAGTAATAGTGGAGGGCAGAGAAACCGAAGACAAAAAGCAAAAAGGGCCACATTACAGCAAAATTCTAAAGGGGCAAAGTGTGTTAGAAAGACAAGCCTGAAGGCTCTGTGCCCCAATGTGAGGAATATTCGGAATAAGGTGGACGAAGTAACTGCGCAGATAGCAGTTAACGGGTATGATGTAATTGGCATCACGGAGACATGGCTCCAGGGTGACCAAGGCTGGGAACTCTTCATCCAGGAGTATTCAACATTTAGGAAGGATAGACAGAAAGGAAAAGAGGCGGGGTGGCATTGCTGGTTAAAGAGGACAATAGCTTGGATGATGTGGAATCGGTATGAGTGGAGCTACGGAATACCAAGCGCAGAAAACGCTAGTGGGAGTTGTGTACAGATCACCAAACAGTAGTAGTAAGGTTGGGGACAGCATCAAACAAGAAATTAAGGATGCATGCAATAAAGGTGCAGCAGTTATCATGGGTGACTTTAATCTATATATTGATTGGGCTACCAAACTGGGAGCAATGCAGTGGAGGAGGATTTCCTGGAGTGTATTAGGGATGGTTTTCTAGACCAATATGTCAAGGAACCAAATAGGGAGCTGGCCATCCTAGACTGGGTGACGTGTAATTAGAAAGGACTAATTAGCAATCTTGTTGTGCGAGGCACCTTGGGGAAGAGTGAACATAACATGGTAGAATTCGTTATTAAGATGGAGAGTGACACAGTTAATTCAAAAATTAGGAAAGGTAACTTTGATGGTTTGAGGCGTGAATTGGCGAGAATAGACTGGCAAATGATACTTAAAGGGTTGTCGGTGGATAGGCAATGGCAAACATTTAAAGATTACATGGATGAACTTCAGCAATTGTACATCCCTGTCTGGAGTAAAAATAAAACGGGGAAGGTGGCTCAACTGTGGCTTACAAGGGAAATTAAGGATAGTGTTAAATCCAAGGAAAAGGCATATAAATTGGTCAGAATATACAGCAAACCTGAGGACTGGGAGAAATTTAGAATTCAGCAGAGGAAAAAGGATTTAATTAAGACGGGGAAAATAGAGTACGAGAAGAAACTTGCCAGGAACATAAAAACTGACTGCAAAAACTTCTATAGATATGTGAAGAAAAAAGATTAGTTAGGACAAACGTAGGTCCCTTGCAGTCGGATTCGGGTGAATTTCTAATTGGGAACAAAGAAATGACAGACCAATTTAACAAATACTTTGGTTCTGTCTTCATGAAGAAAGACACAAATAACCTTCCGGAAATACTAGGGGACCGAGGGTCTAGTGAGAAGCAGGAACTGAAGGATATCCTTATTAGGCGGGAAATTGTGTTAGGGAAATTGATGGAATTGAAGGCCGATAAATCCCCTGGGCCTGATAGTCTGCATAACAGAGTACTTAAGGAAGTGGCCCTAGAAATAGTGGATGCATTGGGGAACATTTTCCAACAGTCTATCGAATCTGGATCAGTTCCTATGGACTGGAGGGTAGCTAATGTAACACCACATTTTAAAAAGGGAGGGAGAGAGAAAGCAGGTAATTTTAGACTAGTTAGCCTGACATCAGTAGTGGGGAAAATGTTGGAATCAATTTTTAAGGATGAAATAGCAGCACATTTGGAAAACAGTGACAGGATCAGTCCAAGTCAGCATGGATTTATGACGAGGAAATCATGCTTGACAAATCTTCTGGAATTTTTTGAGGATATAACTAGTAGAGTGGACATGGGAGATCCAGTGTATGTGGTGTATTTGGACTTTCAAAAGGCTTTTGACAAGGTCCCACACAAGAGATTGGTGTGCAAAATCAAAGCACATGGTATTGGGGGTAATATACTGACGTGGATAGAGAACTGGTTGGCAGACAGGAAGCAGAGAGTCGGGATAAACGGGTCCTTTTCAGAGTGGCAGGCAGTGACTAGTGGAGTGCCGCAAGGCTCAGTGCTGGGACCCCAGCTCTTTACAATATACATCAATGATTTGGATGAAGGAATTGAGTGTAATATCTCCAAGTTTGCAGATGACACTAAACTGGGTGGCGGTGTGAGCTGTGAGGGGGTCGCTAGGAGGCTGCAGCGCAACTTGGACAGGTTAGGTGAGTGGGCAAATGCATGGCAGATGCAGTACAATATGGATAAATGCGAGGTTATCCACTTTGGGGGCAAAAATGCGAAGTCAGAATATTATCTGAGTGGCGGCAGATTAGGAAAAGGGGAGTTGCATTGAGACCTGGGTGTCATGGTTCATCAGTCATTGAAAGTTGGCATACAGGAACAGCAGGCGGTGAAGAAGGCAAATGGTATGTTGGCCTTCACAGCTAGGGGATTTGAGTATAGGAGCAGGGAAGTTTTACTGCAGTTGTACAGGGCCCTGTTGAGGCCTCACCTGGAATATTGTGTTCAGTTTTGGTCTCCTAATCTGAGGAAGGACGTTCTTGCTATTGAGGGAGTGTAACGAAGGTTCACCAGACTGATTTGCGGGATGGTTGAACTGACATATGAGGAGAGACTGGATCAACTGGGCCTTTATACATTGGAGTTTAGAAGGATGAGTGAGGATCTGATAGAAACATATAAGATTCTGACGGGACAGGACAGGTTAGATGCGGGTCGAATGTTCCCGATGTTGGGAAAGTCTAGAAGCAGGGGACACAGTCTGAGGATAAGGGGTAGGCCATTTAGGACTGAGATGAGGAAAAACTTCTTCACTCAGAGAGTTGTTAACTTGTGGAATTCCCTGCCACAGAGAGTTGTTGATGCCAGTTCATTGGATATATTCAAGAGGGAGTTAAATATGGCCCTTACGGCTAAGGGGATCAAGGGGTATGGAGGGAAAGCAGGAAAGAGGTACTGAGGGAATGATCAGCCATGATTTTATTGAATGGTGGTGCTGGCTCGAAGGGCCAAATGGCCTACTCCTGCACCTATTTTCTATGTTTTTATGTTTCTATGTTTCTAAGAACGGCGGTACCGAATTTTGACCACTAAGATTTTACCACTGTCGGAATCTCATTGTTTGGGATAAGTCCTCTGAATGGCATTCTTTCCATCGACAGAAGGGTGTGCAGGGCAAGAATCTATCCAGATAGCAGTATATGAGGAGATTCAGCAAAGAGGTTATCACGAAGCTCTGAGTAATTCTTATTGCAGATCTGGACACCATTTCTGTTAATTCTCATTAATCCACTTGTTGTCGTTAAAGTTATATCCGCCTTCAATTTTTTCACGTCTTTCCTGGCTTCTAGAGGCAGTTATGCTGGAATGTATTGGTGTAGGCAGAACGTGATATCGGAGTGTATGCAGGTGATTAAGACTCCAATAGTGTGACTGAATAATCAACTTTCAATGGCGGAGTGGACATTGAAGGATACAAGCAGTAATTCAGATTCCAAGGAACGGATGCTCTCGACATTAGTGAAACAATAGGGTTTTTATGACACTCCTGAAGCGCCTCATTTAAATTAGACTGGCGAGCTACAGACACCTGCTGCCTGTTCCCAGGGAGCTTGACAGTGAATGTTAGGCCATTGTGACACTGGCAGCGGCATTCAGCTAGGTCCTGGGGTTGCGGAGAGGTAATCGGGAGTGGGGTAAGTATTGTTCAGCAACGGTCTTCAGGACTGTTCCCCCGGGACTACCTTCAGGTAATTATGTTTTACAAAACGTACCTTTTTAGATGGCAGTCTCTTTAAGGACCTCTGATTAGGCTGCCTACAGACCTGGTTATGCTGAACGCCTACTGGCTATGTTCAGGGCAGCCCTATTTTGGGAAGCAGTCCCAAAACAGGGGTTAGACCCTCGATGCAATTGACCTGATGCCTGTTTCAGGTTGTGGGGGGAAGGGGAGCTTGGGGCACACGCCGTCCACCATATTGGATACTTAGGCCTCCATTTTACGCCAGTAAATACAGGCAAAATGGGCATGGCGCACATGAATTGCTAGGCTGTAGAACATTGACCCTATTAAAACCTCCCTTCACCTTCATCCTTTGCTATTTAGGTATTCGTGGAGTGTGCATGTTTCCCAAATGTAATTCTTGTGTGCATTGATTACATTTGTCAACATTACATTTCATCTACTCTTGTTTGGTTCATTCAAGTACCTTGTTCAACTCACTCTGTAAATTCTGGGTTGCCTCTCTTGATTTAATTTCGCAATGCACTGCGCAACCAATGAACTGCATAGGTAATCTCCTCTGGTAGAAAAAGGTGGGAATCATTTTTTTCTTCAAATCTGCGATCAGCTGCTCCCGCACACTTTTTTTACCTGTAACCTGAAAGATTGCCTCCAGCATATCATCAATCAACACAGAAGGAAGGTAGGCATCTTAAACTAAATCCCAGTACTCAATATCAGCGTTAAAAACTGCATGAGTTATTTATTGGTCAGAAGAGGTGAGGAACTGGTCAGAATCAGGGGTCAACAAAGACCCTGGGACATTTCCCACAGTTATAGCCAATGGGGTAAATTCATCTAACATCTTTAGGATAAGAGCGAGAAATTTGATGGCAACTGCTAAACATGCAAAAACAATTTCAAAATTAATCTCAATTGATAAAGATGGTTGAAAATATTGACAGAATGGGGCTAAAATTCCGGCCTCACTGGGTCCGTACAGAATATGTACAGAATATGTACAGACCCAGCGAGGCCCCACAAAAGCCGGTTTTCCGAACTGTCAAGTTTTGGTTTGACAGATCGAATGCATCACCGCAGCCAGGACATTTGCGCGGGCGAGATTGGGCTATTTGCCCAACTCTTGCCCAGCGAATGTCCTTAAAACTCTTGTACCAGGTAAAAGCAAGTATATCACCTATTTTTACCAGCGTAAGATATTTAAAACATATAAAAAATAAAATTTAAATGCACATTTTTATGTTAAAAACCTTGCCCACTGTAAGTTTATTTTAAACCCTATTAAAATACTTGTAAAATAATCCAAAAATATATATTTTTTCTAAAACATTTAATTAACTTTAATTTCAATTAATTTTAATTATGTGAGGTGTTTTTTTTCATTTTTTATGCTGTGTTTAATGTGTTTTTTTTCTTATTGATAGCCATAAGAACGCGGAGATACGGAGCTCTCATTGTTATCAATGAGAAGACTGTACCGTGATTGGTTGTCCAGTCACGCGTGACTCCAACTTCTTTGTGCAAACCTCGAGGATGGGGACGTGCTCTGAAGTGCAGGAAGAGAAGGCCTCCCACTGCAATGGCAGGCACCTCCGTGACCACCAGGTACTTTGTAAAAAATTCTCGGGTCGGAGGCCTTCGTCCGAAGGAAGCCTCCTACTCAAATTTCAGGCCTATTATCTTTGAAGGGAAGCCACCAGACCAAAGAGCAGAGTTCCCTGTATTCCTTTACTCCAAATTGATTCTACCTATTGTCCCTTGAGTGTAACTAACATGTTCTTGCATGTCGCAAATGATCTCCGTCAATTTAGGGCAAGCTGAAATGGGCCATAAATTCCAGCATGTCCCTTCTGCAAACTGACCAGAAAAGGACCTTTACACAATTAACACAAAATGCTACTTTTCTGTAGATGCAGAAGAGTCAGTAGCCCTGGAGACAATCCAGCATCTAAAAAGTATAACAATTTGGCTCTGTTCCAAGCTTGATAACATAACGTATCAGTATGGCTTTTAGATTGAAGAAGACAACTCAGTCGAAGGAAAAACCATATTTGTCTACAGTGAAAAATTGCTTGTTGTCTGAAAATTGAATATCCTAAATAATGTAATATGTAACCTCTTGTGAATGGAAATGCTCTGTGATTACTTACGACTGCAAATGTGGATCAACAGTAGTCAGCAGGCCATTTATAAGCAATTGGTGTGTCAGAATAATAAATTATGAACTGTGCACTGTCTGAACAGATGGTGAGTTAGAACAGGAACGGGTCTAGTGGGGAAATGTTTTTTTTAACAGCTATGCAGTAAATCTCAGGTGACAGTTATCGTGGATTGCACTTCAGACTCAGCCATCTTCAGTACTTCAGACTTAGGCGTTGATGTTAACATTAAAAAGAGAATAACATTTTTATTTATCGAAAAGCAATTAAAAGTCACGGCCAGTGATATTATATTTAAAATAAGCAAATTGAAAGCTGTACTGAGTTTTTTTTAAACAAAATTAATTATGTAATCAATCCTTGCTGTTTTCCTGACTTCCGATTACTATAAGTATAAGCGTCGTTCGCATTATCATGACCCTTTGGGATTCTCTGAGACTGGATTTTTAACGCTTCCCTAACCCCATCTGCAGCATTGGGATCATTCTGTTTGTTTCTGTTTTTTCCCCCTAGAAAGCAGGATTAGGAGCTCACTTTAAGCAATTAGGTCCAAATCTGATTTAGATAAAGTAGTATGTAAATTATTGAAAGCAGTGCTGGCGTAGGAATACTTCATGTGATTACATCAAACTCTTTTCCCCACTATTTTAACTGAAGCATTCACCTATTCATTTTAAAAGCATTAATCATAGAATCGTACAGCACAGAAGGAGACCATTCAGTGCAACATACTTGTGCTGGCTCTTTGAAGGAGTTATTCTATTAGTTCCACCAGCCCTGCTCTTTCCCCACAGCCCTGCTTGAATATTTATTTTCCTTTTCAAGTATAATAGATCCAATTCCCTTTTGAAAGGCACTGTTGGATCTGTTTCTGTCACTTCATCATCAGGCAATGCATTCCAGATCCGAAAATCCTCATCTTCCTCTCTGGTTCTTTTGCCAATTATCTTACATCTGTGTCCTCTGCTTACTAACCCTCCGGCCCCAGTGAAAACTGTTTCTCCTTATTTGCACTATCAAAACCCTTCTCGTAAAATGAGAGAGGATATTAACACAAGGACAGTAACTGTTTGTATAATAACATTGCTCACAGCACATTCCAGGCCATTGTGTGTAATACACCGAGCTGAGTTCTGAATTAGTGTGTGTGTCTTCGCTTGAGCTGCTTTTATATTGATGCTCAGCTGCCAGCTCACATCGTGCAGATCTCATGCAGCCAGCAGCCACAACAAAATTAACCGACAAGGTTGTATGAAGGCAGGCAGCTGGAAAGAGCTGACTGAGGCCAGGAGCTAGTAAACCTGGAACTCCGGCAGCAGTAGCAATACACGCCACTGGTTACGCCTTGATGGAATGTCGCGACATCGCGATCCTGCCCATGTGCACTGGCCAATAAATGATAGGCAATTGGTGCACGCGTGGAATGGCAGGCCCTTACGATGCAACAGGTTTATAGGAAAAATGGCTGCACATCTCGAAGATAAATGTCGGGCGAACAACTTAGTTAGCTTGCTCTTCCCAAGACTGTAATGTAAAAGCAGTTTTACCTTCGAGAAGCCAATAATATTTGCTGTGTGTAAAGAACAACTGTCAATTATCCCTCACGGTTATAGGTTGTGCAATTCTCTACCTATGGACATCGACATATTTCCATGATTTCAGTGGGGCATTCACTTTGTTTTCACCCATTTATATCAAGGATTGTCAAACTCTATAACGTGGGTTCACCCAATGGTGTAGTGGCTAAAGGCACTGCCCAAGCCATACAGACCAGAAGATTCAACTCTTGTTCTGAGCTGTGTTAGCTAACATCTGCAAGGGAGAATGCAATGCTTGACCTTAGTGACAGTTGATAGTGAAGGAGAAAAATCTGACAAAGGGGCATCAACCCAAAATGTTAACTTTGCTTCCTCTCCACAGATGCCGCCTGACCAGTTGAGATTTCCAGCATTTTCTGTTTTTATTCCAGATTCCAGCATCCGCAGTATTTTGCTTTTGGAGAAAAATCAGATAGGGTTCTCTCTTCTGACTGTGCAGTAATTCTTGCTGCAAAAAGCGCACCTTCCAAATTTGCGTACAAGCATGTTTACGGTTGGCTCTGATATCCGCTTTAAAGAAATAGCCTGTGAACACTCACTGGAGGTGAAATTAGACATTGGGCGAGGATGCAAAGCAGGCGGTGATCATACCTTCTGCCTGTTATACTCTCCGCCCCATTGATTACAATCGAATGGAATATCAGGCGTGTCGTAAAAGGGTCGACCAATTCGATTTCATCTGTTTTGTGTCTCCGCCCAATGTCCAAATTCACCCCACTATCTCAGCTCGCATATGAAGAATGGTGACTTGGTAAAATCCTGGAGTACTTCTGGCCTCGCTGTACATAAGAACATAAGATCATAAGAAATAGGAACAGGAGTAGGCCATACAGCCTCTCGAGCCGACTCCGCCATTCAATAAGATCATGGCTGATCTGATCATAGACTCAACTCCACTTTCCTTCCCGTTCCCCATAACCCCTTATCCCCTTATAGTTTAACATAGAAACATAGAAACATAGAAAATAAATGAAGGAGTAGACCATTCGGCCCTTCGAGCCTGCAGCACCATTCAATAAGATCATGGCTGATCATGCAACTTCAGTACCCCATTTCTGCTTTCTCTCCATACCCCTTGATCCCTTTAGCCGTAAGGGCCACATCCAACTCCCTTTTGAATATATCTAACGAACTGACCTCTCAACTTCCTGTGGTAGAGAATTCCATAGGCTCACAATTCTCTGAGTGAAGAGGTTTCTCCTCATCCTGGTCGTAAATGGCTTACCCCTTATCCTTAGATTGTGTCCCCTGGTTCTCGACTTCCCCAACATCGGGACCATTCTTCCTGCATCTAACCTGTCCAATCCCGTCAGAATTTAATGTTTCTATGAAATCCCCTCTCATTGTTCTAAATTCCAGTGAATATCAGCCGAGTCGATTCAGTCTTTCTTCATCTGTCAGTCCTGCCATGCCGGGAACCACTCTGATGAACCTTCGCTACACTCCCTCAATAGCAAGAATGTCCTTCCTCAGATTAGGAGACCAAAACTGTACACAATATTCAAGGTGTGGCCTCACCAAGACCCTGTACAACTGTAGTAAGACCTCCCTGCTACAAAACACAAATCCTCTCGCTTTGAAGGCCAACATGCCATTTGCCTTCTTCACCGCCTGCTGTACCTGCTTTCCAACTTTCAATGACTGATGTACCATGACACCCTGGTCTCATTGCACCTCCCCTTTTCCTAATCAGTACCATTCAGATAATATTCTGCCTTCCTGTTTTTGCAACCAAAGTGGATAACCTCACATTTATCTGCATTATACTGCATCTGCCATGCATTTGTCCACTCACCTAACATGTTCAAGTCACCCTGCAGCCGCTTAGCATCCTCCTCACAGCTCACACTGCCACCCAGCTTAGTGTCATCTGCAAACTTGGAGATATTACATTCAATTCCTTCATCTAAATCATTAATGTATACTGTAAATAGCTGGGGATCCAGCATTGAACATTGCGGTATCCCACTAGTCACTGCCTGCAATTCTGAAAATGACCCGCTTATTCCTACTGTTGCTTCCTGTCTGCCAACCAGTTCTCTATCCACGTCAATACATTACCCCCAATACAATGTGCTTTAATTTTGCACACCGATCTCTTGTGTCAAAAGCCTTTTGAAAGTCCAAATACACCACATCCATTGGTTCTCCCTTGTCCATTCTACTAGTTACATCCTCAAAAAATTCTAGAAGATTTGTCAAGCATGATTTCCCTTTCATAAATCCATGCTGACTTGGACCGATCCTGCCACTGCTTTTCAAATGCGCTGCTATTACATCTTTAATAATTGATTCCAACATTTTCCGCACTACCGATGCCAGGCTAATCGGTCTATAATTCCCTGTTTTCTCTCTCCCTCTTTTTTTAAAAAGTGGGGTTACATTAGCTACGCTCCAATCCATAGGAACTGATCCAGAGTCGATAGAATGTTGGAAAATGACCACCAATGCATCCACTATTTCTAGGGCCACTTCCTTAAGTACTCTGGGATGCAGACTATCAGACCCTGGTGATTTATCGGCCTTCAATCCCATCAATTTCCCTAACACAATTTCCTGACTAATAAGGATTTCCTTCAGTTCCTCCTTCTCGATAGACCTTCGGTCCCCTAGTATTTCCGGAAGGTTACTTGTGTCTTCCTTAGTGAAGACAGAACCAAAGTATTTATTCAATTGATCTGCCATTTCTTTGTTCCCCATTAAAAATTCACCTGATTCTGACTGCAAGGGACCTACATTTGTCTTCACTAATCTTTTTCTCTTCACATATGTATAGAATGTTTTGCAGTCAGTTGTTTTGTTCCCAGCAAGCCTACTCTCATACTCTATTTTCCCCCTCCTAATTAAACCCTTTGTCCTCCTCTGTTGAATTCTAAATTTCTCCCAGTTCTCAAGTTTTCTGCTTTTTCTGGCCAATTTATATGCCTCTTCCTTGGATTTAACACTATCTCTAATTTCCCTTGTTCGCCAGGGTTGAGCCACCTTCCCCGTTTTATTTTTACACCAGTTAGGGATGTACATTTGTTGAAGTATATCCATGTGATCTTTAAATGTCTGCCATTGCCTATCCACCAACAATCCTTTAAGTATTCTTCGCCAGTCTATCCTAGCCAATACACGTCTCATACCATCGAGGTTACCTTTCTTTAAGTTCAGGACCCTAGTCTCTGAATTAACTGTGTCACTCTCCATCTTAATGAAGAATTCTACCATATTATGCTCACTCTTCCCCAAGGGGCCTCTCACATTACACAACACCAAGTCTATGATGGCCAGCTTTCTTGTTGGTTCCTCGACATATTGGTCTGGAAAACCATCCCTTATACATTCCAGGAAATCTTCCTCCACCATATTGCTACCAGTTTGGTAAGCCCAATCTACATGTAGATTAAAGTCACCCATGATAACTGCTGTACCTTTATTGCACACATCCCTAATTTCCTGTTTGATGCCATCCCCAACCTCACTACCACTGTTTGGTGGTCTGTACACAATTACCACAAGCATTTTCTGTCCTTTGGTGTTCCGCAGCTTTACCCATACAGAATCCATCTCATCCATGCTAATGTCCTTCCTTAATATTGCATTAATCTCTTCTTTAACCAGTAACGCTACCCCACCTCCTTTTCCTTTCTATCTATCCTTTCTGAATATTTAATAACCTGGATGTTGAGTTCCCAACCTTGGTCACCCTGGAGCCATGTCTCCGTAATCCGCATTACATCATATCGGTTAACAGCTATCTGCGCAGTTCATTCATCCACCATATTACGAATGCTCCTCACATTGAGACACAGAGACTTCAGGCTTATTTTTTTAACACTCTTTGTCCTTTTAGAAGTATGCTGTAATGTGGCCATTTTTGATTTTTGCCTTTCATTTCTCTGCCCACCACCTTTCCTTATCTCCTTTCTACCTTTTGCTTCTGCCCCCATTTTACTTCCATCAGTCTCCCTGGATAGATTCCCATCCCCCTGCCATATTAGTTAAACCCTCGCCAACAGCATTAGTAAACACTCCCCGTAGGACATTGGTTCCAGTCCTGCCCAGGTGCAGTCCGTCCAGTTTGTACTGGTCCCACCTCCGCCAGAACCGGTTCCAATGTCACAGGAAGTTAAATCCATTCCTCTTGCACCATTCCTCAAGCCACGTATTCATCTTAACTATCCTGCTAGTTTTACTCTGACAAGCACATGGCACTGGTAGCAATCCTGAGATTGACTACCTTTGAGGTCCTACTTTTTAATTTAACTCCTAGCTCCCTAAATTCAGCTTGTAGGACCTCATCCTGTTTTTTTTACCTATATCGTTCGTACCTTTATGCACCATGACAACTAGCTGTTCACCCTCCCCCTCCAGAATGCCCTGCAGCCGCTCCAAGACATCCTTGACCCTTGCTGCAGGGAGGCAACATACCATCCTGGAATCTCGCTTGTGGCCGCAGAAACGCCTATCTATTCCCTTTACAATAAAATCCCCTACCACTGTTGCTCTCCCACGCTTTTTCATTCCCTCTTGTGCTGCAAAGCCACCCATGGTGCCATGAACTTGGCTGTCACTGCCTTTCCCTGATGAGTCATCTCCCCCAACAGTACCCAAAACGGTATATCTATTTTGGAGGGCGATAACTGCAGGTGGCCCCTGCACTACCTTCCTTCCACTGCTCTGGCTGATGGTCACCCATTCCCTATCTGCCTGTGTAACCTTTACCTGCGGTGTGACCAATTCACTAAACGTGCTAGTGATGACATCCTCAGCATTGTGGATGCTCCAGAGTGAATCCATGCGCAGCTCGAGTGCCACAATGCGGTCTGTCAGGAGTTGCAGCTGGATACACTTCCTGCACACATAGTAGTCAGGGATGCTTCCCACATAACACAGGAGGTGCATGATACGGGTCTGGGCTCTCCTGCCATGACTTAACAATTAAATTAACCTAATTTGGCAACATTGCCAAAGGTTACTTACTGATAAGAAAATAAAAATAAAAATAAAAAGATTAAATACTCATCAATCCACCAGCCAATCACATACCCGCTTGACAGAAACTGTCTATTTCTGTCTTAAATTTATTCAATGTCCCAGCTTCCACAGCTGTCTGAGGCAGCAAATTCTACAGACTTACAACCCTCTCAGAGAAGAAATTTCTCCTCATCTCTGTTTTAAGTGGGCAGCCCCTTATTCTAAGATCATGCCTTCTAGTTCTAATCTCCCCATCAGTGGAAACATCTTCTTTGCATCCACCTTGTCAAGCCCTCTCATAATCATATACGTTTTGATAAGATTACCTCTCATTCTTCTGAATTCCAATGAATAGAGGCCCAACCGACTCAAACTTTCCTCATAAGTCAACCCCCTCATCCTCAGAATCAACCTGGAGAGCTGTGGAAGCTCGGAGATTGAATAAATTTAAGACAGAAGTGGACAGTTTCTTGAGCGATAAATGGATAAGGGGTTATTGGAAGCGGGCAGGAAGTGGAGCTGAGTCCACGATCAGATCAGCCATAATGTTATTGAATGGTGGAGCAGGCTCGAGAGGCCATATGACCTACTCCTGTTCCTATTTCTTATGTTCTTATGTTCTTTAACCTTCTCTGAACTGCCTCCAAAGCAAGTATATCCATAATAAAATCCATAAGGAAGCTCAAATCCAAATCTCAGGAGGAATATTAAGGGTGAACTGGATATAGTTGAATCAGTGCTAGGGGTGTTAGCGCTCTTCAATTTCGAGCTGAAAATTGCTTTTATGTATACTCCTCACAGTTATCAAATTGAGTAAATACTTGCAGTGTAGGGGAATTATACCTGCCTTCTGTACTGCCATTATCATCTTCTGGGAGGTATTTTGATTACCTTTCAAACCTCACATTCCGGAAGCGTATTATCACATCAATAGATAGGTACAACTAAAATGTACTATGCAAGTCAAGCAAGGCTGACTAATATATTTCTGGATTATTGTTAATGTAAATGAAAAATTGGAAACACCTCCAGGAGTTTTGAAATTCATTCCCAACATATAAATGTAACTGAGAGATGGCAAAAGACAGGACTGAGCACTGTACCAATTCAGTCTTTATGTGCTATTGTAGTGAAGTAATTGACTCATTGCAAATGAGCAAGTAGTGACTTTGTTAACGACTGATCCTCCACAGTCCTCTGGGATAGAGAATTCCAAACATTCACCACACTCCGACTGAAGAAATTGCTCCTGATCTCAGTCCTAAATCACTGATGCCTTATTCTGAGACTCTAACCCCTGGTTCTAGACTCTCAGCAAGGGGAAACACCCTTCCTGCATCTACCCTATCAAGCCCTGTAAGAATGTTGTATGTTTCAATGAGATCACCTCTCATTCTTCTAAACTCTCGAGAATATAGGCCTAGTCTACTCAATCTCTCCTCATAGGACAATCCCTCCATCCCAGGAATCAGTTTAGTAAACCTTCATTGCACTTCCTCAGGTTAGTAGACCAAAACTGTACACAATTCTCCAGGTGCAGTCTCATTAAGATAATTGCAGTAAGATGTCTTTACTCTGCACTCAAATCCTCTTGTAAAAAAGGCCAACGTAGTAATTGCTTGCTGGACCTGCATGTTCCATTATTTGATGGGGCTGCTCCTCAATTTCTGACTGCACTTCAGCCCCACACTCCAGATCT
The DNA here is from genome assembly GCF_044704955.1 of Pristiophorus japonicus. Lineage (NCBI taxonomy): Eukaryota > Metazoa > Chordata > Chondrichthyes > Pristiophoridae > Pristiophorus > Pristiophorus japonicus. The sequence goes on from NC_091983.1 coordinate 185,660,430, forward strand.
TTGGGCACCCAGTGCGGAGGGGAGGGGGCAGGTTGGAGGGGCTCCTCATAGGACTGCTCCTGGGCCTGGCCAAGGTGGCCATTAACAGGTCCAGGCAGTGGGCGGTCGAGGGGGTCGTTCAGCTCGACTGCCTGCCTCTCTTCCGCGGCTACGTTCTCGCCAGCGGTGTCCATCGATATGCTCGCAGCCTTCCGTGAGAGGCAGGCACCGGAGGGAATGGAATGCATCATTTCAACAAGGAACAACATTTTAATTTAATTTGATTTGTCAAGGTTCCCTTTAATGTTTGTTCATTAATTTAGTTAATTGGTGGTTTTTTGTGCCCTTACAAAAGGGGGAACTTGAATTAATGTTTTACAAAAATAGATGTACCTGCATGTTAACTTTCAGTGATTTGTGTACAAAGACACCCAGGTCCTTCTGAACACCAACATTTCCCAATCTCTCACCATTTAAAAAATACTCTGCTTTTCTATTGTTCCTACCAAAGTGGATAACTTCACATTTCTCCACATTATATTCCATTTGCCATGTTCTTGCCCACTCACTTAGCCTGTCTGTATCCCCTTGAAGCCACTTTACATCCTCCTCACAACTTACATTCCCTCCTAGCTTTGTATCATCAGCAAACTTGGATATATTACATTTGGTCCCCTCATCGAAATCATTGATATAGATTGTGAATAGCTGGGGCCCAAGCACCGATCCTTGCAGCACTCCACTAGTTACAGACTACCAACCCGGTAATGACTCATTTATTCCTAATCTCTGTTTTCTGTCCGTTAACCAATCCTCAATCCATGCTAGTATATTTCCCTCAATCCCATGAGCTCTAATTTTGTTTAATAATCTCTTGCGTGGCAACTTATCGAATGCCCATTCCCTTTCATCAATCCGTTTTGACTCTGCCCAATCCTATTATTCTTTTCTAAGATTTACAGCTTTTGGGGGGGTGGGGGCAGTTCTACCAGTCTCTTGCCAGAGTTAAGGTGGGAGACAGCTTGTGGAATTTAAAGGTTGCAGAGCCATGGTTTTAAACTGATCTACAGGATGGTACATCCAACATTTCAGCACTCCGTCAGCACTGCACTGGAGCATCAGCCTCGATTACATTCTCAAGTTTGGAATGGGGTTTGGACTCAGATCTTCTGACTTAATCAAGCTGAAATTTTACAAACATTGTACAGGTAACAATCTCTGGTGTGATGGTGAGCTATGCAGACAATGGCTGGCTTATGCTGAATCAGCTGAATCCATCTGCTTCAGTAACTAGTGGAGTGCCGCAGGGATCGGTGCTGGGGCCTCAACTATTTACAATCTACGTTAATGACTTGGATGAAGGGACTGAGTGTAATGTAGCCAAGTTTTCTGATGATACAAAGATGGGTGCGAAAGCAAGTTGTGAGGAGGACACAAAAAATCTGCAAAGGGATATAAACAGGCTAAGTGAATGGACAAAAAGTTGGTAGATGGAGTATACTGTGAGAAAATTGAGGTTATCCACTTTGGCAGAAAGAATAGAAAAGCAAATTATTTTTTAAATGGAGAAAAATTGCAAAAGTATTGCAATACAGAGGGACCTGGGGGTCCTTGTTCATGAAACACAGAAAGTTAGTGTGCAGGTACAGCAAGTAATCAGGAAGACAAATGGAACATTGGCCTTTATTGCAAAGGGGATAGAGTATAAGAGCAGAGAAGTCCTGCTAAAACTGTACAGGGTATTGGTGAGGCTAAACCTAGAGTACTGCACACAGTTTTGGTCTCCGTACTTAAGAAAAGATATATTTGCATTGGAGGTAGTTCAGAGAAGGTTCACGGTTGATTCCAGAGATGAGGGGGTTGACTTATGAAGATAGGTTGCGTAGGTTGGGTCTATACTCATTGGAGTTCAGAAGAATGAGAGGTGATCTTATCGAAACATATAAGATAATGAGGGGACTCGACAAGGTGGATGCAGTGAGGATATTTCCACTCATAGGGGAAACTAAAACTAGGGGGCATAGTCTCAGAATAAGGGACTACTCATTTTAAACTGAGTTGAGGAAATCCGTGGAATTCTCTGCTCCACAAAGCTGTGGAGGCTGGGTCATTGAATATATTTAAGGCGGAGATAGACAATTTTTTGAGCAATAAGGGAATAAAGGGTTATGGGGAGCGGACAGGGAAGTGGAGCTGAGCCCAGGATCAGATCAGCCATGATCTTATTGAATGGCGGAGCAGGCTCGGGGGACCAAATGGCCTACTCCTGCTCCTATTTCTTATGTTCAACAGTACTTTTGACCACAAAGTCCTCAGGTTCATGCACAGAAAATGGTTTCTGTTCCTGGTTACTATCCAGAAATGCGTGCTGGATCCAAAGATTTTTAGACATTGGGTAAATACAGGATCAGAATCAGTTATATTAGTCTGATAGGCACCCACAGACCAGCTTGCATGTAAAGAATGGGCATTTGGGTGAGGTACAAGGGGCTGCAGTGATCCATAGAAATCTACCCTGGCATAAATTAGGATCTTTGAGAGAGGAGTGGTTAAGGGCAGTTAGGATAGATAAGTGGGAAAATGCTTGGATTTCCCTGATGGCTCATCTATATAAAGCATGGAGTAGCTGGGCCATTCATAGAAACATAGAAAATAGGTGCAGGAGCAGGCCATTCAGTCCTTCTAGCCTGCACCGCCATTCAATGAGTTCATGGCTGAACATGAAACTTCAGTACCCCCTTCCTGCTTTCACGCCATACCCCTTGATCCCCCGAGTAGTAAGGACTTCATCTAACTCCCTTTTGAATATATTTAGTGAATTGGCCTCAACTACTTTCTGTGGTAGAGAATTCCACAGGTTCACCACTCTCTGGGTGAAGAAGTTTCTCCTTATCTCGGTCCTAAATGGCTTACCCCTTATCCTTAGACTGTGACCCCTGGATCTGGACTTCCCCAACATTGGGACCATTCTTCCTGCATCCAACCTGTCCAAACCCGTCAGAATTTTAAACGTTTCTATGAGGTCCCCTCTCACTCTTCTGAACTCCAGTGAATACAAGCCCAGTTGATCCAGTCTTTCTTGATAGGTCAGTCCCACCATCCCGGGAATCAGTCTGGTGAATCTTCGCTGCACTCCCTCAATAGCAAGAATGTCCTTCCTCAAGTTAGGAGACCAAAACTGTACAAAATACTCCAGGTGTGGCCTCACCAAGGCCCTGTACAACTGTAGCAACACCTCCCTGCCCCTGTACTCAAATCCCCTCGCTATGAAGGTCAACATGCCATTTGCTTTCTTAACCGCCTGCTGTACCTGCATGCCAACCTTCAATGACTGATGTACCATGACACCCAGGTCTCGTTGCACCTTCCCTTTTCCTAATCTGTCACCATTCAGATAATAGTCTGTCTCTCTGTTTTTACCACCAAAGTGGATAACCTCACATTTATCCACATTATACTTCATCTGCCATGCATTTGCCCACTCACCTAACCTATCCAAGTCACTCTGCAGCCTCATAGCATCCTCCTCGCAGCTCACACTGCCACCCAACTTAGTGTCATCCGCAAATTTGAAGATACTACATTTAATCCCCTCGTCTAAATCATTAATGTACAATGTAAACAGCTGGGGCCCCAGCACAGAACCCTGCGGTACCCCACTAGTCACTGCCTGCCATTCCGAAAAGTACCCATTTACTCCTACTCTTTGCTTCCTGTCTGACAACCAGTTCTCAATCCACGTCAGCACACTACCCCCAATCCCATGTGCTTTAACTTTGCACATTAATCTCCTGTGTGGGACCTTGTCGAAAGGCTTCTGAAAGTCCAAATATACCACATCAACTGGTACTCCTTTGTCCACTTTATTGGAAACATCCTCAAAAAATTCCAGAAGATTTGTCAAGCATGATCTCCCTTTCACAAATCCATGCTGACTTGGACCTATCATGTCACCATTTTCCAAATGCGCTGCTATGACATCCTTAATAATTGATTCCATCATTTTACCCACTACTGAGGTCAGGCTGACCGGTCTATAATTCCCTGCTTTCTCTCTCCCTCCTTTTTTAAAAAGTGGGGTTACATTGGCTACCCTCCACTCGATAGGAACTGATCCAGAGTCAATGGAATGTTGGAAAATGACTGTCAATGCATCTGCTATTTCCAAGGCCACCTCCTTAAGTACTCTGGGATGCAGTCCATCAGGCCCTGGGGATTTATCGGCCTTCAATCCCATCAATTTCCCCAACACAATTTCCCGACTAATAAAGATTTCCCTCAGTTCCTCCTCCTTACTAGACCCTCTGACCACTTTTATATCCGGAAAGTTGTTTGTATCCTCCTTAGTGAATACTGAACCAAAGTACTTGTTCAATTGGTCTGCCATTTCTTTGTTCCCCGTTATGACTTCCCCTGATTCTGACTGCAGGGGACCTACGTTTGTCTTTACTAACCTTTTTCTCTTTACATACCTATAGAAACTTTTGCAATCCGCCTTAATGTTCCCTGCAAGCTTCTTCTCGTACTCCATTTTCCCTGCCCTAATCAAACCCTTTGTCCTCCTCTGCTGAGTTCTAAATTTCTCCTAGTCCCCAGGTTCGCTGCTATTTCTGGCCAATTTGTATGCCATTTCCTTGGCTTTAATACTATCCCTGATTTCCCTAGATAGCCACGATTGAGCCACCTTCCCTTTTTAATTTTTACGCCAGACAGGAATGTACAATTGTTGTAATTCATCCATGCGGTCTCTAAATGTCTGCCATTGCCCATCTACAGTCAACCCCTTAAGTATAATTAGCCAATCTATCTTAGCCAATTCATGCCTCATACCTTCAAAGTTACCCTTCTTTAAGTTCTGGACCATGGTCTCTGAATTAACTGTTTCATTCTCCATCCTAATGCAGAATTCCACCATATTATGGTCACTCTTCCCCAAGGGGCCTCGCACAATGAGATTGCTAATTAATCCTCTCTCATTACACAACACCCAGTCTAAGATGGCCTCCCCCCTAGTTGGTTCCTCGACATATTGGTCTAGAAAACCATCCCTTATGCATTCCAGGAAATCCTCCTCCACCGTATTGCTTCCAGTTTGGCTAGCCCAATCTATGTGCATATTAAAATCACCCATTATAACTGCTGCACCTTTATTGCATGCACTCCTAATTTCCTGTTTGATGCCCTCCCCAACATCACTACTACTGTTTGGAGGTCTGTACACAACTCCCACTAACAATTTTTGCCCTTTAGTGTTCTGCAGCTCTACCCATATAGATTCCACATCATCCAAGCTAATGTTTTTCCTAACTATTGCATTAATCTCCTCTTTAACCAGCAATGCTACCCCACCTCCTTTTCCTTTTATTCTATCCTTCCTGAATGTTGAATACCCCTGGATGTTGAGTTCCCAGCCCTGATCATCCTGGAGCCACGTCTCCGTAATCCCAATCACATCATATTTGTTAACATCTATTTGCACAGTTAATTCATCCACCTTATTGCGGATACTCCTTGCATTAAGGCACAAAGCCTTCAGGCTTGCTTTTTTAACACCCTTTGTCCTTCGAGAATTTTGCTGTACCGTGGCTCTTTTTGTTCTTTGCCTTGGGTTTCTCTGCCCTCCACTTTTCCTCATCTCCTTTCTGTCTTTTGCTTTTGCCTCATTTTTGTCTCCCTCTGTCTCCCTGCATAGGTTCCCATCCTCCTGCAATATTAGTTTAACTCCTCCCCAACAGCACTAGCAAACATTCAGACCATGATGATCCAGATTCGGTCTATGCTGAGCTGACTGATATCAGTCAAGGTATTGAAAGGGGAATAGAGTTGGTTCCAGTGCCCACTTTCACCTTTCACTCAGGAAGGATGGGGGGACAGGTTGCCAACCCGCTGCCAAGAGACGATTTGGCAATTTATATATGATAATAAGGCCCGAAGCCTGTACTTTAACCTGCTCTGGAGGTTTTACTACAGCCACTGGGGATCCCGGGGCTCGAGCTTCCTGGTGGTTGCTATGAGGCAGCCTCAGCCTTGGGGAGCAATCTTTGTGGGCCGCAAGGAACAGGAGTGCTTCCTTCCGGCACCACTAGCCCCCCCGCCCCCCCCGCAAAGTTCCCGCACCAACAGCCTAGCCCTCCCCAGGATTGGGGATCGGACCTCCCCCCATGGACCTTGAACCACCCCCCCGCCTCGCCGTGCAGATCGCCAATCAGCCCCGGGGACGGGGATCGACCCCACATGGGCTTGGACACCACACTACCCTGGACCCAGCACTTACCTTGTCCTGTGGCCTCATTCTCCGAGGCTGGCCCATTGAAAATGTCAAAACTGAGGTTGACAGAGATTTGTCAGGCAAGGATATTAAGGGATATGGGGCTAGATTTTCCATTATTTTTGCATGTATACCGCCCACTTAACGTCCATTTTATTGAGGTGTAACATCCATATAGCGCTCATTTAGCCACAAAATGGAAACTGACACCCATTTCTCCGTCACTTATCGGCAAGCATTACTTTCGGCATGTACGTAACGCCGATAAAACATAATACTGCCCGCCCACTTTTTTGGGGCGGAAAGATCAGAATGGGCGAAACCAACACCCATAATATCGGCCAGTATTACTTTCGGCATGTAATTAACGCCGAGATTTAATAATACCGCCCAGCCACTGTTTTTTGTCGTAAAGATCACATTTGCCAAAACTGCCGCCCAGAAAGTCGGCCAGCTTTACTTTCGGCACCTCGCACACATCTCATCGACAATATCGCTCGCTGAAAAAACTGCTGTGAGAAAGTTGCTCTCACCTGAACTAATCACAGCATTTTCGACGCCATTTTCTAAATTGCAGGTCACTTTATTTAAAAGGCTGCTCTGGTTCAACTTTGGGGGAGTTTGGATGTACTCTGGAGGTCTTTTAAGGTGATATGAACATCTGAACAAACAACGTATACTGTGGATGATTGGAATTTACTTTAGGTGTCTTAGTGGGGACATTTATTGTTTGTGAACAATCGGTGTAATACTGATAGTTATTGGAATGGAGCCAGTCATTTCTCAGCCTGTCTTGATGAGTACGCACATGCTAGACTAGAGATGGCAGAAGATATATTCGACAGCATAATGTGCCCAATCTAAGACATGCCAGACTGATGAGGAGGACCAGACCTTACACCCCCCGCACTTACAGGGAGAAGCGGTCTTACCTCAACTTGACCGATAACACCTGCCTTAGGAGACTGCGCTTCCACAAGGAGGTTATCAGTGAGATATGCCAGCTCATCAGGAGAGATCTGCAGCCTGCCAGGACCATCAGGACCGCACTGTCCATCGAGGTCAAGGTCATCGCTGCACTTTCGTTCTACGCGTTGGTTTCCTTTCAGGCCTCAGCTGGCGACATTTGCGCTATATCTCAGCATGCCACACATTGCTGCATTTGACAAGTCACTGAAGCCATGACGCATGCAGGATGGATGTTATCAGCTTCCCTATGACCAGGGAGGCTGAGACTGAAAGGGCTTTAGGATTCTACCGAATTGCTAACTTCCCCAAGGTGCAGGGAGCAATAGACTGTACGCACACCACGATGGGGGCACCTTTTCAGGATGCAGAGGTTTTTATAGGAACCGCAAGGGATTCCACTCCCTGAATGTGCAACTCGTTGTCGACCACCAGCAAATTATTATGGCAGTGAATGCCAAATTTCCGGGCAGCATCCATGATGCTCACATCCTGCATGAGAGCACTGTATCTGACATGTTTACCAGTCAGCCACAAGGTCAATGCTGGATGCTTGGTGACAAAGGATATGGCCTCGCCACCTGGCTGATGACCCCCCTGCATGACACCCACACCGAAGCCGAGTGGCAATACAATGAGAGCCACAGAGCCACTCGCAATATCGTGGAGAAAACCATTGGAGTGTTTAAGCAGCATTTTAGATGCCTGGACCACTCAGAAGGAGAGCTCCAATACTACGCTGAGCAGGTAGCTCAATTCATGGTGGTGTGCTCAATGCTGCACAACTTGACTATCAGGAGGGGACAGAAGGGACTGACGGTCCGCCTCAGGAGAGAGAGGAAGAGGAAGACGAGAAGTTGGACGCTGACCTCGGGCCAGACAATCAGGGTAATACTGAAATCATGCCCCCGCCCCCAATCTCGACCACAGGAAAAGGCCTGTGGTGGCTACATAGCTGCAAGACTCTTACGTCAGCCGCTCATAAATGAGCGTTTTGCTTGAAAGAACGTTGTTGTTATTTACAAAGCTGCAACACTGCTGGGTGTGCAGGTGATATATCAAAGTGTGCATCACCTTGGTGACAGTTAAAGTTTAAGTTGATTCAAGTTAAGTGTAATTATACCCTTTCATGTTAAGGAATCACCAGTGTGTAACGGTGCAGCTATCTGAGACAATGCGCAACAAGGTTATGTTTAATAAAAAACATTTAATCCGACCATTTGTGTGAAATCATAATTATAACTGTAAAAAACACCCCACCCTACCCCCCGCCCCACCCAACAACAAATCTATCATATTTACATTATTCGATTGGTCACCATTTCGAGCAACACAGAACACAAATGCAAACCAGCAAGGTAGCATCCTCGCCCCTTCCCCCGGCCCTCCCAGAAAATAGCACCAACAATATAAAAATATGCCCAAGACAACACCTGCGGCCATGCATCTCACTTTCCTTTCCCCCTACGCTTCTTCTCCCCACCTCTACCCCTTCCCCTCCTGACTCCAAGCCACCTGGCTGAGGAGCTCCTCAGGTGCTGCTTCATTGGGGGGGGGATGACGGCATAACCGCTGCTTGAATGGATACGGGAGAGGACGGTCCTGAGGTGGGAACGTGCTCCGGGTAAGAAGCAAGATCTTCCTCCTGGTTCTCATGTGTCGTTGGCAATGGGGGTGCGGCACGTTGGGGTGCAGTGCCGCGCTCCTGGACCACTGGGAGGCCTCTGCCACCAGTGTTCCTGGCTATCAGCTCCAGAGCCTCCGCCATTTGCGGCACATACTCCGTCATGGTGGCGGACATGAAGGCCAGCTGAAGGGATATGCCCCCCATTGTCTGTTGGATCTGCTGACCTATGTCAACACTTCTCCTGGACAAGTGTACCATATCCCCGCTCAGATCTGCCACTCATGGAGCAGACCTGATGCGTCGAACCAACCTCCGATTGGTCAGCGCCATCCTGGAGACACCTGGGGTGGCCTGTGGCAAGGTGCTTGTGCCCGGTACCTCCACGGTGATGTGGGCATGGCCACAGGAGCATTAGCTGTTACTGGTGTCAAATAGATTATGGAGGTTGGGGATAAAGGCTCCTCGAAGTTGACACTGTTATCCTTTGAGAAGGGACCCAGCAGATGCACGGGCGAGAATTGATGCTCCTCAGTACCAGATGGAGGAGAGTCCGACGAGTCTGCCCACGCGCCCCTACCTTCTGGGCTCAGTGGTATTGCATGGGGCCACGCTGCTGGCTGAGCTGCAAAACATAAATGAGGTTATTAGAGGAGAAGCGGGTGCTAGGGTCACAAGGTAAGTCCAGCGCTACAAACAGCATATGCACAACAAAAGCAACACCGCTAACAAGATCATCACAGGCATCACATTTCATGACCATCACCAAATTCTGCATCGCAATGATTCTCATGAGGACATCATAAATAAGATAAGTAGATAAGAAATAGGAGCAGGTGTAGGCCATACGGCCCCTCGAGCCTGCTCTGCCATTTAATACGATCATGGCTGATCTGATCATGGACTCAGGCCCACTTCCCTGCCCGCTCTCCATAACTCCTTATTCTCTTATTGTTTAATAAACTGTCTATTTCTGTCTTAAACTTATTCAATGTCCCAGCTTCCACAGCTCTCTGAGGCAGCGAATTCCACAGATCCACAACCCTCTGAGAGAAGAAATTTCTCCTCATCTCATTTTTAAATGGGCAGCTCCTTATTCTAAGATTATGCCCTCTAGTTCTAGTCTCCCCTATCAGTGGAAACATCCTCTCTACATCCACCCTGTCAAGCCCCCTCATAATCTTACATGTTTTGATAAGATCAGCTCTTATTCTTCTGAATTCCAATGAGTAGAGGCCCAACCTGCTCAACCTTTCCTCATAAGTCAACCCTCTCATCTCTGGAATCAACCTTGTGAACCTTCTGTGAACTACCTACAAAGCAAGTATATCCTTTCGTAAATATGGAAACCAAAACTGCACGCAGTATTCCAGTTGTGGCCTCACCAATATCCTGTACAACTGTAGCAAGACTTCCCTGATTTTACACTCCATCCTCCATCCCAAAATTCCATTGGCCTTCCTGATCACTTGCTGTACCTACATATTAACCATTTGTGTTTCATGCACAAGTACCCCAAGTCTCGCTGTACTGCAGCACTTTGCAATTTTTCTCCATTTAAATAATAACTTGCTCTTTGATTTTTTTTCTGCCAAAGTGCATGATCTCACACTTTCCAACATTATACTCCATCTGCCAAATTTCTGCCCACTCACTTAGCCTGTCTATGTCCTTTTGCATATGTTTTGTGTCCTCCTCACACGCTGTTTTTCCTCTCATCTTTGTATCGTCGGCAAACTTGGCTACATTACACTCGGTCCCTTCCTCCAAGTTGTTAATATAGATTGTAAATAGTTGCGGTCCCAGCACTGATCCCTGTGGCACCCCACTGGTTACTGAGTGCCAACCCGAGAATGAACCATTTATCCCTACTATCTGTTTTCTGCTCATCAGCCAGTCCTCTATCCATGCTAATGTATAACCCCCAACCCCGTGAACTTTTATCTTGTGCAGTAACCTTTTATGTGGCACCTTATCAAATGCCATCTGGAAGTCCAAATACACCACATCCACTGGTTCCCCTTTATCCACCCTGTTCGTTACATCCTCAAAGAATTCTAGAAAATTTGGTAAACATGACTTCCACTTCATAAATCCATGCGTCAGTCTGCCTGACCCAATTTTGCTTTTCCAAATGTCCTGCTACTGCTTCTTTAATAATGGACTCCAACATCTTCCCAACCACCGATGTTAGGTTAACTGGTCTATAGTTTCCTGCTTTTTGTCTGCCTCCTTTTTTTAATAAGGGCGATAGATTTGCAATTTTCCAATCTGCATGGACCTCCCCAGAATTCAGGGAAGTTTGGTAAATTACGACCAATGCATCCACTATCCCTGTCATTACTTCTCTGAAGCAGAGGAGGAAAAATGGTTTAATTAGGAGGGGAAAATAGAGTATGAGAGGAAGCTTGCTGGGAACATAAAAACTGACTGCAAAAGCTTCTATAGATATGTGAAGAGAAAAAGATTAGTGAAGACAAACGTAGGTCCCGTGCAGTCAGATTCAGGTATTATAATGGGGAAGAAAGAAATGGCGGACCAGTTGAACAAATACTTTGGTTCTGTCTTCACGAAGGAAGACACAAATAACCTTTCGGAAATACTAGGGGACCGAGGGTCTAGTGAGAAGGAGGAACTGAAGGAAATCCTTATTAGACGGGAAATTGTGTTAGGGAAATTGGGATTGAAGGCCGATAAATCCGGGGGCCTGATAGTCTGTATCCCAGAGTATTAAGGAAGTGGCCCTAGAAATAGTAGATGCACTGGTGATCATTTTCCAACAGTCTATCAACTCTGGATCAGTTCCTATGGACTGGAGGGTAGTTAATGTAACACCAGTTTTTAAGAAAGAGGAAGAGAGGAAATGAGTAATTATAGATCGGTTAGCCTGACATCAGTATTGGGGAAAATGCTGGAATCAATTATTAAAGATGAAATAGCAACGCATTTGGAAAGCAGTGGCAGGATCGGTCCAAGTCAGCATGGATTTATGAAAGGGAAATCATGCTTGACAAATCTTCTAGAATTTTTTGAGGACGTAACTCGTAGAGTGGACAAGGGAGAACCAGTGGATGTGGTGTATTTGGACTTTCAAAAGGCTTTTGACAAGGTCCCACCCAAGAGATTGGTGTGCAAGATTAAAGCACATGGTATTGGGGGTAATGTACTGATGTGGATAGAGAACTGGTTGGCAGACAGGAAGCAGAGAGTCGGGATAAACGGGTCCTTTTCAGAATGGCATGCAGTGACTAGTGGGATGCCGCAGGGCTCAGTGCTGGGACCCCAGCTATTTACAATATATATCAATGATTTAGATGAAGGAATTGAGTGTAATATCTCCAAGTTTGCAGATGACACTAAGCTGGGTGGCGGAGTGAGCTGTGAGGAGGACGCTAAGAGGCTGCAGGGTGACTTGGACAGGTTAGGTGAGTGGACAAATGCATGGCAGATGCAGTATAATGTGGATAAATGTGAGGTTATCCACTTTGGGGGCAAAAACACAAAGGCAGAATATTATCTGAATGGCGGCAGATTAGGAAAAGTGGAGGTGCAACGAGACCTGGGTGTCATGGTACATCAGTCATTGAAGGTTTGCATGCAGGTACAGCAGCCGGTGAAGAAGGCAAGTGGTATGTTGGCCTTCATAGCTAGAGGATTTGAGTATAGGAGCAGGGAGGTCTTACTGCAGTTGTACAGGGCCTTAGTGAGGCCTCACCTGGAATATTGTGTTCAGTTTTGGTCTCCTAATCTGAGTCAGGACATATTTGCTATTGAGGGAGTGCAGCAAAGGTTCACCAGACCGGGATGGCTGGACTGACATTTGAGGGGAGACTGGAACGACTGGGCCTGTATTCACTGGAGTTTAGAAGGATGAGCGGGGATCTCATAGAAACACATATAATTCTGACGGGACTTGGCAGGTTAGATGCAGGAAGAATGTTCCCGATATTGAGGATGTCCAGAACCAGAGATATAGTCTAAGGATAAAGGCTAAGCCATTTAAGACTGAGATGATTAAAAACTTCTTCACTCAGAGTTGTTAACCTGTGGAATTCCCTGCCGCAGAGAGTTGTTGATGCCAGTTCATTGGATATATTCAAGTCGGAGTTAGATATGGCCCTTACGGCTAAAGGGATCAAGGGGTATGGAGCGAAAGCAGGAAAGGGGTACTGTGGTGAGTAAGCAGCCATGATCTTATTGAATGGTGGTGCAAGCTCGAAGGGTTGAATGACCTACTCCTGCACCTATTTTCTATGTCAGACACTAGGATGCAAGCCATCAGGTCCTGGGAAGTTATCTGCCTTTAGTCCCATTATCTTACTAAGTACCACCTCCTTAGTGATTGTGATTGTGTTAAGTTCCTCCCCCCACTATAGCCCCTTGAGTATCCTCTGTTGGAATATTAATAGTGTCCTCTACCGTAAAGACTGATACAAAATATTTGTTCAGTGTTTCTGCCATCTCTATGTTCCCCATTACTAATTCCCCGATCTCATCCTCTAAGGGACCAACATTTACTTTAGCCACTCTTTTCCTTTTTATATACCTATAGGAACTCTTGCATTCTGTTTTTATATTTCGTGCTAGTTTACTTTCACAGTCTATCTTCCTTTTCTCAATCATTTTTTTGTCATTCTTTGTTGGCTTTTAAATGCTTCCCAATCTTCTGTCCTCTCACTAGTTTTGGCTACATTGTGTGCCCTTGTTTTTAATTGGATACTGTCCTTTATTTCTTTAGTTAGCCACAGATGGCTAGCTTTTCTCTTACACCCTTTCCTCCTCACTGGAATATATTTTTCTTGAGAGTTGTGAAATATCTCCTTCAATGTGCACCACTGTTCATCAACCGTCCTACACTTTAATCTCTTTTCCCAGTTCTTTTTCACCAACTCAGCCCTCATACCTTCATAGTCTCCTTTATTTAAGCTTAGTACGCAGGTTAGAGATCCAACTTTCTCACCCCCCATCTGAATTTGAAATTCAATCATGCTAGGATCACTCATTCCAATAGAATCCTTTACATGGAGATTGTTTATTAATCCTGTCTCATTGCACAGGACCAAATCTACGATAGCTTGCCCCCTGGTTGGTTCCGTCCCTTATGCATTCTATGAACTCTACCTCAAGGCTACATTATTTAGAGAAGAATTTTATGATTCATCTACCATATAATATTGGTCGGATATGAGTGGGTGTGACATCAATTGACTTTACGTCATGCATCGGTGTATACTTTACTCATGTGACATCACATCAAGCTCTGCTGCTGCTTGCATGGCCGACCGGTGGTGGGTTCCCACTCGTACCAGCACCCGCTCCTCGATGTCGGTGAGGTCAATGATGACTAATGGCCTCCCCACCCGTTCGTCTCTGCTCGGCCCTATTCCTCGAAATCTTCTTCTGTAAAAGGAAACAACAGCACGACATGGCATGAGATCATTGTGTGATATCATTCCTAGGTACTATCATAGAGACTGTAACAACACATAACCGACAGATGTAATCATGATTATAATGAAAGTGATCATTCTTTATTAAAGACGTACACCGTGACTGCAGGCTTTGAGTACAATCTTCCCGGTATAAGTGCAAGACATCACATTTGATTTTAATCACTCATTACACTTACAATTCCAATTATATAAATATGTATAGGTACATGTAAATAAATGTAATACTTACTCTGGCGGATCCGACAAGGTACTTCCATCGCTTGCAGCATATCTCGTTGGTCGCTGACGAGACCACCCTGGCTATCTCGGCCCATATGCTCTGGTAGGACTTTGGGGTTTGGCTTCCCACGCCCTCCCTGTGTAAATTGACCCCAGCCTAACTTGACCTCCTGCATGAGGGAGGCATTTGCCTCGTCCGAGAACTTTCTTGCTCTTCTGCGTCTTCCCAATTGTTCCTCTCTCAGCTCACTGCTTTTGCCAGCGTCCTCAGTCTCCATAGCCTGCTGGGTTGCCTCCATCATCTCTTCCATGTTAAATATTAGTTTTTCCATGAAAACTCGGTGTCAACTACCTTGTTTATGCTGCAAGCGGTTTTGATACAAGCCCAATTGCTAGAAGGACTGTTCGAATCACCCCGCCTTACGAAAATTCTATACCCGGGGATTATTATTCAGAGTGTACATGGAATAATCACGGACAGGAATGCTTCGGTGAAAAATCGTATTTATTTTATTTGATCTAACATACATTGGCTAAAAACATGCACCACTAAAATGAAATCTCTGTGGAGAATAAAATCCATGTTACAAATAGCATAGATACAGTACAGAAATGAGACCTAGTAACATGCAGTAATTCCCTGGTGGATTCTAACTCTATCCCTACCAACGAATTACACAGTCGAAGCTTCCTCCCCAGAATAGCCCTGAAAAGCTTCACTTCTGAGAAAACCCTGAGCCCTTCGCCTTACCCAGCTTGGGATACTCATGATCATGCTCACCACTACACACACTGTTGGTTTCCTCGCTCAGCTCAGCTGTGGGAAGTTACTGCCTGGTTTTCGGCGGCTTCTTCTGCGGAACTGCGGCTTCCTCCTGGTACATCGATCTTGGTGGAGCGAGAGCGAGAGGAAGAGAGAGCTCTCTCTAGATACAAGCTGCAAGCTGCAAGCTCCAAGCTCCAAGCTATAAGCTACAAGCTAAAAATAAAGTGGAAAAAGCCTGTCTTTATGGGAGTCATGCTGCCCCCTATCATTTCTGCCAATCTTTAAGATTCTCTTGTTTCTAAGCACGGGTACTTAGTCAGTGATGGGCCATCCAACCCATTTGTATTGGATTAATGGCCCTTAGTCTGGGCATTTCTCTCAGTCTTTGTGTTGGGAAAGACCTGGCTCCTCTTTGGCTGGCCAGGCTAGTGGGTTCATTGTTGCGCTCTGCTTCTGAGATGGAGGTGAGAGGAGCTTTTGTATATTAGAGTGGCTTTGTGAATGGCCCACTTTCTGGCCGACAGCTCTGAATGACTGACAATTTTTTTGTCACAGCTAATTGCCATGTGGTCTATGGAGTTTTAACAAAAAACATTTTTTCACTTATCTGCACAAGTTGACCCCAGCACAGGGAAAATACCCTCAGAAAAAAATAAAATCCACGAAATATTCTCGACTAAGTCCATTCTTTAAACAGAAACCTTGCGATCTCTTCAATGCTCAGTAGGCTTTTTGCTGCTGGTGAAACTCCCTCGTGCCTTCCACAACAGCCAAAGAAGCACACACCACACCCACACATGCGTTCAGTCACTCTCTGCTCCCTCGCTCTCTGTCTCCTCTTATAAGAACATAAGAAATAGGAGCAGGATTAGGCCCCTCGAGCCTGCTCCGCCATTTAATAAGTTCATGGCTGATTCGATCATGGACTCAGCTCCACTACCCCGCACGCTCCACATAATCCCTTATCCCCTTACCATTTAAGAAACTGTCTATTTCTGTCTTAAATTTATTCAATGCCCCAGCTTCCACAGCTCTCTGAGGCAGCAAACCCTCTGAGAGAAGACATTTCTCCTCAGCTCAGTTTTAAATGGGTGGCCCCTTATTCTAAGATCATGCCCTCTAGTTCTAGTCTCCCCCATCAGTGGAAACATCCTCTGCATCCACCTTGTCAAGCCCCCTCATAATCTTATACATTTCGATAAGATCATCTCTCATTCTTCTGAATTCCAATGAGTAGAGGCCCAACCTACTCGACCTTTCCTCATAAGTCAACCCCTTCATCCCCGGAATCAACCTAGTGAACCTTCTCTAAACTGCCTCCAAAGCAAGTATATCCTTTCGTAAATATGGAAACCAAAACTGCACGCATTATTCCAGGTGTGGCCTCACCAATACCTTATATAGCTGTAGCAAGACTTCCCTGCTTTTATACTCCATCCCCTTTGCAATAAAGGCCAAGATTCCATTGGCCTTCCTGATCACTTGCTGTATCTGCATACTATCCTTTTGTGTTTCATGCACAAGTACCCCCAGGTCCCGCTGTACTGCGGCACTATGCAATCTCTCCATTTAAATAATAACTTGCTCTTTGATTTTTTCTGTCAAAGTACATGACCTCACACTTTCCAACATTCTACTCCATTTGCCAAATGTTTGTCCACTCACTTAGCCTGTCTATGTCCTTTTGCAGATTTTTTGTGTCCTCTTCACACATTGCTTTTCCTCCCATCTTTGTATTGTCAGCAAACTTTGCTACGTTACACTCAGTCCCTTCTTCCAAGTCTTTTACATAGATTGTAAATAGTTGGGGTCCCAGCACTGATCCCTGCGGCAGCCCACTAGTTATTGGTTGCCAACCAGAGAATGAACCATTTATCCCGACTCTCTGTTTTTTGTTAGTTAGCCAATCCTCTATCCATGCTAATATATTACCCCCAACCCCGTGAACTTTAATCTTGTGCAGTAACCTTTTATGTGGCACCTTCTGGAAGTCGAATTGTAAGATACTGGTCCTTTTCAGTTGTTTAAGGTCTCGGGTAAAAAAGTGGAGCAAGACTCAGTAAACTTAAATGTCAGCCATGGCTCAGTTGTTGCATTCTCCTCTGTGAGTCAGAAGTTTGTGGGTTCAAGACCTACTCCCGAGACTTGAGCACAAAATCTAGGCCGACACTCCAGTGCAGTACTGAGGTAGTGCTGCACTGTCTTTCTGAAGAATTGTTAAACGGAGGCCCCATCTGCCCTCTCAGGTAGACGTAAAATATCCCTTGGCAATATTTTGAAGAATACCAGAGGCGTTTTCCCCAGTGCCCTGGACAATCTTTATCCCTCATTGTATTTGTGGATCTCTAAGCTGTCCTGGTCCGCAGTTCCATTTCGTCCTTCGCCTCATCCGGCGATTTAACAAAAAATGTTTTTCTTTCTTTTCAGGTGTCAAGGATCGTAAGCTTCAACAACTCTTGGACACCAACCCTCCTCCAGAACCTTCATCCCATTCACTTCTCTCTGATCCCATCCCTTCTTCCAATCTCAACCCATGCCATGTTTTCACTATCCACTCTGCCCTTCCTCTCTCTGAACCCGAACAATCAGTCCTCAGCAAAGGCCCTGAGCTTCATCCCCTTACCTCAATAAATTTTGAGCTTGGCATGATGCTGAGCTCTTTTTCCACTGCCTTCTTCTGTGCCCACTTCTTCAGCCAAGAGTCTCCCCCCAACCCCGCCCCCCCCACCGCACAGCTGACCCTTTCTCCTGTTTTCAGAATTCTCGTTCTACCTAGATCCCTCCCTCTGGCCTTTTACCCTCTCTAGACCTCTTCATTGCAAATTGTCGATAGGACATCGGCCATCTCAATTTCTCTGCTCCCCTCACTCACTCCAACCTACCTCCCTCTGAACTTGCAGCACTCCGCTCACTCAGATCCAAACCCAACTTTGTCATTAAACCTGCTGACAAGATTGGCGTTGTTGTTTGGCGAACTGACATCTACCTTGCAGAAGCTGATCGGCAACTCTCTGACACCTCCTGCTACCTCCCCCTGGGCCATGACCCCACTACCGAATATCAAGCCATAATTTCCCAGACCATCACTGAACTCTTCCCTCCACAGCCACCAACCTCATAGTTCCCCAACCCCGCACAGCCTACTTCTACCTCCTTCCCAAGATCCACAAACAGGACTGCCTCGGTAAACCCATCGTTTCAGCCTGTTCTTGCCCCACGGAACTTATTTCTTCCTCTCTTAACCCTATTTTTTCTTCCCTTGTCCACTCTCTTCC
The DNA here is from genome assembly GCF_044704955.1 of Pristiophorus japonicus. Lineage (NCBI taxonomy): Eukaryota > Metazoa > Chordata > Chondrichthyes > Pristiophoridae > Pristiophorus > Pristiophorus japonicus. Next base: position 185,678,980 of record NC_091983.1, read on the forward strand.
CACCTACATCCGCGACTCCACCGTCGCCCTCCATTACTTTTACAGTTTCCTGTTTTCTGACTCCAACCGTCTCCTTTTCACCGTGGACATTCAATCCCTTTGCCCTTCCATCCCCCACCAGGATGGCCTGAGGGCGCGTCGCATCTTCCTCGAGCAGAGACCCAACCAGGTCCATTTTATTTCCCGCACCACTGCTCTGACCCCTTCCCCTCCCTCTCAGAATCACGACAGGGTTCCCCTTGTCCTCACCTTTCATTCCACCAGCCTCCACATTCAACAGATCATCCTCCGCCATTTCTGCAACCTCCAGCGTGATCTCACCACCAATCACATTTTTCCCTCCCCTCCCCTCTCAGCATTCTGAAGGAACCGCTCCCTCCGCAACACCCTGGTCCATTCCGCAGTCAACCCCATCAACCCCTTCCCTTCCCACGGCAACTTTCCGTGCAAGCGCAGGAGATTCAACACCTGCCCTTTTACCTCCTCCCTCAGCACTTCATTTTTCGTTTCAGCACTTTACAGCATTCTGGACTCAACATTGAGTTCAACAATTTCAGATCATAACCTCTGCCCATATTTGGCTCGCCTGCCTCCTTTTTTAAACCTTCCCCCCACCTCCCCCCACCCACCCACAATCTTATGAAATTTTTTATCTCTGTCTCCCATGACAACTGGTAAGTATTCCACCATTCACACCCGATCTAGACTAACCTTTTTCTAACTTCTGCCATTGCCATCTCAAGTCGGCCCATGATCACTTTTGTCTCTCTAATCTTTCCTGCCTTCCACCCTATCACAAACCTTCCATGTTGTTCTCTCCTCGCACCCGCCCCCCCTCTTTCAGGGCTCCTTAAGAATCTGTTCATTTAGAACATTCACCAATTCTGATGAAGGGTCATCGACCTGAAACGTTAACTCTGTTTTTCTCTCCACAGATGCTGCCTGACTCGTTGAGATTTCCAGATTGTTACGTGCAAATAGGCTGCCATGTTTCCTGCATTACAACAGTGACACAGGGGGTAATTTTAACCAAATAAATGGGTGGGTTTAGAGCGGGGGGTAGTTAAATTCTTAATTCCCGACCTGATCCCATCTCCAACCCACCCACCTTTGGTTTTAACGGAGGCGGGACAGGGGGTGGGGCGGGGGCAGGTGACCCATCTGATTCCAGGGGGCTGAAAGTCAATTGAAATAATATAATGAGGCTGGAAACCTCTTTGTTAACCTCTATTGTGTGTTTAACTGCATGTGGACGGGTTTCACGCAATTCGTGAAACCCAGCAGTTAAAGCAAGTTGGGAACTGCTGGATCCCAAGTGGCTTTCTACCTACCTCATGGCTCCAGGGTCCCTCTCTAACCCACCTCCCGTGATCAGAGACCCCCTAACGAGGCCTCCGATCACCTTCCCAGGCCTTCCCCCAACACCCCCAATGATAATGCTGAGGTCGGTCACGATCCTCCAGTGAATAGCCCCAATCTTCTCCTCACCCACCCCAATCATCCGACCTTGATCTGTACCCGATCCCACCCATCCGATCGTCTGCCCGGCTCACAATCCCCGAACCCCAGTCATCTACCACCCCCGATCGCCCGCCCGCCCCCCCGATCCTTGGGCTGTCTACTCCCCCTACCCTCCTCATCGATCATCTGTCCAGCCCTCAATCCTCTCTAGCCACACACCCTGATCCAATTAATGGTTCGACCCTCACTCCTCTGTTCAGTCCAAGACCTACCTACCCACAGCCAGTCAGCCTCTCAAACTGCTGACTGCGGTTGGAAAACCGGGTTTCCCGACCGCTTCGGAGCCCTCTCCCTCCAACCTGCCTTCCTCCACAAAATTCCGGGCACAACTTCATCGACCTGAAACTGCCTGAATCCCCGCTGAGATTTCCAGCATTTTCTGTTTTTATTTCAGATTCCAGCATCCGCATTATTTTGCTTTTGTACAAAAGTACTTCATTGGCAGTAAAGTGCTCTCAGGCATGCAGGGGTCATGAAAAGCGCTATATAAATGCAAATTCTTCCTTTCTTTCTTTCTCACTGCTTTATTGAACATGACATAAGGAAGAGGAGAGATGCAAATGATGAATGCAAGAAGACTATCTTATTGCACTGTTTTGTTGAAGGTATTGATTATTAAATCAAATATCACAAGAGGAACTATATCTAATTGGAAAAAACGTTTGTCATCATGTTCCAATGAGAAATTAGGAATTGGATCTTACAGCTCAGAAAGAACCTCTGGGATAATTAGTCTGTGTGATGCCTTGGCTGTAACAATGCACAGAAAGTGCATTCAGATTGATTTTGGGTTTCAGCCTTGTTTTTGGGCTGCCAAAATCCAGATTTCTTTTGAATCCAAAGCCACAAAGATATCCCTGAAAATAAAGGCATCTGGTGACATTCTCCTGGCAAACTTAATTTGAGCAGCCCGTTTTCCCGCAGGATTTCTCTTGTGATGGCAGAGTTGGGAATTGAGGATGAAATTCCGAACCCAAGAGGGTGCAATTCCCTCTCGCGGAGTCTGGCAGTGTGACTTAGCAAGCATAAGCCCCGGTAACAGCTATTATTATTATGTAGAGACTGACTATAGAGTTCAGGGATGTCATATATACATACATGGCGTCATACATATATGAGCTTAACAACTTTAGATCTTAACGTCTCATGTTCTTGGACAGCAGGTGCTAGGAATGGAAGATGGCTGCACCAGCAGGTGTAGCCTTGTACTTAGGGTGAAGATCGCCTATCAATACATGACTGACGGGATGGTCCGCAACCTTAGGGTCTACCTGCCTTTCTTCCACCATGGGAGACTTCTATTCTTTGCAAGCTTCCCTCCCACTCTGTTATTCCGCTGTAACCATTTACATCACCACCTTTTGTTTTTTGTTCCTGTCCCATTACCTCCCACTTTCGCCTCGCACCTTCATCACTTTTGTTATTTAACCTCTCCTGCCTTCTGCCCTATCACAGACCTTCCCTTTTGTTCTTTCCTCCCCAACTCACCTCCTTTCCCTGCCTCTGTACTTGTTTAAAAACGTCTTCCAGTGCTGACGAAGGGTCATCGACCTGAAACGTTAACTCTGTTTCTCTCTCTACAGATGCCTGACCTGCTGAGTATTTCCAGCATTTTCAGTTTTTGTGGCATACATACAGTGGAATAGCAAACCTTTGTTATGTTGAGTAGATAAACTGAGAGCTGTCATCGATTTGGACATTTAATAAGGTACAAAAAGATAAAGAAGGGTACTAGTAGTGTGAGTTGGTTGTTGTAACACTATTTCAAGTATTCGATTTTGTGAAAACAAAATTGTTAGCTCTAATATTCTGCCATTCCTTTAGCATCAAATGCCTGATGATTTGTTGGTGGCTTTGGAAAGATTTTGGTGTGTCTTCTATTTGGTGCAATACATTTCACAGTGGTAACTGTTGCACCTGAGCTGGGTTGGATTCATTGCATATCTGGTACAGGTGAGCATTGCAGCAGGTGGTGAGAAAATAGGTGCTGTCCGAGGTGTCATAAATGTAAGATAGTCATTAATAAATCCAATAAGGAATTTAGGAGAAACTTCTTTACCCAGATAGTGGTTGGAATGTAGAACTTGTTAGACGCAACAAATAGTTGAGGCGAATAGCACAGATAGATATAAGGGTAAGCTAGATAAGTGTGCGAGGGAGAAAGGAAAATAAGTATATGCTGATCGGATTAGATGAAGTAAGGTGGGAGTTGGCTCTAATTCAAGCAGGAAACAGCGTCATGGACCAGTTGGGCAGAATGGCCTGTTTCTGCGCTGTAATTTCTACATCATTTTATATCACTGCAGGAGACAGAGGAAAGGGCGGGAGCAAAGCTTTCAGAAAAGACTCAAGACCACCCGCACCAACTAATGACGGGGCTGTATGTACAGCCCAAGGAACAACTACCTGCACAAACATAGAAACATAGAAACATAGAAATAAGGTGAAGGAGTAGGCCATTCAGCCCTTCAAACCTGCACCACCATTCAATAAGATCATGGCTGATCATTCAACCTCAGTACCCCTTTCCTGATTTCTCTCCATACCCCTTGATCCCTTTGGCCATAAGGGCCATATCTAAGTCCCTTTTGAATATATCTAATGAACTGGCCTCAACAACTCTCTACGGTAGAGAATTCCACAGGTTAACCACTCTCTGAGCGAAGAGGTTTCTCCTCATCTCGGTCCTAAATGGCTTACCCCTTATTCTTAGACTGTGACCCCTGGTTCTGGAACTCCCCAGCAACGGGAACATTCTTCCTGCCTCTAACCTGTCCAATCCCGTCAGAAGTTTATATGTTTCTATGACATCCCCTCTCATTCTTCTAAACTCCAGTGGATACAAGCCCAGTCGATCCAGTCTCTCCTCATATGTCAGTCCTACCAGCCCGGGAATCAGTCTGGTGAACCTTCGATGCACTCCCTCAATAACAAGAACATCCTTCCTCAGATTAGGAGACTGTACACAATATTCCAGGTGTGGCATGGAATATTCCAAGTGCTTGCAAAGGCTGAGGCAGACCAGGGAATGCTGCAGTTCCTGCTTTTTCCTGCCTCCTGAACAGTCTTCAGTCAACACTATCCTCCCATTTGCAGTCAAGTTGACAGCAGCTCTCAATTTCTATACCAGTGTCTCTGACTTTAATGGAAGCACTGAGCAGAGGAAATCTTCATGGTGCATTTGCAAAGTCACTGCATAGAGTGACCAGAGCAAGTCTATTTCCCATGTGAGAAAAAATGTTTGTACGCCTGGGTTACGGACCCCTTTGATCAAAATTAAAGATGGACACAGATAGACCGATACACTGATTATATTTGTGAAGACTGAAGGGAAAATAAAAAAAAACAAGCACAGCAAAATCTCTTGGCAAATGTAACTATACAGTGAAAATATAAATATAGAGAGACCCATATGGGAGACTCTTGTCAGACAATGGATCATTTTCAGCTGATGTGTTATTCCAATAAACAAGCAGCTGCTCCACAATGGTTTTCTTTTAGAAATACCCTACTTTCAAAATATGGAAAAGATTCAAAACAAAATGGATCGATAGTTGCTAGGAGCCAGTAGGCATTTTATTTCATAGATAATAAAAGGATAATTTAGTTGGTGAAAGTGATGGATAGACTATTTCTCAGGAAAGCAAATGAATAGGTTATATAAAAATAAAAGAAATGGAGCAAACTGCAAATATATAGAAAATTTAACACATAAAAATGTGCTGAAGAGATGGAGGAGTATTAAAACTGCATGAAAGTATAAAGTACACCGCAGCTACACTGTAGATGCTGAGGTTGGAATTCATTTGGCACTGTTTTCGAGCTCTAGATAAGTGACACGATGCAAGTGTGCACCAGAAGCTGAAGGCTCCAGCTGACGCATAATTATGGCTCATTTTTATAATAGAGGAGAGCTGCCGGTGCCTGCCACACCTCCAGAATACAAGTGAGAACCAGGCTGAATATAGAAAGTTCAGAGGGGAAGTGAAAAGGAAATAAGAGGGGCAAAGAGAGAGTATAAGAATAGATTGGCAGCTAACATAAAAGGGCATCCTGAAGTCTTCTATAGGCAGATAAATAGTAGATGGGCAGTAAGAGGAAGGGCGGGACTGATTAGGGACCATAGAGGAGACTTACGCATGGAGATAGAGCGCATGGCTGAGTAATAAATGAGTATTTTGCATCTGTCTTTACCAAGGAAGAAGATGCTGCCAAACTCATAGTGAAAGAGAAGGTAGTTGAGATATTGGATGAGATAAAAATTGCTAAAAGGAGGTACTAGTAAGACTGGCTGTACTTAAAGTAGATAAGTCACCAGGACTGGATGGGATGCCTCCTAGGATGGGATGCATCCTCGGATGCTGAGGGAAATAAAGGTGCTAGTGCCAGAGGACTGGATACGGGGCTCGTGCCAGATGACTGGAGAATTGCAAATGTTATACCCTTGTTCAAAAAAGGTTGGAAAGATAAACCCAGCAACTACAAACCAGTCAATGTAACCTCGGTCATGGGGAAGCTTTTAGAAATGAAGATCAGGGACAAAATTAACAGTCACTTGGTACTCAGTAAGATAATGGGACTTAATGGCTTGCATCCTAGGGTCTTTAGAGAAATAGTGGCAGGGATTGTGGGTGCATTGGTTGTAATTTACCAAAGTTCCCTGGATTCTGGGGAGGTCAATCTTCCCAGCAGATTGGAAAACTGCAAACGTAATACCCCTATTTAAAAAAGGAGGCAGAAAAAAGCAGGAAATTATAGACCAGTTAGCCTAACAACTGTGGCTGGGAAAATGTTGGAGTCCATTATTAAAGAAGCAGTAGCAGGACATTTGGAAAAGCAAAATTCGGTCAGGCAGAGTCAGCATGGATTTATGAAGGGGAAGTCATGTTTGACAAATTTGCTGGAATTCTTTGAGGATGTAATGAACAGGGTGGATAAAGTGGAACCAGTGGATGTGGTGTATTTGGACTTCCAGAAGGCATTTGACGAGGTGCCACATAAAAGGTTACTGCACAAGATAAAAGTTCACAGGGTTGGGGGTAATATATTAGCATTGATAGAGGATTGGATAACTAACAGAAAACAGAGAGTTGGGATAAATGGTTCATTCTCTGGTTGGCAACCAGTAACTAGTGGGGTACCGCAGGGATCAATGCTGTGACATCAACTGTTTTTCATCTACATTAACGACTTGGAAGAAGGGGCTGAGTGTAATGTAGCCAAGTTTGCTGTCGATACAAAGATGGGAGGAAACGCAATGTGTGAGGAGGACACAAAAATCTGCAAAAAGACAGAGACAGGCTCAGTGAGTGGGCAAAAATTTGGCAGGTGGGGTATAATGTTGGAAAGTGGGAGGTCATGCACTTTGGCAGAAAAAAAATCAAAGAGCAAGTTATTATTTAAATGGAGAAAGATTGCAAAGTGCTGCAGTACAGCGGGACCTGGGGGTACTTGTGCATGAAACACAAAAGGATAGTATGCAGGTACAACAAGTGATCAGGAAGGCCAATGGAGTCTTGGCCTTTATTTCAAAGGGGATGGAATATAAAAGCAGGGAAGTCTTGCTACAGCTATACAGGTTATCTGACGGGACTGGACAGGTTAGATGTGGGAAGAATGTTCTCAATGTTGGGGAAGTGCAGAACCAGGGCCACAGTCTTAGGATAAGAGGTAGGCCATTTAGGACTGAGATGAGGAGAAACTTCTTCACTCAGAGAGTTGTTAACCTATGGAATTCCCTGCCACAGAGAGTTGTTGATGCCAGTTCATTGGATATATTCAAGAGGGAGTTAGATATGGCCCTTACGGCTAAAGGGATCAAAAAGCAGGAAAGGGGTACTGAGGGAATGATCAGCCATGATCTTATTGAATGGTGGTGCAGGCTCGAAGGGCATGCCGGCCTACTCCTGCACCTATTTTCTATGTTTCTATATTTCTATGGTGAGGTCACACCTGGAATACTGCGTGCAGTTTTGGTTTTCATATTTACGAAAGAATATACTTGCTTTGGAGGCAGTTCAGAGAAGGTTCACTAGGTTGATTCCAGAGATGAGGGGTTGACTTAAGACGAAAAGTTGAGTAGGTTAGGCCTCTACTCATTGGAATTCAGAAGAATGAAAAGTGATCTTAGCGAAATGTATAAGATTATGAAAGGGCTTGACAAGGTGGATGCAGAGAGGATGTTTCCACTGATGGGGGAGACTAGAACTAGAGGGCATGACCTTAGAATAAGGGGCTGCCCATTTAAAACTGAGATGAGAAGAAATTTCTTCTCTCAGAGGGTTGTAAATCTGTGGAATTCGTTGCCTCAGAGAGCTGTGGAAGCTGAGACATTGAATAAATTTAAGACAGAGATCGACAGTTTCTTAAACGATAAGGAGATAAGGAGCCATGGGAGTGGGCTGTGAATTGGAGCTGAATCCATGAGCTGAATCGAGAAAGCAGGAATGGGGTACTGAAGTTGCATGTTCAGCCATGAACTCATTGAATGGTGGTGCAGGCTCGAAGAGCAGAATGGCCTACTCCTGCACCTATTTTCTATGTTTCTATGTTTCTATGGTTCTATGATTAGATCAGCCGTGATCTTATTGATTGGCGGAGCAGGCTTGAGGGGCCGTATGGTCTGCTCCTGATCCTATTTCTTATGTTCTTATGAATGGATTAATTAATGAAAGCAGCACGGATTTGTTAAAGGCAAATCGTGTTTAACTAACTTGATTGAGTTTTTGATGAGTTAACAGAGAGGGCTGATGAGGGCAATGCAGTTGATGTACATGGGCTTCCAAAAGACATTTGATAAAGTGCCACATAATAGTCTTGTCAGCAAAGTTAAAGCCCATGGAATAAAAAGACCGTGGCAGCATGGATACGAAATTGGCTAAGTGACAGGAAACAGAGAGTAGTGGTGAAGAATTGTTTTTTGGACTGGAGGAAGGTATATAGTGGAGTTCTCCAGGGGTCGGCACTAAGACCACTGATTTTCTTGATATATATTAACGGCTTAGACTTGGGTGTACAGAGCACAATTTCAAAATTTGCAGAATACACAAAACTTGGAAGTATTGCGAACAGTGAGGAGGATATTGATAGACTTCAAGAGGACATGGACAGACAGAGGAAATGGACGGGCACATGGCAGATGAAATTTAGGAGAGGCAATATAAACTAAAGGGTACAATCGTTAAGTGGGTGCATGAACAGAGAGACCTGGGGCAATAAATGTGCACAAATCGTTGAAGGTGGCAGGGCAGGTTGAGAAAGCGGTTAAAAAAGCATACGGGATCCTGGACTTCATAAATAGAGGCATAGAGTACAAAAGCAAGGAAGTTATGTTGAACCTTTATCAAACACTGGTTGGGAGTATTGTTTCCAATTCTGGGCACCACATTTTAGGAAGGATGTGAAGGCCTTAGAGAGAGTACAGAAAATATTTACAAGAATGGTTCCAGGGATGAGGGATTTCAGTTAAGTGGATAGACTGGAGAAGCTGAGGTTGTTCTCCTTAGAGCAAAGAAGGTTGAGAGGAGATTTGATAGATGTGTTCAAATTTATGAGAGGTCTAGACAGAGTAGATAGAGAGAAACTATTCTCATTGGCAGAAGGTTCGAGAACCAGAGGACACAGATTAAAGGTGATTGGCAGAAGAACCAAAGGCGACATGAGGAAAACTTTTTCAAGCAGCAAGTAGTTAGGATCTGGAATGCACTGCCTGAAAGGGTGGTGGAGGCAAATTCAATTGTGGCTTTCAAAAGGGAGTTGGAGAAGTACCTGAAGGAAAACAAATTACACAGCTACGGGGAAAGGGTGACGGAGTGCGACTAGCTGAAGTGCTCTTGCAGAGAGCCGGCACAGACTCGACAGGCTGAATGACCTCCATCTGTGCTGAAACCATTCTATGATTCTATGATTCTAGATGCTGCTGGAGATCGAAATTGGACCTGCTGTTTCGCTGCCCGTAGCCCTCAGGTAAGTTGTGGGAGGGAGGGAAGGTCAGAGGAAAATTTGGGGGAGCGGGGGACTGAGTGTGGACTGGCAGTAGTGCTGTGGGTCTGGGTAGAGCAGGAGGGGAAGGAAAAATAACTTTCCCTGCCATTTTCTCGGGAGCCTCCAGCGTCCCTTTAAGGACAGCTGGTTAGGTCACTGTGAAACAAGAAAAACTAGTCGAAGCATGCACGATGCATTCTCCACCTAGTATTTCACAAGGTTTACAGAAGGGTCGTGAAACAGGTGCAGGATTCTTCTTTGCATATTTAAATTTATACACCGCTGATGTCAAGTTTGCAGCCAGGGATGCCTAAAAACAGGGAGGACCAATATGGTGGCAGCCATGACTTGGTGCAAATTGTGCCGAGGACCTCATGCCCAGAAATTGGTATACATTGCACCCTTTTTATGCCCGTCAATTGGGTGAAACACTTACCAATTCATACCCCTCTGTTCTCAGGCAGTTGCCTGGAGAGTGCAATGTGCAGTATGACCTGAGGTATAGTACTACCTGCACCTCATACCGAATTACAGGCCAAGATGTCTGCACTGCATGGCTGCGATCTCACCAACCGTGCTGAGTTTGGCGCAGCCGGGGTCGGTGGTGAGTGGCGACCCCGTTCCTCGCTCCAGCCCGCACTGTGTGAAGAATCTTCCGTTGATGGGGTTTGTTAAGCCCGCCCTGAGAGGTTCCCGGCCAATTGAAGGAAGCTGGTCTGATGACTTCATTTGATGATGCATCATCAGCCGGTTTCCTTAAAGGGACTATGGCCACATTGATTTTGACATTTGTGCTGTCAGTGTTCTGCAGCATTGAGGTGTTGCAAACACTGACAATCACTGCACAAAGATGCATGGCTGCACCAAGGCTCTTCCATGGTTCCCTCCAGATGCTTATGGAGGGAGTCACAGCCCGCAGGGACGTGCTCTTCCCTTCCATTGGGTGGAAGAGACCTCCCCAGGAAACCACGCAGCCTGCTTACACATTGCACAGGAGGGCACAAGCTGGGATATCATCAGAAGGACCTGGCTGCAGTGGCACAAATGTTTCAATGATCTCAGTAAATCACAAAACATTACTGCTAAGCCACACTCAATGTCATCCCGCTGTGCCACTCATCCCCATCACTCTGCCTTCCCTACCCTACTCCTGCACATCCTTACTCACACCAACTTACCTTGCACCTCCATCCATCCCTCTCTCTCTATCTACATTATCACATCCCCATCTCACTAGCCACCCCTCACACTCACCCTTTTCCAATCATACCAACTACCAACACACAAGGTTAGGCACTTAGGTCTTTTCGCCAGTGTTCATTGTCGATTTCCTGCTAATTTGTTGTCAAACATTGAAATATTTATTTTGAACATTTTGCATTCTATGACAGATCTGTGTGAACCTTTGGAAGTGGTTTAGTGAGTTGTGGTGAATGGTGAGACATAAAGGTACCCCCCGCAATGGTGATGAGTGTGAAACTGCTGGGATACTTTATGGTGTTGGTGTGGGGTGGTGCCAACCTAGCACATCATGTTGCAGCCAGGGTGTACAGTGTCAAGTGAAGTAAACCTGGTCATGGTGAGGCCATCCCTGGCCTCCCGGGCAACAATGTGGTTGGCTGCTGATGCCCTGTGCCCTGTGCAGCATCAGGTGATTGCAGAGAAGGTTGGTGTTGTTATTGATGATGCTGGTGTGTTTCGTGATGTTGATGTTGGTGTTGGAGCTGATCATGGTGGGATTCTGAGGACCATGGTGAGATTTTTTTAAGGGCACCGATGCTTATTGAATAGAAGGCAGCTGAAGTTGAGATGACAGAAGCGATCTGTCAATGGTGGGAGAGGTTGCTCCAAGGAGGTAACAGTGAACAGAGAGTTCACTGCAAACATTTCCAAACTGCAGACAGCTCAAAAGTGTCTTCCAAAACCTGAAGGTTTCAGCTTCTAACATTGGAAAGTGAACAGCTGTAAAATTGTAGCTTTTATACCACTACTCCAGCTGTCAACTAATCAAAAGCAATGGAGAATCATTGAGAACCCAACACATTTCCCTGAGGGTTGTGAAGCTCGTTAGAAACTTGGTAAAATTCTTTGGAACTGGTAAAATGCTGCTTAAATAGGTTTAAGCAGCTTGTTAACTATCACAATTGCCTGACCTGTCAGTTATTGCCGGATCTGCAATCCGCAGCAGGACCCGGCACTTTGGAAACTTACCAGGAGTTGGGTTCAGAGCTGACTTCTGCTCGCTGTCAATCACGGCCATTTTGACTGTGGGCCCACCTCCAATTCCACGCTCGTAACGCCGATAAGATTCGGGGCCCATATGTGTGTTTGAACAGAGACTGAGAGCTCCACTCACTTGGCAGCTAAGCGTTAATGTCAAGAAGGTCACTCTACTAATATTATAGGGGTCCCAACATGGGCCATTAGTGAGTATGCATCAGGAATCTGGGCACATGATCCCCATGACTTTTCCTTAAAAAAAAATCAAAAATTATACTATTATGGCAACGTGCATCTGAAATCACTTTGCATCGATGTGGAAGTGGAAATCCTAAAGCATTTTTATATATTGTGTTACAAATGGAATTGATTAAGATGAATAGATATTAAAAGTGGAATATTAACTGTCCAATAACAGAGGGAGAAAACAGAAAAAACGGTCTAAAAGTTATTGTTGGCAATATTAGTGGATGAATGCTTGATGTGTTGGTAGAACCTGTCATTTAAAAAAAAGAATTAACCCACCTGAAATAAATAGGCCCATACTCCTTCTTCAATACTGGACAGAGCAATGTGATAAGTGTGCATCCACCATTGTGACATGACAAACTAGATGTGATATTTGATTGTCATTTTCCAACCCTGATTAAATCTTTAAAAGAATCAAGTAGTTTACTCTCATAAAGCTTGCCTTTCAGGTTGAACACAATTAATGCAATTGTAAAAATCAATTTAAGTACTCCATTCTTTTTTTAAATTAGGCACGCAGTGGAAAGACAAAGCACGTCAGAGAGTGGTCTCTTAAGTGCTTGCTTTCAGCTGACACTTATACTAAATTAAACAGTCAATACCACTTTGTGGTGTCTTTTGCACAAGCCAAATATCTTCATAACTGATAGACATTGACTTGTCATAATATAAACAGATAAGGAGCAAGGAGCTCAAGAAAGATAAGGAATGGCTAGACATTTTCATTCTACGTGTCTGGTCCCAGTTGCAGTTGTTGACATCTCTGATCCTTGCCATAAGTGGGATGAGTTTCTTCCATTCTCGGCAGACTCAGCGGCAAATAGAGTGCACTAATATGTAAAAATACCGAGAGCAATCTGTTTACCTGGATACGCCTTCTGCTGACATCGATCTGGCTCATACAGGCTAATTGAATGAAGTGTATTGGCACTGAATATGTGAAAAAATCTTCAGTTGCACTGATACACTGTGGCAGCTGTGAGCATCATTGGGAAAGAATGAAGCACCAACGTTTTTTTTCATTAACAGGGAAAAGCAGGGCTTTGGGAAACTGATGGAATTTGTTCTATTAAAAAATGAGATGGATAAGCAAAATACTGCTGGTTCCTTGTATATTGATTAATCTTTTGGAGGTATGTTCTAAATGCAAGTAATTTTAAAGCGGCTTTTAACATTAACCCGATCAAGTTTCTGTGATGAACTATGATAAATTTGCAAAATTAAACATCATAGGGTAGAAATTACATTTGCTGCCATTGAATTCCATCTGCCACCTTTCTGCTCATTAGACCATCTTATCACCATCCCTTTGAGCTTCCTTTGATTTTTGGAATTATTTGCTATGCTTCCTATTTTAGTATTGTCTGCAAATTTGTACACCACATCCACTGCATTTCCCCCATCCAACATTTTGTTACATTCTCAAGAACTCTATTACCTTTGTCAACCCCACTTTTTAAAAAAGGAGGGAGAGAGAAAACAGGGAATTATAGACCGGTCAGCCTGACCTCAGTAGTGGGTAAAATGATGGAATCAATTATTAAGGATGTCATAGCAGTGCATCTGGAAAATGGTGACATGATAGGTCCAAGTCAGCATGGATTTGTGAAAGGGAAATCATGCTTGACAAATCTTCTGGAATTTTTTGAGGATGTTTCCAGTAAAGTGGACAAAGGAGAACCAGTTGATGTGGTATATTTGGACTTTCAGAAGGCTTTCGACAAGGTCCCACACAAGAGATTAATGTGCAAAGTTAAAGCACATGGGATTGGGGGTAGTGTGCTGACGTGGATTGAGAACTGGTTGTCAGACAGGAAGCAAAGAGTAGGAGTAAACGGGTACTTTTCAGAATGGCAGGCAGTGACTAGTGGAGTGCCGCAAGGTTCTGTGCTGGGGCCCCAGCTGTTTACATTGTACATTAATGATTTAGACGAGGGGATTAAATGCAGTATCTCCAAATTTGCGGATGATACTAAGTTGGGTGGCAGTGTGAGCTGCGAGGAGGATGCTATTAGGCTGCAGAGTGACTTGGATAGGTTAGGTGAGTGGGCAAATGCATGGCAGATGAAGTATAATGTGGATAAATGTGAGGTTATCCACTTTGGTGGTAAAAACAGAGAGACAGACTATTATCTGAATGGTGACAGATTAGGAAAAGGGAAGGTGCAACGAGACCTGGGTGTCATGGTACATCAGTCATTGAAGGTTGGCATGCAGGTACAGCAGGCGGTTAAGAAAGCAAATGGCATGTTGGCCTTCATAGCGAGGGGATTTGAATACAGGGGCAGGGAGGTGTTGCTACAGTTGTACAGGGCCTTGGTGAGGCCACACCTGGAGTATTGTGTACAGTTTTGGTCTCCTAACTTGAGGAAGGACATTCTTGCTATTGAGGGAGTGCAGCGAAGGTTCACCAGACTGATTCCCGGGATGGCGGGACTGACCTATCAAGAAAGATTGGATCAATTGGGCTTGTATTCACTGGAGTTCAGAAGAGTGAGAGGGGACCTCATAGAAACGTTTAAAATTCTGACGGGTTTAGACAGGTTAGATGCAGAAAGAATGTTCCCAATGTTGGGGAAGTCCAGAACCAGGGGTCACAGTCTGAGGATAAGGGGTAAGCCATTTAGGACCGAGATGAGGAGAAACTTCTTCACCCAGAGAGTGGTGAACCTGTGGAATTCTCTACCACAGAAAGTAGTTGAGGCCAATTCACTAAATATATTCAAAAGGGAGTTAGATGAAGTCCTTACTACTCGGGGGATCCAGGGTTATGGCGAGAAAGCAGGAAGGGGGTACTGAAGTTTCATGTTCAGCCATGAACTCATTGAATGGCGGTGCAGGCTAGAAGGGCTGAATGGCCTGCTCCTGCACCTATTTTCTATGTTTCTATGTTTCTATGTTTCCCTTCTGAAGTCTGCACTGCTTGCTTTGAATAATGTTCTCCTTATCTAGAAACAATTACAGCTGTGAGGGGGGGGGATGATATGCTAAAAGGATCATCAAATGTGGCCATATGAGTTGAATTGAAGAAGAAAAAAGCAGCGATCACATTGCTGGGAGTGTACTATACAGTCAGAGGGAGATAGAAGAACAAATATGTCGGCACATTTCTGAGAAATGCAAAAACTAAAGGCAATAATAGTAGGGGATTTCAACTACCCTAATATTAACTGGGATAAAATTAGTGTGAATGGTATAGAGGATGTGGAATTCCTAAATTGGATTCAGGAGAACTTATTTAGCCAATATGTAACAAGCCCAATAAAGAAGTGGGTGGTTCTGCACTTAGTTTTAGGGAATGAAGCTGGGCAGGTTGAAGGGGCATCAGGGGAGAGCATTTTGGTGCTAGTGATCATAATTCAGTTAGATTCAAGGTAGTTATGGAAAACGACAAAGATAGACCAGGAATAAAAATTCTCAATTGGGGAAAAGCCAATTTTGCTACGCTGAGATGGGATTTCGCCAAAGTGGACTGGAAACGGCTACTTGAAGATAAATCAGTGTCAGATCAGTTGGAGGCATTCAAGGAGGAGATTCTGAGGGTTCAGAGCAAGTATGTTGCCGTAAAGTTTTACCTTGACTTGCCCGACACCACCTGCCTTCGGAGACTGCGCTTCCACAAAGAGGTTATCACTGAGGTATGCCAGCTCATAAGGGCAGACCTGTAGCCTGCCAGCACCATCACTACTGCGCTATCTGTCGAGGTCTAAGTCACCACAGCACTGTCGTTCTACGCCTTGGGTTCATTTCAGGTCACAGCTGGCGACATTTGTGGACTTGCTCAGCATGCCACGCATTGCTACATGAGACAGGTCACTGAAGCCCTGTATGCACACAGGAAGGACTTGACCAGCTTCCCTATGACCAGGGAGGCACAGAGTGAGAGGGCTCAAGGATTCTCCAGAATTGCAAACTTCCCCAAGGTGCAGGGAGCAATAGACTGTACGCACATCGCGATGCAGGAAACTTTTCAGGATGCAGAGGTTTTCAGGAACCGCAAGGGATTCCACTCCCTGAATGTCCAACAGGTTGTCGACCACCAGCAAATTATATTGGCAGTGAATGCTCAATTTCGGGGCGGTATCCATGATGCTCACATCCTGCGTGAGAGTACTGTATCTGACTTATTTAACAATCAGTCACAAGGTCAATGCTGGATGCTCGGTGACAAAGGATGTGGCTTTGCCACCTGGCTGATGACCCCCCTGCGTGACACCCACACCGAAGCCGAGAGGCAATACAACAAGAGCCACAGAGCCACTCGCAATATCGTGGAGAAAAACATTGGAGTGCTGAAGCAGCATTTTAGATGCCTGGACCACTCAGGAGGCAAGCTCCAGTACCACGCTGAGCATGTAGCTCAATTCATGGTGGTGTGCTCCATGTTGCACAACTTGACTATCAGGAGGGGCCAAGAATTGTCTGATGAATATGACAATCCACCTCAGCAGAGGGAGGAAGAGGAGGACGAGGAGGCGGACGCTGACATCGGCCTAAACAATCAGACTGATGCTAAAGCCATGCCCCCGCCCCCCTGTAGACTGCATGAAAGGGCCCATGGTGGCATGATAGCTGCAAGAGCCTTACATCAGGAGCACATAAATGAGCACTTTGCCTGAAAGAACATTGGTGTTATTTACAAGGCTGACACACTGCTGGGTGTGCAGGTCATACATCAATGATGGGCATCACCTTGGTGACAGTTAAAGTTTAAGTTGATTGAAGTTAAGTGTCATTATACCCATTAATGTTAAGGAATCACCAGTGTGTAATGGTGCAGCTATCTGATCAATGTGCAACAAGGTTTTGTTGAATAAAAATCATTTAAACCAAACATTTGTCGGAAATCATCAGTATTTCTATAAAAACCAACCCTTCCCCCTGCCCCTGCTTCTCCTCCCCATGTCTACCCATTCCCCTTCCCTTCCTGACTCCATGCCGCTTGGCTGAGGAGCTCCTCAGGCGATGCTTCATTGGGGGGAGGCGGTGAATGATGGCCGAACCGCTGCTTGAACGGATACGGGAGAGGACAGTCCCAAGGTGGAAATGTGCTCTGAGCCAAAAGCAAGATGTTGCTCCTGGCTCTCATGTATCATTGGCAACGGGGGTATGGCACCTTGGGATGCAGTGCTGTGCTCCGGGACCACTGGGAGCCCTCTGCCACCAGTGTTCCTGGCTACCAGCTCCAGGGCCTCCTCCATCCCTTCCATGTTATATATTATTTGTTGGACAAAAACTCGGTGCCAACTATGTTCTTGGTGCTTAGTAGGCTTTTTGCTGTTGGTGAATCTCCCTCGTACCTCCCACAGCAGCCAAACAAGCACACACCACAGCCACACATACCTTCAGTCACTCTGAGCTTCTTCTCTCTCTGTCTCCTCTTCTGCGCATGTCATGATGACCCTTGATCTCCTGAATTGCAGAAATCGAGTGTTGCCATGCCGTTGCTAAGGATGGCGACACTTTACGGCAGAAGATGAGCGAGATTTAACGCTACCACCCATTTCATATCGCTCGCGGTAACGGCCATTTTAAAAAATGGCGACTAGGTGCTTTGAGAATGGGCGAGAAGCCGACTCTCTGAAAACCCTTTTTTACTAACCATGCCGGAAATAACACCCATTTTTGGGCGATAAGCACAAAAGTGGAAAATCTAGCCCTATAAAGGTAATCTGTTTGTGGAGGTGGAAGATGTGGGTGTGGTTCTTAATGAATACTTCGCGTCTGTTTTCACAAAAGAGAGGGGCGATGCAGACATTGCAATCAGGGAGGAGGAGTGTGAAATATTAGATGAAATAAACACAGTGAGAGAGGAATTATTAAGGGGCTTAGCAGCTTTGAAAGCGGATAAGTTCCCAGGCCTGGATGAAATGTATCCCAGGCTGTTAAGAGAAGCATAAGAGGAAATAGCAGAGGTTTTGACCCTCATTTTCCAATCCTCTCTGGCTACAGGTGTGGTGTCAGAGGACTGGAGGACTGCTAATGTTGTATGTTTGTTTAAAAAGGGAGAAAGGGATAGATCGAATAATTACAGACCAGTCAGCCTAACCTCAGTGGCGGAAACACATTCTGAGGGACAGGATAAATCTTCATTTAGAAAGACATGGATTAATCAAGGACAGTCAGCATGGATTTGTTTAGGGAAGGTCGTGTCTGACTAACTTAATTGAATTTCTTGTGGAGGTAACAAGGAGAGTTGCTGAGGGTAGTGTGTTTGATGTAGTGTCTATCGATTTTAGCAAGGCTTTTGATAAGGTCTCACATGGCAGATTGGTCACAAAAATAAAAGCCCATGGGATCCAGGGCAAAGTGGCAAGTTGGATCCAAAATTGGCTCAGAGGCAGGAAGGAAAGGGTAATGGTTAATGGGTGTTTTTGTGACTGGAAGGCAGTTTCCAGTGGGGTTCCGCTTGGCTCAGTACTAGGTCCTTTGTTTTTTGTGGCATATATCAATGATTTAGACTTGAATGTAAGGGGGTATGATTAAGAATTTTGCATTTGATACTAAAATTGGCCGTGTGGTTGATAACGAAGAAGAAAGCTGTAGACTGCAGGAAAATACAAATGAACTGGTCAGGTGGGCAGAATAGTGGCACATGGAATTCAATCTGGAGAAGTGTAAGGTAATATATTTTGGGAGGGCTAACAAGGCAAGGGAATACACATTAAATGGTAGGAGACTGAGAAGTGTAGAGGAACAGAGGGACCTTGGAGTGCAGGTCCACAGATCCCTGAAGGTAGCAGGCCAGGTAGGTAAGGTGGTTAAGAAGGCATACGGAATACTTGCCTTTATTAGCTGAGGCATGGAATACACGAGCAGGGAGGTTATGGTTGAACTGCATAAAACACTAGTTCAGCCAAAGCCAGATTACTGTGTGCCGTTCTGGTCACCACATTACAGGAAAGATGTGATTGCACTAGAGTGGGTAAAGAGGAGATTTACAAGGATATTGCCTGGACTGGAGAATTTTAGCTATGAGGAAAGATTGGATAGGCTGGGTTTGTTTCCTTTGGACCAGGGGAGGCTGAGGGGAGACCTTACTGAGGTATATAACATTATGAGCGGCCTAGATAGAGTGGATAGGAAGGACCTATTTCCCTTAGTCGAGGGGTCAACAACCATGGGGCATAGATTTAAAGTAACTGGTAGAAGGTTTAGAGGAGATATGAGGGGAAATGTCTTCACGCAGAGGGTGGTGGGGGTCTGGAACTCACTGCCTGAAAGGATGGTAGAGACAGAAACCCTCACCACATTTAAAAAGTACTTGGATGTGCACTTGAAGTGCCGTAACCTACAGAGCTACTGACCAAGAGCTGGAAAGTGAGATTAGGCTGGATAACTGTTTGTCAGCCGGCGCGGACATGGTGGGTCGAAATGGTCTCCTTCTGTGCTGTAAATTTCTATGATTCTATATTTAGTAACTATGGGAGCGAGTGCCCGCTTGTTTCCGCTAGTGATATCAGCGCAATCCAGGCAGAATCGGCCAAACCAGCACAAAAGATTGTAGAATTTTAAATATAAGTGAGTTACACCTAAAACTTCCTCTTAAATTCGGGTTTCCGCGATCTTTTCCTCCAGTTCAAGATTCAATTCCCTGAAATTAGACTCCACCCACACAATTGGCCACGCCCCCAGGTCGAAATTGCGAGATGCGCCAATTACACTGGTTCGGGAATGCTCTTCAAATTGTGCTCATTTTCTTCGGCACACAGGCTAAGATATCGAATTTACTAAGGAACTGGCTAATGTACACTAATTAAAGTATTAAATGGTTCAGTATAGTTTTTAAAGTCATTTTCAGTGATTTTAAATTGGGTTACTCACAGGTGGAGGACTGGACACTCGAATTAAAATTGCTTATTTTTGCTGATAAAACTGCACCGGGTTAACACTCTTAATTACATCAAATACATCAAAAAATACTTTTTAATGGAAAAATATACAACTATATTCTAGTATACTGCTCAATTCCGCTGGTTCATGGAAGACTTTACATTTGTGATTATACAAATTCATTTTAACGGAGACGTGAAGCCTAACTTAGACAGTGCAATTTGAACGACAGTTTGGGCTTAATTTGCCGATTGCGCACAAAGTGGAACCTCGATCTCTTCATCTTTAATTAAAGATTCGATGAACACCTTTGAACATGATCCACGTAGTAGAATTTGACATTTGATTGATGAGGGCATTTGAAAAAAAGAACGTGTTTATATCGCACTTTTCTCAACCTCATGATGTCCCAAAGCATTTTACAGCCAATGAAGTATTTTTGAAGTGAAGTCACTGTAACAAAGAGAAATGCAGCAGGTAATTTGTGCACAAAGGTCCCATAAACAGCAATGAGATAAATGATCAAATAATCTGGTAATAATTTACTAATGTTGGTTGAGAAATAAATATTGGCCCTGCTCTTCTTCATAGAGTGCTTTGGGAACTTTTACCTTTACCTGAGATGACAGAGAAGGCCTTAATTTAACATCCAAAGATAACACTTTTGACAGTGCAGCACTCTTTCAGTACTGCGCAGATTGTCAGCCAATTGTGGTCTTCCTTCTCTCGAGTGGGGCTTGATCCTCAACCTTCTCACTCCGAGGCAAGAGTGCTACCACTGTGCCAAGGTTGACATCCTGAAGTGGGATTAAGTTGGTCCTACTGAACAGGCCAGACTTCACCAATGATAAATTCCACAATCTCGTGCTCTAGCCAGGGAGTCACGCTCACAGGGAGCATAGGTTGGAGAATTGGAGCCTCTGGTGACATTATTTAGGTAGCAATTGGCTCAGTTGACACCACTTGAACTTCCCAGTCAGAAGGTTGCGGATCCAACCCCCAACCCTCCTATAGATTTAAGCACTTACTCTAGGCTAATACTTCAGTGAAATACTGAGCGATTGTTGGAGTTGCCACCTTTTGGATGAGACATTAAACCAAGGCTCTATCTGCCTTCACTATTTACAGAAAATCATAGAATTTTCCAGGTGCCATGGCCAACATTCAATGAACACGACCAAAAGAGATTATCTGGCCATTCATTCACTTACTGTTTGTGGAACTCTGCTGTCCTGCCAGCCGAACAACTATCTCCCATCATTCAGAATTCCCAAGGATAGAGATTCCATTTTCAATGTCAGCATTATATTGTTTCATATGCACTGCTACTCTTTCAATATTGGGGTTTGTAAACTGTGGGGCCGAATTGGTGAAGGGCAAGGGCCGCCCAAGTGCCGCCCAAAGGACCGCCGATGGCCGCCGAGATTCCTGACGGTACTCTGGGCGGGGTTTTTGGCAAAAATGTCCTTGAAAGGGCAGCCGGCGGCAAAAGAGGGACTTACGCTATCAATCTGGGCGGCAGCAGGCGGGAGTTCTCATTCTCGACGACAAAGGTGCTTGCCGCCGAAATGCCGCTGAGGATGGAGTCAGGTCCATGGACGGTCGAAGAGCTGTAAGTACAAAGCACCAAAAAAAAACATCGGAAGACATTCAGGGGATCCCATCAAGGTAAGTCGCTGTAAAGAAATTTTGAAAATATTGGTTACTAACATTTTTTTTCAGCTCTTCATACCTACCGTCGGGGATAGACCAGCCTCCTTGCAGCGGTCCTTCCCCATCCTGGCGCCGACGCCCACCCGCACCAATCTGGCATCTCGGCGGACGGGAGTCCACTTACACACTCAGTTGTCTACTGACATCAACAGGCGGTTCCCGGCGGTTCTCCCCTCCCGCCCGCTTCAGACCAAATCGAAACTGGCACTGGGCGCAACTCGAGGAGGAATGTCGGTGGCAGTGGGCGGCAGTGGGCGGTAAGGCCATCAATTTCGACTCCTAAGGAACTAATCCAAGAAAATGGTTTCGTTTACAACTTCTCAGTCTTAATATCCAACAGCCCCTAGTGACCCGGCCGCCCTTATCTAAGGTTCTCAGCTTGTTAGCATCACATGCCTATCTCAAACCATTTGCTCTTCAAGTCTAAGTTTCATTTGTTTAATATTACACACCATGATACAAACAAATAATTATACATTGTACAGAAAATAATTATATATTTGCACCATTTTATCAAGAAGTCTATGGGCTAGATTTTCCACTTTATTTGCATGCATAACGCCCACTGAACGTCCATTTTAACGCTGAAATGATGTAGAACGCCCAGATGTCGCCCATTTAGCCACAAAATGGAAACTGACGGCCATTTTTCGGACACTTATTGCCGAGCTTTACTTTCCCCATGTGTGTAACGCCAGGAAAAAATAATACCGTCGGCCCACTTTTTTGGGGCGGTATCATCAGAATGGGCGAAACCAACACCCATAATATCGCCCAGCATTACTTTCCACACGTAATTAACGCCGAGATTTAATAATACCAACCACCCACTTTATTTTGTCGTAAAGATCACATTTACCAAAACTAATGCCCAGGAGATCGCCCAGCGTTATTTTCACCACTCGCACACATCTTGCCCACAATATCGCTCACCCAAAAAACTGCCGGGAAAATGTGGAACTGACTGGAACTACTCATAGCCTTATGGACGCCATGTTCCAAATCACATGTCACATCATTTGAAAGGCTGCTCTGCTTTAAACTTGGGGGAGTTTGGATGTACTCTGGAGGTCTTTGGAGGTGATGTGAACATCTGAACAAACATCTTTATCATCCTGTGAATGATTGGAATTTAATAGGTGTCTTCGTCGGGACATTCATTCTTTGTGAGCAATCAGCGGAAAACAAATAGCTATTGGAATGGGGCCTGTCCTTTCTCACCCTCTCTTGATGAACAATTACATGCTGCAGACTCGAGATGGCAGAAGGTATGTTCCACAGCAATATGTGCCCAATGTAAGACATGCCAGACTAATGAGAAGGACCAGACATTACAAGTACAGGGAGAAGCAGTCTTGCCTCAACTTGCCCGACACCATCAGCCTTCGGAGACTGCGCTTCCACAAAAAGGTTATCACTGAGGTATGCCAGCTCAAAAGGGGAGATCTGCAGCCTGCCAGCACCATCAGCACTGTCCGTCGAGGTCAAAGTCACCGCGGCACTGTCGTTCTATGCCTCGGGTTCTTTTCAGGCCTCAGCTGGCTACATTTGCAGTCTGTCTCAGCATGCCACACATTACTGAAGCCCTGTACGCACGCAGGAGGGACTTTATCAACTTCATTATGACCAGAGAGGCTCAGACTGAGAGGGCTTTAGGATTCTCCAGAATTGATAACTTCCCCAAGGTGCAGGTAGCAATAGACTGTGTCATGTATGTAACCATCACACAACTGTAACCTTCATGTAACTGTAACCTTCATGTAACCACTGCACACTGTACATATATCCTAGAAATGCACACCTTGACCACAGGGGGTGAACTTGTGGGAGACACTCCTCACCTGGGCATTCAGGTATTTAAAGGGAGGTCCCACGTAGGGTCATCACTTCTTGGTCCTGGGAATAAAGGTTAAGATCACATAGTGACTGTGTCTGCAGTACATGCCTCGTGTGATTTTGTAGCAAGGTGCAGGGACACAACAGACTGAACGCACATCGTGATGCGGGCACCTTTTCAGGATGCAGAGGTTTTCAAGAACCGCAAGGGATTCCACTCCCTGAGTGTGCAACTCATTGTCGACCACCAGCAAATTATTATGGTAGTGAATGCTAAATTTCCGGGCAGCATCCATGATGCTTACATCCTGCGTGAGAGCACTGTATCTGACTTGTTTAACAATCAGCCACAAGGTCAATGCTGGATGCTTGGTGACAAAGGATATGGCCTCGCCACCTGGCTGATGACACCCCTGCGTGACACCACACCGAAGCCGAGAAGCGATACAACGAGAACTACAGAGCTACTCTCAATATCATGGAGAAAACCATTGGAGTGTTTAAGCAGTGCTTTAGATGCCTGGCACTCAGGAGGCAAGCTCCAATACTAACCTGAGCAGGTAGCTCAATTTCTGGTTGTGTGTTCCATGCTGCACAACTTGGCTATCAGGAGGGGACAAAAATTGCCAGAAGAGTCTGACAGTCAACCTCAGCAGAGAGAGGAAGAGGAGGACAAGGAGGTGGACGCTGACATCGGCACAGACAATCAGGCTGACGCTGAAGACATGCCCCCGCTCCCCTGCAGACCGCACAAAACGATACATGGTGGCATGATGGCTGCAAGACTCTTATGTCAGGTGCTCATAAATGAGCGCTTTGCCTGAAAGAACGTTGGTGGCATTTACAAGGCTGACACACTGCTGGGTGTGCAGGTGATATGTGATATATCAATTGTGGGCATCACCTTGGTTAAAGTTTAAGTTGATTTAAGTTAAGTGTAATTATACCCTTTGATGTTAAGGAGTCATCAGCGTGAAATGGTGCATCTATCTGAGCAACAAGGTTTTGATAAGTAAAAAACATTTAAACCGAACATTTGTCTGAAATCATCAGTATTTCTGTAAAAACCAACCCTTCCCCCCACCCCCCACTTCTCCTCCCCACCTCTACCGCTTCCCCTTCCCCTCCTGACTCCAAGCCACCTGGCCGAGGAGCTCCTCAGGCGATGCTTCATTCGAGGGGGGGCGGGGGGGGGGTGGGGGTGGGAATGACGGCCGAACCACTGCTTGGACGGATACAGGAGAAGACGGTCCCGAGGTGGGAATGTGCTCCAAGTCAAAAGCAAGATGTTGCTCCTGGCTCTCATGTATCGTTGGCAATGGGGGTACGGCACCTTGGGGTGCAGTACCATGCTCTGGGACCACTGGGAGCCCTCTGCCACCAATGTTTTTGGCTCCCAGCTCCAGGGCCTCCTCCATCCCTTCCATGTTATATATTATTTGTTGGACAAAAACTCGGTTCCAACTATGTTCTTGGTGCTTAGTAGGCTTTTTGCTGCTGGTGAATTTCCCTCGTGCCTCCCACAACAGCCAAACAAGCACACACCACACCCACACAAGCTTTCAGTCCCGCTCTGCTCCCTCTCTCTCTGTCTCCTGTTTTGCGCATGTAATGATGACCCCTGACCTCCTCGATCACGGGAAACGAGCATTGCAATGCCGTTGCTAAGGACGGCGACACTTTACGGAAGAAGGTCAGAGAGATTTAATGCTACCGCCCATTTCATATCGCTCGTGGTAATGCCCAGTTGCAAAAATGGAGATTAGGGACTTTGAGAATGGGCGAGAAGCCGACAATCTGAAAACCCATTTTTACCGCCCACGCCATAAATAAAAGATCTGCACAAAAGTGTAAAATCTAGTCCATGGACTTAAAAGATCTTCAAGCTCTTTTTTTCACCATTATCCATCTTGTGGATAATTCTGGCAAAGTTGTTGCTTAGTGATTATTTAAGCAGAGTTAATCTGAAACTAGAAAAATTAAAATCAGCTGCTTGTGGAAGGGATTAACTTCTTTGCTCTGAAAAGAGGTGTGGAGCCAGACACTGTCAGCCTGCATCATGTAGCTTTCAAGTTAATTTAAAGAACCAAACACTAATTTATTTTTTCATCGGGCTAGAAGTTCCATTGCGTGCCGTTTGCGGCGACAACTTTTGAAATCTCGCAAAAGTATCGGCAAGCGATAAAAATTTTCTGCTCCCGGGATATTAGGATTTAACACTCCTTGAAGGAAGTGGAGCGCTAAATCAAGCGCTAACCACTTCTTTCAGGGCGCTAAAGTGCGAGAGCAGGGCGGTAGCAGCAGAGCCCCGAACAATGAACAGTGCAGTGCTGCCGGCATTGGAGGCTCCTTCCCTCGCTTAAAGGGAAGGATCAATAATGGTGCACAACATACTTCTGCTCAGTTCTGTGCTGCCAAGCGACCTACGCAACTGCCATTACAGCCCCAAACACTCTCAGAGAGTGGAAGGCTTGGGCATCTCACAGTAATGAAGCATTGACAACTTTCAGCAGGCATCAGACTTGTAATGTCCTTACACACGACTATAAATTCACACGAGGCACATTCTGCAGACAAGGCCACTCTGTGACCTGAACCTTTATTCACAGGACCAAGAAGTGAT
This sequence comes from Pristiophorus japonicus, assembly GCF_044704955.1. Taxonomy (NCBI): domain Eukaryota; kingdom Metazoa; phylum Chordata; class Chondrichthyes; family Pristiophoridae; genus Pristiophorus; species Pristiophorus japonicus. Next base: position 185,704,958 of record NC_091983.1, read on the forward strand.
GACCCTGCGTGGAACCTCCCTTTAGATACCTGGATGACCAGGTGAGGAGTGTCTCCCATAAGTTCATCTCCTGTGGTCAAGGTGTGCATTTCTAGTAAGTATGTACAGTATGTAGTGGTTACCTGAGGGTATACAGTGTACAGTATGGTGTATACAGTATGCAGTGTTGTTACATGAAGGTTACAGTTACATGAAGGTTACAGCCATGACATCACCTCCCCCCCCAACGTCTTATGGGGTCAAAGATTAAGTCTTTCAGGCGGTCAACGCTCTCTCGTGGAGCGCCGCAGTTGGGGCTCTGGTTGTTGAGCCTTGAGATGCGTCTCTGTTACCTGTGGTGATTCCGGCTTGTCCGGGCTGGCAGCAGGGACTGTGCATGCTGCTGAATGTTCTTGTTGCTCATTCACTGGCGGTGGTGTAGGCAACATCTCATGATCTTCCTCAGATTCCTCAGTGTCCATGCTGAACCTTTTTTTTACTTGGTCCAGATGCTTGCGGCATATCTGTCCATTGTTAAGTCTGACCACTATGACCCTATTCCCCTCTTTGCCAATTACAGTACCCTCAAGCCACTTGGGCCCCAAAGCGTGATTAAGAACAAATACAGGGTCATCGATTTCTATCCATCTCCCCTTTGAGTTACGGTCATGGCATTCATTTTGGGACTGACGCTTGCCCTCAACAATGTCTGACAGGACTGGATGAATGAGGGACAGCCGAGTTTTAAGTGTACGTTTCATGACTGGTTCCGCAGACGGGACTTCTGTGCGGTTGGGACCTATAGGCCAGCAGGAGGTGATAGGCGGCATTGAAGGGAGGGTCCTTGAATCCGGAGCATGCCCTGTTTTATGACTTGGACCGCACGTTCCGCCTGGCCATTGGAAGCCGGCTTGAATGGTGCCATCCTGACATGTTTGATGCTATTACCCGACATGAACTCCCGGAATTCTTAGCTAGTGAAACACGGGCCGTTGTCGCTAACCAGGATGTCTGGCAAGCCGTGGGCCACAAAGACCGCACGCAGAGTCTCCACAGTGGTGGATGTCATGCACGAATTCAATATGATGCACTCGATCCATTTCGAGTATGCATTAACAGCAATGAGGAACATTTTTCCCATGAACGGACCCGCGTAGTCTACGTGATTATGTGACCATGGCCTGGTGGGCCAGGACCACGGGCTGAGTGGGGTCTCCCTGGGGGCATTGCCCAGCTGGGCACACGTCGTGCACCTGTGAACACAGTGTTCCAGGTCTGAGTCAATTCCCGGCCACCATACATGTGACCGGGCAATGGCCTTCATTAGCACGATGCCTGGGTGCTCGCTGTGGAGTTCCCTGATGATTCCTTTCCTTCCCTTCTGGGGCATGACTACCCAGCTGCCCCATAGTAGGCAGTCAGCTTGGATGGAGAGTTCATCCATCCGTCTGTGAAACGGACTGACCTCCTCGGGGCATGCTCCATGTGCGGGCGCCCAATCCCCAGTCAGGACACATTTCTTAATCAAGGATAGGAGGGGATCTCGGTTTGTCCACGTTTTGATCTGGCTGGCTGTGATAGGGCAAACTGCGCTGTCAAAGGCTTCAACGGCCATGACCATCTCAGCGCTTTGCTCCGCTGCCCCCTCAGTGGTGGCCAGTGGAAGCCTGCTGAGCGCGTCAGCGCAATTTTCGGTGCCTGGCCGGTGCCGTATGGTGTAGTTATACGCAGCCAGCGTGAGAGCCCATCGCTGTATGCGAGCTGATGCATTGGTATTGACAGCTTTGCTGTCTGACAACAGGGATGTTAACAGTTTGTGGTCCGTTTCTAACTTGAACATTCTACCAAAAAGGTACTGGTGCAACTTTTTCACCCCGTAGATACATGCGAGTGTTTCCTTTTCAACCATCCCATATCCCCGATTCTGCTTGGGAGAGCGACCTAGAGGCATAAGCCACAGGTTGGAGTTGGCCCTCATCATTACTCTGCTGCAACATGCACCCAACCCCATAGGATGATGCATCACATGTCAAAACCAATTTCTTACAGGGGTCGTACAGAGTCAACAGCTTATTAGAAGAAAGCAGGTTCCGTGCCCGATTGAAAGCCCGTTCCTGACAGTCCCCCCAAAACCAATCGCAACTCTTACGCAGGAGCATGTGTAGCGGCTCCAGCAATGTGCTGAAGTTCGGCAGAAAGTTCCCGATATAGTTCAAGAGCCCCAGAAATGAACGTAACTCCGATGTGTTGCCGGGCCTGGGCGCATGACGGATCGCCTCCGTTTTGGATTCGGTAGGTCGGATCCCGTCTGCAGCAACCCTCCTGCCCAAAAACTCGACCTCTGGGGCCAAAAACACACATGTGGACTTCTTTAGTCGCAGGCCTACCCAGTCCAGTTGGCATAGTACCTCCTCCAGGTTGTGGAGGTGTTCCTCGGTGTCTCGACCCGTGATAAGGATGTCGTCCTGAAATACGATTGTTCCAGGGATGGATTTGAGCAGGCTTTCCATGTTCCTTTGGAAGATAGTGGCCACTGATCAAATGCCAAACGGACACCTGTTGTAGACAAACAGCCCCTTGTGCATGGTGATGGTGGTCAGTAGCTTGGATTCTTCGGCCAGTTCCTGGGTCATGTAGGCTGAAGTGAGGTTCTACTCGGTGAACAGCTTGGCGCCTGCCAATGTGGCAAAAAGATCCTCCGCTCTCGGAAGTGGATATTGGTCTTGCAGTGACACTCGGTTGATAGTGGCCTTGTAGTCGCCACAGATCCTGACCGAGCCATCCGTTTTTAGGACAGGGATGATGGGGCTTGCCCAGTCGCTGAATTCATCGAGCGAAATTATGCCCTCTCTTAGCAACCTGTCCAACTCACTCTCAATTTTCTCCCACATCACATACGGCACAGCTCTGTCTTTGTGGTGCACTGGTCTGGCATCCGGGGTGATGCGTATCACTACTTTGGTACCTTTGAAAGTCCCGACACCAGGTTGAAACAGTGACTCAAATTTCTGTAGGACCTGTGAGCATGAATTTCGCTCCACAGATGAAATGGCGTGCACATCCTCCCATTTCCAGTTCATCTCAGCTAGCCAGCTCCTCCCCAAAAGCACGGGACCATTTCCCGGGACAATCCAGTGGCAGCCGGTTCTCTGATCCATTATGTGTGACCACCAACATTGCACTGCCTAGCACAGGGATGATCTCTTTGGTGTACGTCCGTAATTGCGTGTCAATGCATTCCAGTTTGGGTCTGCTAGCTCTAAGTGGCCATAGTTTCTCGAATTGTTGGACACTCATAAATGACTGGCTGGCCCTTGTGTCCAGCTCCATGCGTACCGGGATGCCGTTTAATAGGACTTTCATCATCATAGGTGGCGTTTGGTATATGAGCTGTGGATGTTTGCCACATGAACCCGCTGAACTTCAGCGTCCATTGCTTTGTCCCAAGCATCAACCTACCTTGCAGACCCCTCTTCTGGTTCAGCTGCCTCGTAAATTAGCCTCGCTGCGGGCTTCCTGCACATTCTGGCTGAATGTCCACTGAAGTTACAATTTCTACAGATAAATTGTTGAAACCTACAGGTTTTTGCAGCATGTCTGCCCCTGCACCTCCAGCATGAGCTGAGATCGTTGTGAACAAAAGAGCTGTTACCAGGCATTCCTCTCTGATTGTCTCTTTGATTACTCTTGAGCACTCTGTTAAAGGGTGTCAATGGCCCCATCCCGGGATGCATTGTCCACCGTGATGGCGTAAATGTCCATTCAACCTACCATTGTCTCTGTTGAGGACCCACTCTAGAGTTTGTTGCTGCCTGGGTGGTGTCGAATTGCCCTTGCCTGCCTGCGGGGTTCTGAGTCGTGTTTACGATGTTAACTCCCTGATCCATAGCTATGTTGGAAGCAGAGTTGCGTGTGTATATTATCTTGGTTTCCTCCTCCCCCACCATGAAGGTCTGAGCCATCAACGCTGCCACTTCCAAGGTCAAGTCCTTGGTCTCAATTAGCTTTCTGAAAATCCCAGCATGACCAATGCCCTCAATAAAGAAATCCCTTAACTTCTCCCCCCTGCAGGCATCTGTGAACTTACAGAGGCTGGCCAAGCGCCAAAGGTCTGCAATGAAGTCTGGTATGCTCTGTCCTTCCCGCCGTCGGTGTGTATAGAATCGGTGTCAGACCATGTGTATACTGCTCGCCGGTTTGAGGTGCTCACCGATCAGTTTGCTGAGCTCTTCAAAGGTTTTGTCCGCCGGCTTCTCGGGTGCGAGCAGGTCTTTCATCAGGTCCATAGGTCCATAGCTGGTCAGTAGATGCGCCCTTCGCTTGTCAGCCACTGCATCTCCCAGCCAGTCCTTCGTGACAAAGCTCTGCTGGAGCCTCTCAACGAAATCGTCCCAGTCCTCACCAACACAGTACCATTCCTCTGTGCTACAGGTGGCCATTTTCGTTGATTCCCGTTTCTCGTCGCCAAATGTAATGTCCTTACACACTACTTTAAATTCACACGAGGCACATTCTGCAGACAAGGTCACTCTGTGACCTGAACCTTTATTCACAGGACCAAGAAGTGATGACCCTGCGTGGGACCTCCCTTTATATACCTGGATGACCAGGTGAGGAGTGTCTCCCACAAGTTCACCCCCTGTGGTCAAGGTGTGAATATCTTAGGTGAATACAGTATGCAGTGTTGTTATGAAGGTTACAGTTACATGAAGGTTACATACATGACAAGACTGGTGCAAATAATAAAGTTTGGCCTATCTGAGTACCACTGCCTTTAATTATCACTCCCCAAGTGGCCAACCGAGGTGACAGCACCTCCTCTTCCTGCCGTTGTTGAAGCCCAGCGATACAGCAGGGGGCAGGAGGCAATTTCACATCCAGGGCGGTAACGGGGCGCTGCGCACTTTATGACATCACGACCTGCGAAGCGCTAGTGGCCCAGGCGGTAAGAACTAAACCAGCACTGAAGTTCGCGGATGTTGCTGAATTCGCCACATCTGGTCGTTAACCCCTTAGCGCCCTGTTACCACCGCCGCCACCGCCCCCCTCCCCCCAATGCTAATGGGAGGCTCAAAGCAGCCAAACTTTTCCCCCTTAGTAGTCTTTGTGCATTTAACAGTGAAAGTTGTCCAAGGACCCGAACATAATTAAATTCTGGCAATGAAATTTTACACAATGCAGAATTTGGTTGAATAATTTCTCACTTATTTAAGAGATGTCCATTACATTATTAACTCTTTGAGAGTTAGTACAGTCCAACCACAAAGGTTTCTCCAGTCAATCATCAAAGCGTGCTCTCAGCTTTCCGACTGGCCATTGCATTCTGGTACAATCAAGATCATCTCAAATCTCCCAAAATATTAAAGCCACCAAACCAAGTCAAAATTTATGTCCTTTACTGAAACAGCGCCCCCAGATAATAATAATATTCACACTCTACGATACGCAACACAACTCTCAAATTTTTGCTTTCCACTGAATATTTTAACAGTTTTGAGGTGGCCCCTTCCTATAGAAACTCTGGCTCCAAGTTTCGTCCCGCGGCGAAAACGGCGCACCTCCGAGCTGGGCGCCTGTTTTTCGCGCCGAAAACTGCGCCTAAAAAAAACTCTGATATTCTCGAGCTCCTTGGAGCTCGATGTCTGCTTGGCACGGCGCACTCTTCGCAGCAGGGGGCGGAGCCTAACGCTCGTGCCGATTTTCTAAGTAGCAGGGGGCGGGTACAATTTAAATTAGCCTTCGTGGTGCCGGCAACCCTGCGCATGCGCGTTGGAGCATGCGCGTACGCGCAGTCTCACACAAACATTGGCACTCGGCCATTTTTAAAAATACTGCAGAAAAAGTGAAGATTTGTTTCTTGGACCCCTGCAAAGGCTTGTAATTTAATTTTTTTTGATATTTCTATGTGTGAGGGAGTGCTTTTAGCAGCACTGCTGAATAAATCACCTGCTGAAATCAGAGAGTTCAGCTTTTCACTGCTAAACTTGCAGAACCGGTGCTGCATTGGTGCATGCAAATTAAGGACTGTGTGTTTGGAGAAATAAGAGTGCCAATTCAACTTTGCAATAATACGTGATGTTGACAATGCAGCATCCATTCTGCAAATTTAAATATAAAACTGTCGATGTGGCTGCCTCTCCCTGTCCAAATGGCCTCAGTCCCCCTCACAGCTCGAAGGCTGCTGCTGTATCTTCGGCTGCCGGCCAGCCACTGACGCCGCTGATATTCTATGGCCGAATGGCCTCACGTCCGTCCGCTGCTGATTCTTTGGCTGCCGGCCAGCCACTGACGCTGCCCCTAAAGCGTGGCCGAATGGCCTCAAGAACCTTAATGAGCTGCGTGTGTCCTGTGTTGATTCTTCGGCTGCCGGCCAGCCACTGACGCCGCTGATATCTCATGGCCGAATGGCCTCGGGTCCGTCCGGGTGTTGCTTCTTCGCGGCCAGCCACGAAGAGAATGAAGGCCTGCCTCAAGTACTGCAGCTCAGCTCGAAGCTTGCTGCCGCTGCTGTCGAGACACTGACGCCACACCGCTGCCTGTCTCCAACATGAAAGGCCTGCCTAAAGCACTTTCACACAGGTAAGAACATGGTTTATTTAATCTTTTCTTTGCTTATAAATTTTTATTCAGGTTGGATTTATTTGTATAATATTTGTATAAGTATAACTAAGGATTGATTGTAGAATTTAATGACTTCCCTTCCCCCCCCCCCCGACCTCGTTCCCTATGCCTAATTTGTAACCAACGCCTGATTTTCTAAAGTGTAGACAAGGTTTTTTCGAGCGTACAAAAATCTTCACTTACTCCATTCTAAGTTAGTTTGGAGTAACTTTTCACTCACGAAATTTTGAAATCAGGCGTAAGTGGCCGGACACGCTCCCTTTTGAAAACAAAATTCTGTTCCAAAGTGAAACTGTTCTAACTGACTAGAACTGGAGCAAACTAAATGTGGAGAATTCCGATTTCTAAGATACTCCGTTCTACACCAGTTGCTCCTAAAGATCAGGAGCAAATCATGTGGAAACTTGGGGCCTCTAAGTGCTTCTGGGCAAACTGCTCCCATCTTTATAATCTGTTTCTGCATCAAATTCACATTTACAATTTTTTAAGTGAAACTGCTAATAGCCAGGCCACCTTTGTTTGCCTACCCTTGAGTTTCCTTTCTTACATTACATTGATCCCCTTAATCGTAAGGGCCATATCTAACTCCCTCTTGAATATATTCAATGAACTGGCATCAACAACTCTCTGCGGCAGGAAATTCCACAGGTTAACAACTCTCTGAGTGAAGAAGTTTCTCCTCATCTCAGTCCTAAATGGCCTACCCATTATCCTAAGACTATGTCCCCTGGTTCTGGACTTCCCCAACGTCGGTAACATTCTTCCCGCATCTAACCTGTCCAGTCCCGTCAGAATCTTATATGTTTCTATGAGATCCCCTCTCATCCTTCTAAACGCCAGTGAATAAAGGCCAAGTTGATCCAGTTTCTCCTCATATGACAGCCCAGCCATCCCTGGAATCAGTCTGGTGAACCTTCGCTGCAATCCCTCAATAATTGGAGACCAAAACTGAACACAATATTGGTGAGGCCCTGTACAACTGCATTAAGACCTCCCTGCTCCTATATTCAAATCCCCTAGCTATGAAGGCCAACATACCATTTGCCTTCGTTACCACCTGCTTTACCTGCGTGCCCACTTTCAATGACTGATGAACCATGACACCCAGGTCTCGTTGCAACTCCCCTTTTCCTAATCTGCCGCCATTCAGATAATATTCTGCCTTCGTGTTTTTGCCCCCAAAATGGATAACCTCACATTTATCCACATTATACTGCATCTGCCATGCATTTGCCCACTCACCGAACCTGTCCAAGTCATCCTGCAGCCTTCAAAGTCCTCCTCACAACTCACACTGCAACCCAGTTTATTGTCATCCACAAACTTGGAGATATTACACTCTATTCCTTCATCCAAATCGTTAATGTATATTGTAAAGAGCTGGGGTCCCAGCACTGAGCCCTGCGGCACCCCACTAGTCACTGCCTGCCATTCTGAAAAGGACCCGTTCATCCCGACTCTCTGCTTCCTGTCTGACAACCAGTTCTCTATCCACGCCAGTACATTACCTCTAATACCACGCGCTTTGATTTTACACACCAATCTCTCGTGCGGGACCTTGTCAAAAGCATTTTGAAAGTCCAAATACATAACATCCACTGGTTCTCCCTTGCCCACTCTGCTAGTTACATCCTCAAAAAATTCCAGAAGATTCGTCAAGCATGATTTCCCTTTCATAATGGTCAGATCCTGTCACTGCTTTCCAAATGCGCTGCTATTTCATCCTTAATGATTGATTCCAACATTTTCCTCACTACTGATGTCAGGCTAATCGGTCTATAATTACCCGTTTTCTCTCTCACTCCTTTTTTAAAAAGTGGTGTTACATTAGCTACCCTCCAGTCCATAGGAAGTGATCCAGAGTCGATAGACTGTAGGAAAATGATCACCAATGTATCTACTATTTCTAGGGCCACTTCCTTAAGTACTCTGGGATGCAGACTATCAGGCCCCGGGGATTCATCGGCCTTTAATCCCGCCAATTTCCCTAACACAATTTCACGCCTAATAAGGATATCTTTCAGTTCCTCCTTCTCACTAGACCCACTGTCCCCTAGTACATTCGGAAGGTTATTTGTATCTTCCTTTATGAAGACAGAACCGAAGTATTTGTTCAATTGGTCTGCTATTTCTTTGTTCCCCATTATAAATTCACCTGAATCCGAATGCAAGGGACCTACGTTTGTCTTCACTAATCTTTTTCTCTTCACATATTTATAGAAGCTTTTGCAGTCAGTTTTTATTTTCCCTGCAAGCTTCCTCTAATACTCTATTTTCCCCCTCTTAATTCAACCCTTAGTCCTCCTCTGTTGAATTCTAAATTTCTCCCAGTCCTCAGGTTTGTTGCTTTTTCTCGTGAATTGATATGCCTCTTCCTTGGTTTTAACACTATCCTTAACTTCCCTTGTTAGCCATAGTTGAGCCACCTTCCCAGGTTTATTTTTACTCCAGACAGTGATGTGCAATTGCTGAAGCTCATCATGTGCTCTTTAAATGTTTACCATTATCTATCCACCGTCAACCCTTTAAGTATCCTTTGCCAGTCTATTCCAGCCAATTCACGCCTCATACCGTCGAAGTTACCTTTCCTTAAGTTTCCGAATTAACTTTGTCACTCTCCATCTTAATAAGGAATTCTACCATATCATGATCACTTTTCCCCAAGGGGCTTCGCACAACAAGATTGTTAATTAGTCTCTTCTCATTACACTAGGATGGCCAGCTCTCTGGTTGGTTCCTCGACATATTGGTCTGGAAAATCATCCCTAATACACTCCAGGAAATCCTCCTCCACCGCATTGCTACCAGTTAGGTTAGCCCAATCAATATGTCGATTAAAGTCGCCCATGATTACCGCTGTACCTTTATTGCATACATCCCTTATTTCTTGTTTGATGCTGTCCCCAACCTCACTACTACTATTTGGTGGTCTATACACAACTTCCACTAGCGTTTTCTGCCCTTTGGAATTCCGCAGCTCCACCCATACCGATTCCATATTATCCAGGCTAATGTCCTTCCTTATAATTGCATTGATTTCCTCTTTGACCAGCAACGCCACCCCGCCTCCTTTTCCTTTCTGTCTATCCTTCCTAAATGCTGAATAACCTTGGATGTTGAGTTCCCAGCCTTGGTCACCCTGGAGCCATGTCTCCGTGATGCCAATCACATTGTATCCGTTAACTGCTATCTGCGCAGTTATTCGTCCACCTTATTCCGAATACTCCTCGCATTGAGGCACAGAGCCATCAGGCTTGTCTTTTTAACACACTTTGCCCCTTTTGAATCTTGCTGTAATGTGGCCCTTTTTGCTTTTTGCCTTGGGTTGCTCTGCCCTCCAGTTTTACTATTCTCCTTTCTATCTTTTGCTTCTACTCCCCTTCTATTTCCCTCTGTCTCCCTACATAGGTTCCCATCCCCCTGCCATATTAGTTTAACTCCTCCCCAACAGCACGAGCAAACATTCCCCCCAGCACATTGGTTCCGATCCTGCCCAGGTGCAGACCGTCTGGTTTGTACTGGTCCCACCTCCCGCAGAACCGGTTCCAATGTCCCAGGAATTTGAATCCCTCCCTTCTGCACCACTCCTCAAGCCACCTATTCATCTGAGCAATAATGTGATTCCTACTCTGACTAGCACATGGCACTGGTAGCAATCCTGAGATTACTACTTTTGAGGTCCTACTTTTTAATTTAACTCCTAGCTCCCTAAATTCGTCTCGTAGGACCTCATTCCTTTTTTTTTCCTATGTCATTGGTACATATATGCATCACGACAACTGGCTGTTCACCCTCCCATTTCAGAATGTCCTGCACCCGCTCCGAGACATCCTTGACCCTTGCACCAAGGAGGCAACATACCATCCTGGAGTCTTGGTTGCGGCCGCAGAAACACTTATCTATTCCCCTTACAATTGAATCCCCTATCACTATCGCTCTCCCACTCTTTTTCTTGCCCTCCTGTGCAGCAGAGCCAGCCACGGTGCCATGAACTTGGCTGTTGCTGCTCTCCCCTGATGAGTCACCCCCCTCAACAGTACCCAAAGCGGTGTATCTGTTTTGCAGGGGGATGACCGCAGGGGACCCCTGCACTACCTTCCTTGCACTGCTCTTCCTGTTGGTCTTCCATTCCCTATCTGGCTGTGGACCCTTTACCTGCAGTAAGACCAACTCGCTAAACGTGCTATTCACGTCATTCTCAGCATCGTGCATGCTCCAGAGTGAATCCATCCACAGCTCCACATCGCAGTCCGTCAGGAGCTGGAGGCAGACACACTTCCTGCACACGTCGTCGTCAGGGACACCGGAAGTGTCCCTGACTTCCCACATGGTACAGAAGGAATATAACACGTGTCCGAGCTCTCCAGCCATGACTTAACCCTTAGATACTTGTAAATTGGCAACAACAATGCTAAAAGTTACTTACTGATATAAAAAGGAAAAAGAAAGACTACTCACCAATCACCAGCCAATCACTTACCACCTTGGCTGTGATGTCAGCTTTTGATTTCTCTCTACTTCTTTTTTGCCTCCCTGCTGCAGCTGCATAAGCCACGCCTCTCCGACCCCGGACTCGCGCTGCCCAACTGCCTGAACTTCTCCTCCGACGCGCCTTTATAGGCCTCTCCGACCCCGGACTCGTGCTGCCCAACTGCCTGAACTTCTCCTCCGACGCGCCTTTATAGGCCTCTCCGAACCCGGACTCGCGCTGCCCAACTGCCTGAACTCCTCCTCCGACGCACCTTTATAGGCCTCTCCGACCCCGGACTCGCACTGCCCAACTGCCTGAACTCCTCCTCCGACGTGCCTTTATAGGCCTCTCCGACCCCGGATTCACGCTGCCCAACTGCCCGAACTCCTCCTCCGACGCGCCTTTATAGGCCTCTCCAACCCCGGACTCGCGCTGCCCAACTGCCTGAACTCCTCCTCCGACGCGCCTTTATAGGACTCTCCGACCCCAGACTCGCGCTGCCCAACTGCCTGAACTCCTCCTCCGACGCGTCTTTATAGGCCTCTCCAACCCCGGACTCGCGCTGCCCACCTGCCTGAACTCCTCCTCCGACGCGCCTTTATAGGACTCTCCGACCCCGGACTCACGCTCCCCAACTGCCTGAACTCCTCCTCCGACGTGCCTTTATAGGCCTCTCCGACCCCGGACTCGCGCTGCCCAAGGTATTGGTGAGACCACACCTGGAATACTGCGTGCAGTTTTGGTTTCCATATTTACAACAGGATATACTTGCTTCGGAGGCAGTTCAGAGAAGGTTCACTAGGTTGATTCCAGGGTTGAGGGGGTTGACTTATGAGGAAAGATTGAGTAGGTTGGGCCTCTATTCATTGGAATTCAGAAGAATGAGAGGTGATCTTATCGAAACGTATAAGATTATGAGGGGGCTTGACAAGGTGGATGCAGAGAGGATGTTTCCACTGATGGGGGAGACTAGAACTAGAGAGCATAATCTTAGAATAACGGGCCGCCCATTTAAAAGAGAGATGAGGAGAAAGTTCTTCTCTCAGGGCTTCTAAATCTGTGGAATTCGCTGCCTCAGAGAGCTGTGGAAGCTGGGACATTGAACAAATTTAAGTCAGAAATAGACAGTTTCTTAAATGATAAGGGGATAAGGTGTTATGGGAAGCGGGCAGGGAAGTGGAGCTGAGTCCATGATCAGATCAGCCATGATCTTATTGAATGGCGGAGCAGGCTCGAGGTGTCGTATGACCTACTCCTGCTCCCATTTCTTATGTTCTTATGTTCTTATAAGCTCCCTGAGCTTATCCACTGTTCCACTTTTCCTAAAACTGTTAAAAGCTCCATGAGCTTTTGTTAACCTCCTGAGCAACTCAATCTAGCTAAAATCTCGATTGATCCTAATGGTCTGGTCTGTGATTTCGGCTGCCAAAATCTATATGGTATTTGTTTTTTCTCTCTTAACTCTTCAGAGAAATAAGAGGTGAGATCAATCAAGACTTTAATCTTTTCTAACTGATGGTTTTATTAACATTAAAACAGTACAGGTTTACAGATTAAAGAAAAAAGAACGACTTGCATTTATATTGCACCTTTCACGACCATCGGACTTCGCAAAGCGCTTTACAGCCAATGAAGTACAACAACAACAACTTGTATTTATATAGCGCCTTTGGAGGGATTTGTAAACAGGGATAAGAATTTTGAAATTGATGCGTTGCTTAACTGGGAGTAAATGTAGGTCAGCGAGCATGAAGATGATGAGTGAGCGGGACTTGGTGCATGTTAGGACATGGGCTGTTGACTTATGGATGAACTCAAGTTTAAGTAGGATAAAAAGCAAGGAAAAGGCAATAGAGCAGGGTAGCATTGGGGGAAATGATAACCAGAATGTGATAAGAAGGAACATTACAGAGACGTGGTTGCAAGGTGACCAAGGCTGGGAACTAATATTCAGGGCTTTTTGACAAATTGGAAAGATAGACAGAAAGGAAAAGGAGGTGGGGTAGCTCTGCTAATTAAGAATGAGATCAGGATAGTAGTGAGAAATTATATTGGTTCAGAAGATCATATGTAGAATCAGTTTGGGTGGAGATAAGAAGATAAGAAATAATAAGGGGACGAAGTCACTGGTGGGCATAGTCTATAGGCCCCCGAAGAGTAGATACACTGTTGGACAGAATATAAATCAAGAAATAACAGACGCTTGTAAGAAAGTTATGGCAATAATCATGGGTGATTTTAACCTTCATATTAATTGGACAAATCAAATTGGCCAAGGTAGCCTTGAGGAAGAGTTCATAGAGTGTATCCGGAATAGTTTCCTTGAACAGTACATTGTGGAGCTAACCAGGGAGCAGGCTATCTTAGATCTGGTACTGTGTAATGAGACAGGTTTAATAAATAATCTCTTAGTAAAGGATCCTCTCTGAAAGAGTGATCATAACATGGTTGAATTTCAAATTCAGTTGGAGGGTGAGAAATTTGGGTCTCAAATCAGTGTGCTGATCTTAAATAAAGGTGATTTCAAAAGTATGAAGGCAGAGTTGGCTAAAGTGGACTGGAAAAATAAATTAAAGTGGAGGACGGTTGATAAGCAGTGGCAGACTCTCAACGAAAATATATTCCAGTGAGAAGGAAAGACTTTAGGAGAAGGGATAAGCACCTATGGCTAAGGAAATAAAGGATGTTATCAAATTGAAAACAATGGCATACAATGTTGCCAAGATTAGTGGGAGGGCAGAGGATTGGGATTTTTTTTTAAACCAGCACAGGACGACTAGAAAATAATAGAGAGAGAGAACATGGATTATGAGAGTAAATTAGAAAGAAATATAAAAACAGATAGTAAGAGCTTCTACAGGTATATAAAAAGGAAGAGGATAGCTAAAGTAAACATTGGTCCCCTAGAGGATGAGACTGGAGAATTAATAATGGGGAACCGGGAAATGGCAGAGACTTTGAACAAATATTTTGTATCGGTCTTCACAGTAGAAGACACTAAAAGCATCCCAATAATTGATAATCGAGGGGTTATTGGGAGGGGGAACTTAAAACAATCACTATCACTAAAGAAAAATTACTTGGTAAAATAATGGAACTAAAGGTGGACAAGTCCCCTGGACCTGATGGATTGCATCCTAGGGTCTTAAAAGAAGTGGCTGCAGAGATAATGGATGCAATCTACCAAAATTCCCTGGAGTCTGGAGAGGTCCCAATGGATTGGAAAACCGCAAATGTAATGCCTCTATTTAAAAAAGGAGGGTGCCAGAAAACAGGTAACTATAGGCCAGGTAGTCTAACATCTGTCATTGGGAAAATGCTGGAGTCCATTATTAAGGAAGCAATAGCAGAACATTTGGAAAATCATAATTCAGTCAAGCAAAGTCAGTATGGTTTTATGAAAAGGAAATCATGTTTGACAAATTTGCCGCAGTTCTGTGAGGATGTAACGAGCAGGGTGGATAAGGGGAAACCAGTGGATGAAGTGTATTTGGGTTTCCAGAAGGCATTTGATAATGTGCCACATAAAAAGTTAGTGCACAAGATAAGAGCTCATGGGGTTGGGGGCAATATATTAGCATGGATAGAGGATTGGCTAACTAAAAGAAAACAGAGAATCGGGATAAATGGGTTGGCAAACGGTAATTAGTGGGGTGCCACAGGGATCGGTGCTGGGGCTTCAACTATTTACAATCTATATTAATGACTTGGATGAAGGGTAATGTAGCCAAGTTTACTAATGAAATAAAGATGGGTGGGAAAGCAAGTTGTGAGGAGGACACAAAGTATCTGCAAAGAGCTATAGAAAGGCTAAGTGAGTGGGCAAACATTTGGCAGATGGAGTATAATGTGAGAAAGTGTGAGGTTATCCTCTTTGGCAGGAAAAATAAAAAAGCAAATTATTATTTAAATTGAGAGAGATTACAAAATGCTGCCATTCAGAGGGACTTGGGGTCCTTGTGCATGAAACAAAAAAGTTAGCATGCAGGTACAGCAAATAATCAGGAAGGCAAATGGAATGTTGGCCTTTATTGCAAGAGGGATGGAATATAAAAGCAGGGAAGTCCTGTTACAAATGTACAGGGTATTGGTGAGACCACACCTGGAGTACTGTGTACAGTTTTAGTCTCCTTATTTAAGGAGGGATAAACTTGCATTGGAGGCAGTTCATAGAAACATAGAAACATAGAAAATAGGTGCAGGAGTAGGCCATTCGGCCTTTCGAGCCTGCACCACTATTCAATAAGATCATGGCTGATCATTCACCTCAGTACCCCTTTCCTGCTTTCTCTCCATACCCCTTGACCCCTTTACCCGTAAGTGCCATATCTAACTCCCTCTTGAATATGTCCAACGAACCGACATCAACAACTCTCTGCGGAAGAGAATTCCACAGATTAACTACTCTCTGAGTGAAGAAGTTTTTCCTCATCTCAGTCCTAAATGGCTTATCCCTTATCCTTAGACTGTGACCCCTGGTTCTGGACTCCACCAACATCGGGAACATTCTTCCTGTATCTAAACTGTCCAGTCCCGTCAGAATTTTATATGTTTCTATGAGATCCCCTCTCATTCTTCTAAACTCCAGTGAATACAGGCCCAGTCGATCCAATCTCTCCTCATATGTCAGTCCTGCCATCCCAGGAATCAGTCTGGTGAACCTTCGCTGCACTCCCCCAATAGCAAGAACGTCTTTCCTCAGATTAGGAGACCAAAACTGAACACAATATTCCAGGTGAGGCCTCACCAAAGCCCTGTACAACTGCAGCAAGACCTCCCTGCTCCTGTACTCAAATCCCCCAGCTATGAAGGTTCAGAGAAGGTTCACTAGGTTGATTCCTGAGATGAAGGGGTTGACTTATGAAGAAAGGTTGAGGTTGGGCCTATACTCATTGGAGTTTAGAAAAATGAGAGGTGATCTTCTGAGAATAATAGACATTTACAACACAGAAAGAGATCATTTCGTGTCAGTGCCAGCCGACCAAGAGCTATCCATCCTAATCCCACTTTTCAGCTCTTGGTCGGTAGCCCTGTAGGTTATGGCACTTTAAGTGCACATCCAGGTATTTTTTAAATGTGGTGATGGTTTTTGCCTCTATCACCCTTTCAGGCAGTGAGTTCCAGGCCCCCACTACCCTCTGGGTGAAGAAATTTCCCCTCATATCTCCTTCCCCTAAATCTTCCCCGAATTACTTTAAATGTTATTGAAACATATAAGATGCCGAGGGGGCTCGACAAGATAGATGCAGGGAAGATGTTTCCACTCCACTAGAACTAGGGGGCATAGTTTCAGAATAAGGGGCCGCCCATTTAGAACTGAGATGAGGAGGAGTTTCTTCTCTGAGAGGTTGGTAAATCTGTGGAATTCTCTGCCCCAGGGAGCTGTGGGGGCTGGGTCATTGAACATATTTATGGTGGAGATAGACAGATTTTGAATGATAAGGGAATGAAGGGTTATGGGGAGCGGGCACGGAAGTGCAGCTAAGCCCAAGATCAGATCAGCCATGGTCTTATTAAATGGCAGAGCAGGCTCAAGTGGCCAAATGGCCTAATCTTGCTCCTATTTCTTATGTTCTTAAAATGTGGGAGGCCAGCCAGGAGCGGGTTGGAGTAGCCAAGTCTAGATATAACAAAGGCATGGATGAGGGTATCAGCTGCAGAAGAGCTGAGGCAGGGGCGGAAATGGGCAATGTTACAGGTGGTTTTAGTTATGCCATGGATATGTGGCCGGAAGCTCATTTCAGGGTCAAATATGACACCAAGATTGCGAATAGTCTGCTTCAGCCTCAGACAGATACTAGGGAGAGGGGTGGAGTCCATGGCTAGGGAACGCAGTTTGTGGCTGCGACCAAAGACAATGGCATTGGTTTTCCCAATATTTAATTGGAGAAAATTTCTGCTCATCCAGTATTGGATGGAGGGCAAACAGTCTGACAATTTAGAGACCATGGAGGGGTCGAGAGAATTGATGGAGAGGTAGAGCTGGGTGTCATCAGCGTACATGTGGAAACTGACTCCGTGTTTTCGGATGATGTCGCCAAGGGGCAGCATATAGATGAGAAATAGGAGGGGTCCAAGGATAGATCCTTGGGGGACACCAGAGGTAACGATGTGTGAGTGGGAAGATAAGCCATTGCAGGAGATTTTCTGGCTACGGTTAGATCGATAAGAATGGAACCAGGTGAGTGTGATCCCACCCAGCTGGACGATGGTGGCGAGGCGTTGGAGGAGGCTGGAGTGGTCAACCGTGTCAAAGACTGCAGACAGGTCGAGAAGGACAAGGAGGAATTGGTGACCTTTCTCACAGTCACAAAGGATGTCATTTGTGACTTTGATGAGAGCCATTTCTGTACTGTGGTAGGAACAAAAAACAGATTGAAGGGAAACATGGAGTTCTGAGAAAGATGGGCACGGATTTGGGAGGCAACAACATGTTCATGGATTTTGGAGAGGAAAGTGAGGTTAGAGATGGGGTGGTAGTTAGCAACCACAGTGGGGTCAAGGGTTATTTTTTTGAGTAGAGGTGTGATGACGGCAGATTTGAAGGAGAGGGGAACAGGACCTGAGGAGAGAGAACCATTTACAATGTCAGTTAACATGGGAGCCAGAAAAGGAAGTTGGGTGGTCAGCAGTTTAGTGGGAATATGGTCAAAGGGAACAGGACGTGGGTCTCATGGACAAGATGAGCTTGGAGAGGTCAAGAGGAGAGATCAGAGAGAAACTGGAGAGAGATGTGAGTTCAGGGCTAGAGGAAGTTTGGCCCGGTGGGCTCGGGGAAGGAAAGGAACTGGCAGAGACAGCTGATCAGATGGTCTCAATCTTTGAGACAAATAAGTCCATGAGCTCCTCGCATTTGTTGTTGGAGGTGAGTGTGGTGGTGACAGGTGAGAGGAGTCTAAGAAGATGATTAGCAGTAGAGAATAGTAGCCAGCCGGGGGTTATCTTTGCATTCCAGAATGATCCTGGAATAGTGAGCAATTTTGGCGGACCAGGGTAGGACCCGATAATGTTTCAAGTGGTCCAGCCAGATCTGGCGGTGAATAGCTAAATCATTTGTCCACTACATCCATTCAAGTCTGCATTCCTTGCACTTGAAGGAGCAAAGTTGAGGATTGTACCAGGGGGAATGGCCAGGGTGAGAGAGAGTAATGGTTTTTAATAGGGACTAGGGCATCAAAGGTGGCGATGAGGGAAGTACTTTTGAAGTGTAGTTACTGTTCTAATGTAGAAAAGGCAGCAGCCAATTTTCACACAGAAAGCTCCCACAAACAGCAATGTATTAATAACCAGAAAATCTGTTTTTGTCATGTCGATTTAGGGTTAAATATTGGCCAGGACACCGGGGAGAACTCAGTGCAATAGCAAAATACTACGGATTATGGAATCTAAAACAAAAACAGAAAATGCTGGAAACATTCAGCAGGCCAGGCAGAATTGGGGAGAATTCACCTGCTCTTCTTTGAAATGTTGTGATGAGATTTTTTACATCCACCTGATTTAACATCTCTTCTGAAAGATGGTGCCTCCGACAGTGCAGCACTCCACTGGTGTGTCAGCCTAGATTTTTGTGCTGAAGTCCCTGGAGTGGGGCTCAAACCCACAACCTTCTGACATAGGTGAGAGTGCTATCCACTGAGCCACAGCCGACGATGCTCGAGATGCACACAATCTTTCGATCAGGAATACAATTTGAAACTTAGAATGGCTGATTTTTCTGATTCGTGAACAATAAGAGGTTATTTCTCTCCCAACATCCTGCGTGGCAAAAGGTTAAAAATTCACCAAATTCCTGCATTGCATTTGTCTAGTCTGAGCCCTGTTTGGTCTTGTAGATTGTCTCTTATAGTATTCTTGCTGAAAATGATAACCTCTCAGTAATTTTCCCTTGTCCCTTTCTCATGGTTACACAGACTGATGCTACCAAGCAGCAGCTGGTGAGGCCTCCTGATCTGTAGCCTTCCAGACAGACTGCACAGAGTTTGGTTAACCTTCCCAGCATGCCCCCTTGTAATAGCTCTTTTAACCAAACTCCACTCCGTTAGCAGGTAACGCCTAAAAAATCTTTCTACTGTTACTTTAGAAGTAATCCATTGGCTGTAAAGTGCTTTAGGATATGTCACATATATAAATACAAATCGTTTCAGACTCGGTTATGTAAAGCGATTGTCTCTGAGGTAGCCTAGGCATCATTTTTTTCTACATATTGCAGGCACTATGCAGGAATTAACATCCGCATTTCTTACAGGAGATTTTTGGATTTGTCATTTGCAGACTTACCATGAGATCACTGAAGTACAATAAGAAAAAATGATTGAAGTCACTGGTGTGGAATACACACTTGAGTACTTGCTCTATGCTGAGTTGAATGACAAATTATAAGATTATATTTTGTTCACTTCTATTATTTGAATGCCACTTTATTATTATGAATGTAGTGTTTTTTGTCATTTATCTGCAAGATATTTCTAACCTACACTTGCTGAACTGTATAAATTATGCAATCAGTGCAGTTTATATCTTGATTTAGTGCAATGCAGTACTTTGAGGACCAATCCATCTTGATTGTTCAAGCAAACTGTTGGCTAGGGTAGCACTGCATTTCTATGGGAGCTGTGAAAATTCATAATTATCAATCATTTAGTGAAGGATTTCTAACCATTATCGAGTTACCATGCCTGACATATAATTTTAGTGATTTTAAGGTTAATCTCCACTTAAAATGGTTTTAATATAAATCACTGTCTTGAGACTCCTGGCAGATGGCATCAGCTTTTAGTTTAGCCCTGTGCATTTCGCATTACTTGTGAGAGTGTGAGGTGGATCATTGCAGCGAGGAAGATTGAGAAGAGAGTTGGCGTGATGACGCAGCCCTACTTGACCCGGTTCGGATGTTGATTGGGTACTATGGTGGATCCGTTGGTCAGGATCACGGCCTGCATGTCATCGTGGAGCAGACGGAGGATGACGTCAAACTTTTGGGGGAAACGGAGGAGGACGCTCCATAGTCCCTCATGGTTATCAGTGTCAAAGGCCTTTGTAAGGTCAAAGAAGGCCATGTACAAGGGTTGGTGCTGTTCGCTGCAATTCTCTTGCAGTTGCCGCGCCATAAAGCTCATGTCCGTTGTACCCCATAGTGGACAGAATCCGCACTGTGACTCCGGGAGGAGCTCCTCAGCCACAGGGAGAAGACGGTTGAGGAGGATTCTAACGATGACTTTCCCAGTGGCTGACAGTGGCTCACACTCAAAAGCTCCCCGCTGAAGTGGAACTAAACTATTGAACCAGTGGGAACCTGTTCAACCTTCGTTGCCTCCAGGCCAGATCCAAGACCTTCCCATCCTCTGTCGTCGAACTACAGTACGCGGACAACGCTTGCGTCTGCGCACATTCAGAGGCTGAACTCCAAGTCACTGTCAACATCTTCACCGAGGTGGCCCTTACACTAAATATCCATAAAACAAAGGTCCTCCACCAACCCAACCCCGCCACACAGCACTGCCTCCCAGTCATCAAGATCCACGGCATGGCCATGGACGACGTGGACAACTTTCCATACCTCGGGAGCCTATTATCAGCAAAGGCAGACAACAAAGTTCAACACTGCCTCCAGTGCACCAGCACAGCCTTCGGGCACCTGAGGAAGAGAGTGTTCAAAGATCAGGCCCTTAAATCTGGCACCAAGCTTATGGTCTACAGGGCTGTACTGATACCCACCCTCCTGTATGGCTCATGGACGTGGACCATATATAGTAGACACCTCAAATCTCTGGAGAAATACCACCAATAATGCCTCCGCAAGATCCTGCAAATCCCCTGGTTGGACAGATGCACCAATGTCAGTGTTCTCGATCAGGCCAACATCCCCAGCATCGAAGCACTGACCACACTTGACCAGTTCCGTTGGGCGGGCCACATTGTCCGGCAGCATTGGTGGTACTTCTCCAGTATTTTGAAATGCCTGCTGTATATAGTCCATGTCTCTGAACCATATAGGAGGGCGGGTATCACTACTGCTCTGCAGATCATGAGCTTGGTGCTGGGTTTGAGGTCTTGGTCTTCAAACACTCTCTTCCTCAGGCAACCAAAGATCTGTGCTGGCACACTGAAGGCTGTGTTGGAACTCGTCGTCGATGTCTGCCCTTGTTGACAGTAGGCTCCCGAGTTATGGAAATTGGTCAAAATTGTCCAAGGCCTCGTCGTGGATTTTGATAATCGGGGGGACAGTGCTGTGTGGTGGGTGCAGGTTGGTAGAGGACCTTTGTCTTATGGATGTTTAGTGTAAGGGCCATGCTCTCATATGGTTTGGTGAAGGTGTTGGATACCTTGGATAGCTTGGAGCTCGGCCTCCAAGTGTGCGCAGATGCAAGCGTCATCTGCGTAATGTAATTCGATAAAGGGGGATGGGCCGACCTTGGATCTGTCCTGGAGGCGGCGGAGGGTGAAAAGTTTCCCGTTTGATCTGTAGATTAGCTCCACTCCATCGGGAGCTTACTGAGGGTGAGATGGAGCATTGCAGGAAGAAAGATCGAGAAGAGCGTTGGTGCGATGATGCAGCCTTGTTTGACCCCGGTCCAAAAGTGAATTGGGTCTGAGGTGGATCCGTTGGTCAGGATCATGGCTTGCATGTTATTGTGAAGCAGGCGAAGGATGGTGCCAAACTTTTGGGGGCAGCCAAATTTGAGGAGGGCACTCCACAATCCCTCATGGTTGACAGTGTCGAAGGCCCTTGTGAAGTCAAAGAAGGCCATGTACCAAGGGTTGGTGCTGTTCCCTGCATTTCTCTTGTAATTGCCGTGTGGTGAAGATCATGTCCATTGTGCCCCTTAGTGAGCTGAGTCCGCATTGCGACTCTGGAAGGAGCTCTTCAGCCGCAGGGAGAAGGTGATTGAGGACGATTCTTGCGATGACTTTCCCTGTGGTAGACAGCAGGGAAACTCTTCTGTAATTACCGCAATCAGACTGGAGACCAGGCTCCGCTGCATGGGACTAGTGCATACACACACGCAGAGTCCTACTGTTCTCCTTTTTCCTTCCCGCAGGTCCTCTCTCCCTGGGATTCATAGGATGCAGTGGTGGCCTCGCGACCCCGCTGTTGGCCCATACTGCTCCTTCCCTGGGCCCTGACCCCGCTGCTGGTCCATGCTGCGCCACTCCTGGGCCTCGACCTCGTGGCTCCTGGGCCGCGACCTCGTGGCTCCTGGGCCGCGACCTCGCCGGCACTGACCCCTGTTCGTCGCCGCTCCCCACCTCCGGGATTCGCCTGTCCAGTCCTCCGTTCCTCTCCAGCCTCCACTCCTTCCGTTCCTCGCCGATCTCCGGGCCTCCTGCTCCTCGCTGACCTCCGCTCCTTCCGTTCATCGCCGACCTCTGGGCCCCTCTCTCCTCGCCGACCTCTGGGCCTTCTGCTCCTTGCCGACCTCCGGGCCTCCCGCTTCGTGCCAACCTCACCTTTAATTATCGTCCCGGTAGCGGCCGGCCGCCCGATCCATCCCTCCTGCAGTTGCCGGTGTTTCTGCCCAGGACTGCTGAAGGGGGCGAAATTCAGCTTTGGAGCCGGGGCGCTAACAGGGCGATGTGCGCAGCCATAATGTCACGATCTCCAAGTGCAGGAGATCGGAGCGCAATGCTGTAGCGCTGCCGCTGAACTCCTGATGCAATTCCGGCAAAGTTACGGCAGCGGAATGAGAGCAGTTCCAAGGAAATTACCAGCTTATGTTGCCTGTCCAATTCCTGGAAAGGCTGGTCCCCAAATTTCCAGTGGCAGTCCTGCCACAAGTTGGGTGGGAGTGCAGAAGAATGTTCAGGAAATAAGCAAGGAACTGGATACACCGGGTTCCAGCTTCTTCTGTTATTTTCTGTGGAACCTCATCCCAGAGAAGGTCACACGCATCGGGGGGTCATGAACAGAGGAGGGCAGGCCAGTAGACCAAGTAAGCAGTGGTGTACTGACCTGCTGACTCGTCAAAGTAGAATCTGTCCGGGGAGTCCAGGCCTGAGAATTGGAAATTACTCAGGGCTTTTGGTTCCTTGTAAAGGGGGCTGATAGGGGCTTTGCTGCCTATCCTCTGGGCTGGTGGTACTCGTGGGGCAGTGAGTAGCTTGCCAGTACGACATTTTACGTCTTCTTCTTCTGGCACTGGCTGAGTTTCGTCCACAGTGATGCAGGCACCCATTGGGCATATTTAAATTGGAGAACATTCCCCTGACCCAACCTACTCTGGTGGCCCTTTGATTGCAGCACTTACGGTTGGATCAAAGGCTCAGAGCCTTTAAGCCCATTTTGTATACATTTTTACATATTCAGTACAATTGGCATGTAGAAGGAGACAATTAAATGTGAGAGCTTGCATTATGGACACAGATATAACTCTTATACTTTGCTAATCAGAAGCTCAAAAATAGAAAGCTACAGTCATTGGATAGATAATACTAGTCTCTTTCTCATTGTGTTCAACAGATCAATTTTATATTCAGATAAGGATGATATTTCATGGTGTTTCATAACAGTGACAGTTTTTGGACTATCTTTCCTTATCAACTCAAGAAATACAGGGAGCACTAAGATCATATCAAACCCTAATCCAACATGATTATATTCAGTCATGATTAGAAACTGATTCCAATTTACTTTATGGAAAGAACGCTGAATAATAACAACTGTTATGTCAGGCTGTCAAACTGCAGTAAATAATAGAAGCATAACAATATCTCCACCATGCTCAATGCTGATAAGAGCATTGGGAAATTTCAAAAGAAAGAAGTATTAATTATGTAGCAAAGGGATTTTATCTGGTTTGTAATTTTAATCATTTAGAAATTTGGGCTTGAAATTACACTTTGGAATAAATGGGCTTTGAGATACAAAACTTAATATGGTTGTCTGAAATTCTTCTATCCATTGTTTTAGTATCGGCATCACCCACTTATTTTAATGCTAAATTAGTAGAGAAGGAAATTTCATACGAATGCGTTAAACATTTGTCCGCTGTTACCCACAGCGAGGGTAAATTTCCTTGGACACTCCGTGCACGTGAACAGAGATTCCGCGGCAATTCCGACAAAGTTACGGTGGCGGTTTGGGAGCAACTCCAAGGAAATTCCTGCCCAGTGTAATTTAAAAACTTGGGGATTGAATTACCATGGCAATCCTCCCCACCGACCACTGTCACGTTGGCGTAAGGTCTGCAGAAACCCAGGAGAAACAGCGGAAATCCCACAGTGAAAGGGAGGCGGGAGCTGTCAGCTCTACAAACTAAGTGCCTTGTCCAGCACTCCTTGTGGACCAGGCTAAGCAGGAATGCTCTCTCCGGCCCCGCAATGAAGCCTTCAGCCTCCCCCTTGCCGATCACAGCCTCTCTCTCTGCCCCCGCCCCCCAATCTATGACCTCCACCCCACCAAACCCCGATGGCTTCTCTTTGCCCCTACCACGATGGCCGTCCTTCCCACTTCCCGTTTGCCGAAGACACCCTATGCACGGCTGGCTGCGGCCTCCTGACGCTGGTTTTCCCTTCTGGCCGCTGATCAGATTGTCCATCTGGCTGGCTGCTGGGCAGGAAACGGATCCAAAAACTGATAATGAATCCAGCCTCTCGCCAACATCATCGGGCGGACAGAGTGGACGCATCTGCCTATCGCCCACTCGCTGTGCACCAGGTATAAAAATTGACCTGCTACTCTCTGTGGGCCCAAAATGGAGAAATCATTGAAAGATGGTTGGACAGGATTGCAAGAAGAGCAGTGATCAAAATTTTCCAGTGTGTTAAGATTTAATGCTCACATAAATTAAGAATTAATGCTGAATAATTTTCCCCTTGTATTTTCTAGAAAATTCCTGGCTGTAATGCAGAGAAACAATACTTATTAAAAGCTAATCAAGGCTACTTTGTGCAAAATTGTACAGCCTTTTACATCTCACCTCAGAAGTGCACATCATGGCTGATCAACGCATGAGTCACCAAGAATCTGAGTACTGAGGAAAAGCAGGACAAAGGTGTGCACGGACAGACAGTGGATGTTATGTATTAAAAGAAAACAACACTATTTTTATGGAAGGGAGACAGTTCACTGAATGTGTATCTGGTCTGTAACCACTGATGTAAATCATGTATGTCAGTGGCTGCTTTCTGAGGAACACTCATGAATCTTAACAGCTTTCATTTTTACCTGACCTCTTTGAAGCAAAAGGAAACTTGCAGAATTGGCTCTTTGGAGACTGTGGTTAGTGTGTAGCAACTATGGGTCATGGCCTACACGCTATCCCTGTGCTGCAACAGAGTACAAATACAATAAGCGTGAGCCAGGACGCTGATCGAGTAGACATTTAGGGGCCGAAATTTCCCTCCTTCTTAAGGTCCTTTCCGACCGGGGGCGACCCTTTTCCACCCTGTGGGAGAAATTGCCCCATGGGAGCGGAGCCCCGGGAGCGGAGCAGCCGTCGCTCAGTGCTCCCAACAGCTTTTCCCGACAGGAAGCTGCCAGTGGTTGGATGGTACGTCTGCCCTTAAAGGCAAGGGCGCTCCACCGCGGACGCCGTTTTATTTTAGTTGTCGGCCGACTCTGAAGTCAGCCCGACAATGGCAGCCACGGGTTCAGCCAGGCTGCCAACAGGCAGGCTAGCACTCCCTCTTGGGTACCAGGCTGCTGGCCTGGCTGAAACCCTCCCTAGTGGCCCAGTGGGTACTACTAACGTGGCTGCAGAGCTTGCAGCGGCCCTCCCCTTTAACTGGAGAGGAGGGATGTTGCTTTGCGTCAGCGCAACATGGCACGTCCGCATCGTGCTGACGTCATTAGCATTGCGCTGACGTGCTCAGTGCGGTGCTGATGATACTGCTCACCTTCCGCCCTGCCCTTGACCCACATCTGCCCCAAACACTGCCCGGACAAAATAAAAAATATAAAGACCCCAATCTCCCGCTATTCTCTCCCCCATGGGTTGGGGCAGAAAATAATAATTTATTTTGAAAGGTGTGCCCTGTTTGGGGCGAAGGGCAATTTTGGCCCCTTAATCTGCTTAAACACTGGTTCTGATGTTTAGATGGCGACAGGAGACTTGCAAAAGGTGTGGTGGTGATTTGCATGTTGAAAACATTGAAATAATGTATCTGTGCCAGGATTGTTTTGGCAACTGTCTGAGGCAGACTGTTCACAACCTTGATGGCGTATTTGACCCCGCGATAAGTTTCCGACCACATATAGGGCCCAAGTTCCGGCCTCAGTTGCTCCTCATTTTTTGGAGCAACTGGTGTAGAACGGAGTATCTTAGAAATTCAAATTCTCGGCATTTAGTTTGCTCCAGTTCTAGTCAGTTAGAACAGTTTCACTTTGGAACAGAATTTTTTTTTCAAAAGGGGGCGTGTCTGGCCACTTACGCCTGTTTTCAAAGCTTCGGCAGTGAAAACTTACTCCAAACTAACTCAGAATGGAGTAAGTGAAGATTTTTGTACGCTCAAAAAAACCTTGTCTACACTTTAGAAAATCAGGCGTAGGTTACAAATCAGGAGTAGGGAATGGTGAGGTGGGGGTTTAAAGGGAAGTTTACAAACATTAAACACTTCAGTTTTACAAATAAAGAGCCATCATCAATAATAAATAATAAAAACATCAATAAATCAACCAATAAATCAATCAAAAAAAATTAATAAGAAATATATTTTTTTAAATCAATCAATAAAGCATTTTCTACTTACCGACTGCAGCACCGGGAGCCCTCCAACAGCATGCTGGGATGCCCCCCGCCCCCCCAAGTGTGTCTCTGTCAGTGTTTCTATCTCTCTGTCTGTCTGTCTGTCTGTGTCTCTCACTCTCTGTCTGTCAGTGTCTGTGTTTCTGACAGCGAGGGGAGGGGGAGGAGGGGGGTAGAGGGAGAGAGGAGGGGCAGGGGGAGGGGAGGGAGGGAGGCAGAGGGGGAGGGAGGGAAGGGGGAGGGATGAGGGAGAAGGGGGAGGGAAGGGGGAGAGAAGGGGAAGGGGGAGGAGGAGAAGGGGAAGGGGGAGGAGGAGAAGGGGAAGGGGGGAGGAGGAGAAGGGGAAGGGGGAGGAGGAGAAGGGGAAGGGGGGAGAAAGGGAAGGGGGGGAAGAGGAGAAGGGGAGGGGGGAGGAGGAGAAGGGGAAGGGGGGGAGGAGGAGAAGGGGAAGGGGGAGGAGAAGGGGAAGGGGGGGGAAAGGAGAAGGGGGGGAAGGAGAATGGGGGGGAAAGGAGAAGGGGGGGGAGGCTGAATGGGCCGGGCCTGGCTGGGCCCAAGACTTCGGGCAGGGCCCGTCCCCAGCACCAGATTTACAGGTAGGTAGCGTTGGGTCGGGTTGGGTCCGGGGTCCGGGGTCGGGAGCGCGGGTCTGGTCGGGGGGAGCATGGGTCAGGGTCAGGAGCGCGGGTCGGGTTGGTGGGGCGGAATGAGGTCGGGTTGGTTCGGGTAGGGGGGAGGGAGGGAGCGCGGGTCGGGTCGGCTCGGTTCGGTTTGGGTCGGGGGGGGGCGGGCAGAGGGGCATCGGGTCGGGTCGGTTCGTGTCGGGGGCGGGGGAGGGAGGTCAGGTTGTGTCTGGTCTAGTCCGGGTGGGGGGGGGCGTCGGGAGCGCGGGTCGGGTCGGGGGGGTGGGGGAGGGAGGGAGGGAGTGTGAGGTCAGGTCGGGTGGGGGGTGGGGGGAAGCGTGGGTCGGGTCCAGTCCGGGGGGTCGGGTCCGGTCAGGTCTGGGGGCGGGGGTGGGGGGGAAGCGGAAGTCGGGTCAGTGTCGGGGTCGGGTCCGGTCGTGGGGGCGGAGGGGGGGGGAAGCGGGAGTCGGGTCGGGTCGGGAAGAAGCAGGAGCTGGGTGTGGGAGGCACACTTATTCACGCAGCCCTAGTGAGGCAATTCAGCCAGGGCTAGGGGCTGTGTGCTTCGGGCCCCTCCCACACAGTTTTGGGCGCCTGGAGCTACTGCACATGCGCGCCCACTGTAGCACGCATGTGCAGAGGTCCCAGCACTGTTTTCAGCGCAGACACCTAGCTTCGCCCCCTACAGCTCGTGCTGCGCCGCGCCCGACTCCAGAGGACCTGCAGGGAGCCGGAGAATCTGTAAGTTTTTTTTAGGCGCACTTTGTGGCGCGAAAAACGGGCATCCAGGTCGGGGCTGCACCGTTCTAGGCACGGCCCGAAACTTGGGCCCATAGACTCTGTCACCAAGAGCACCTACTTTCACCTCTGTAACTTCACACGACTTCACCCCTGCCTCAGCTCAACTTGTGCTTAAACACTCAGCATTGTTATATCGAGATTTGACTATTCCATTGCTCTCTTGGCCAGCCTCCTATCTCTCACTCTCCATAAAATTGAGCTCATCCAAAACTCTGCTGTCTGTATCCTAACTTTCACAAATCCCATTCACCCATCATCCCTATGCTCGTTGACTTACATTGGCTCCCATTTAAGCAACACCTCGATTTTAAAATTCTCAACCTTGTTTTCAAATCCCTCTATAGCCTCACCTGTCCCTATCTCTGTAATCTCCTCCAGCCCTACAACCCTCCGAGATCTCTGCGCGCTTCCCATTCTGGCCTCTTAGACATCCCCAATTTTAATTGCTCCACCATTGGTGGCTGGGCCTTCAGCTGCCTCGACCCTAAGCTCATGATTTCCTTCCCTAAACCCCTTCGTCTCTCTACCTCTCTCTCCTTAAAGTCTATCTCATTGATCAAACCGTTGGTCAGTTGTTATAATATCTCCATATGTGGCTTAGTGTGAAATATTGTTTGCTAATGCTCCTGTGAAGCACCTTCAGACGTTTTGCTATGCTAAAGACGCTATATAAATGCAAGTTGTTATTGATGTCATGTATGTAACCATCATGCAACGGTAAACTTCATGTAACTGTAACCTTCATGCAACTCCTGTACACTGTACTTATACCCTAGAAATGCACACCCTGACCATAGGGGGTGAACTTGTGGGAGACACTCCTCACCTGGGTTTCCAGGTATAAAAGGGGAGGTCCCACCCAGGGTCCTGGGAATAAAGGTTAAGGTCACGTAGTGACTGTGTCTGCAGTACATGCCTCGTGTGAGTTTGTAGTACGGTGCAGGGACACCACATTTGGCGATGAGAAATGGGAATCACCGAACCACGAGGATGGCCACGGGTAGCACAAGGGAACGCACTGTGTGAGTGAGGACTGGGACGACTTCGTGGAAAGAGTCCA
Organism: Pristiophorus japonicus; assembly: GCF_044704955.1. NCBI lineage: Eukaryota > Metazoa > Chordata > Chondrichthyes > Pristiophoridae > Pristiophorus > Pristiophorus japonicus. Next base: position 185,734,196 of record NC_091983.1, read on the forward strand.
GCAGAGCTCTGTCACGAAGGATTGGCTGGGAATGACAGCGGCTGACAAGCGGAGGGCGCATCTACTGACTATCCCTTGTGCTACCGGTGGCCATCCTCGTGGTTCGGTGATTCCCATTTCTCATCGCCAAATGTGGTGTCCCTGCACCGTACTACAAACTCACACAAGGCATGTACTGCAGACACAGTCACTACGTGACCTTAACCTTTATTCCCAGGACCAAGACGTATGCGTTGATGAAAGACCTGCTCGCACCCCAAAAGCCAGCGGACAAGTCCTTTGAAGAGCTCAGCCAGCTGATCAGTGGGCATCTCAAGCCAGCGAGTAGTGTACACATGGCCTGGCACCGGTTCTATACACTCCAGCATCGGGAGGGACAATACATCTCGGACTTCGCTGTGGACCTGCAGCGCTTGGCTGGTCTCTGTAAGTTCACAGACCCCTGCAGGGGGGAGATGTTAAGGGACTTTTTCATTGAGGGCATTAATCATGCCGCGATTTTCAGGAAGCTCATAGAGGCCAAGGACTTGATTTAGAAGGGGAGATGTTGACAGCTCAGACCTTCATGGCAGGGGAAGAGGAGACCAAGCTAATTTACGCAAGCAGCCCTGGTTCCAACGTGGCGATGGACCCGGGAGTTAACATTGTGAATGCGGCCAGGGACCCCGCAGGCAGGCAAGGACATTTCAAAACTGCCCAGGCAGCAACAGACTCTAGGGTGGGCCCGCAACAGGGACAATGGAAAGGGGATCATCAATTCACGCCATCTCGAGGAACAATGTGTCCCGCGATGGGACCATTAACACCCACCATCAGAGTGCTTAGAAACAACCAAATGGGCAATCAGAGAGGAATGCCTGGTAACAGTCCCTTTGTTAACAACAATCTCAGCTCATGTTGGAGATGCGGGGGTAGACATACTGCAAAAAGCTGCAGGTTCCAGCAATATACCTGCAGGATTTGTAACATCAGTGGACACTTGGCCAGGATGTGCAAAAAGGCTGTGGCGAGGCTAATCTGCGAGACAGAGTAACCAGACGAGGGGTCTGCAATGCAGGATGATGCCTGGGGAAAAGCCATGGATGCTGAAGTTCAGCGGGTTCACGTGGCTGATATCTACAGCTCATACACTAAAACACCACCCACGGTGATGAAAGTTTTATTGAATGGCATCCCGGTGCGAATGGAGCTGGACACGGGAGCTAGCCAGTCACTTATGAGCGCCCAACAATTTGAGAGCCTATGGCCACACAGAGCTAGTAGGCCCAAACTGGAATGCATTGACACACAGCTACAGATGTACACCAAAGAGATCATCCCAGTGCTAGGCAGTGCAAACTTGGTGGTAACACATAATGGATCACAGAACCGGCTTCCACTCTGGATCATCCCGGGGAATGGCCCCGCGCTCTTGGGGAGGAGTTGGCTCGCCGAGATGAATTGGAAATGGGGGGATGTGCACGCCATCTCATCTGTGCAGCGAAGTACATGCTTACAGGTCCTACAAAAATTCGGGTCACTGTTTTAACTCGGTGTCAGAACATTCAAGGGCACTAAAGTAGTGATATGCATCACTTCAGATGCCAGACCAGTGCACCATAAAGCTAGAGCGGTGCGGTATTTGATGCGTGAGAAAATTGAATGTGAATTGGACAGGCTGCTCAGAGAGGGCATAATTTCGGCCTTGAATTCAGCGACTGGGCAAGTCCCATCGTTCCTTAAAGCAGATGGCTCGGTCAGGATTTGTGGCAACTACAAAGCCATCATTTACCGAGTGTCACTGCAAGACCAATACCCGCTCCCGAGAGCGGATGACGTTTTTGCCACGCTGGCAGGTGGCAAGCTGTTCACGAAGCTGGACCTCACTTCGGCCTACATGACTCAAGAACTGGCTGAAGAATTCAAGCTTCTGACCACCATCACAACGTACAAGGGATTATTTATCTACAACACGTGTCCGTTTGGCATTCGATCGGTGGCAGCTATCTTTCAGCGAAACATGGAAAGCTTGTTCAAATCCATTCCTGGAACAATCGTATTCCAAGACAACATCCTTATAACAGGGCGAGGCACCGAAGAACACCTCCACAACCTGGAGGAGGTGCTACGCCGACTGGACCGGGTAGGCTTGCGGCTGAAAAAGGCCAAGTGTGTGCTTTTGGCCCCAGAGGTCGAGTTTTTGGGCAGGAGGGTTGCCGCAGATGGGATCCGGCCTACCGAATCCAAAACGGAGGCAATCCGCTGGGCGCCCAGGCCCAGCAACACGTCGGAGTTGCAATCATTCCTGGGACTTTTGAACTATTTTGGGAACTTTCTGCCGAACTTAAGCACATTGTTGGAGCCGTTACACATGCTCCTGCGTAAATGTTGTGAATGGCTTTGGGGGGACTGTCAAGAACTTTCAATAAGGCGAGGATCCTGCTGTGTTCTAACAAACTGTTGACTTTGTATGACCCCTGTAAAAAACTGGTTTTAACGTGCAATGCATCGTCCTACGCAGTTGGGGTGTGTTGCAATAGGGTAATGACGACGGCCGACTCCAACCGGTGGCTTATGCCTCCAGGTCGCTCTCCCAGGCGGAGCGTGGATATGGCATGGTCAAAAAGGAAGCACTCGCTTGTGTTTACGGTGTGAAAAAGTTGCACCAGTACCTTTCCGGTAGATGGTTTGAGCTAGAGACGGACCACAAGCCGTTAACATCCCTGCTGTCCGACAGCAAGGCTGTCAATGCCAATGCGTCAGCTCGCATACAGCGATGGGCTCTCACACTGGCTGCGTATGACTACACCATACGGCACCAGCCAGGCACTGAAAATTGCGCTGACGTGCTCAGTAGGCTCCCACTGGCCACCACCGAGGGGGCAGCGGAGCAAAGCGCTGAGATGGTCATGGCCGTTGAGGCTTTTGACACCGCAGGCTCCCCCATCACAGCCTGCCAGATCAAACTCTGGACCAACAGAGATCTCCTCCTATGCTTGATAAAGAAATGTGTCCTGACTGGGGATTGGGTGCCCGCACACGGGGCGTGCCCCGAGGAAGTCAGACCGTTTCAGAGACGGATGGATGTGCTCTCCATCCAAGCCGACTGCCTGCTATGGGGCAGCCGGGTAGTCATGTCCCAGAAAGGCAGAGAAGCGTTCATCAGGGAACTCCACAGTGAGCACCCTGGCATCGTGTTAATGAAGGCCATTGCCCGGTCACATGTATGGTGGCCGGGAATTGACTCAGACCTGGAACCCTTGGTTCGCAGGTGCACGACGTGTGCCCAGCTGGGCAATGCCCCCAGGGAGGCCCCACTCAGCCCGTGGCCCTGGCCCACCAGGCCATGGTCACGTATTCACGTAGACTATGCAGGCCCGTTCATGGGGAAAATGTTCCTGATTGTTGTTGATGCATACTCGAAATGGATCGAGTGCATCATATTAAACTCGTGCATGACATCCATCACTGTGGAGAGTCTGCGTACGGTTTTCGCGACCCATGGCTTGCCGGACATCCTGGTCAGCGACAATGGCCCGTGTTTCACCAGCCATGAATTCCAGGAGTTTATGGCGGGCAATGTTATCAAACTCGTCCAGACAGCGCCATTAAAGCCAGCTTCCAATGGCCAGGCAGAACGGGCGGTCCAAGTCATAAAACAGGGCATGTTACGCATCCAAGGACACTTCCTTCAGTATCGCCTATCGCGCCTCCTACTGGCCTACAGATCCCATCCGCACACGCTCACGGGAGTCCCGCCAGCGGAACTCCTCATGAAACGCACGCTTAAAATGCGGCTGTCCCTCATTCACCCAGACCTGGCAGACATTGTTGAGGGCAAGCGCCAGTCCCAAACCGAGTTCCATGATCGAAACTCAAGGGGGAGGTGTATAGAAATGGATGACCCAGTATTTGTTCTTAACCATGCTTTGGGACCCAAGTGGCTGGAGGGCACAATAATTGGCAAAGAAGGGAATAGTGTCATAGTGGTCAGACTAAACAAGGGGCAGATATGCCGCAAACACTTGGACCAAGTAAAGAAAAGGTTCAGCGTAGACACGGAGGAACCTGAAGAAGAGCATGAGATGTCACCCACACCACTGCCAGTGGACGAACAACGAGGGCAATCCACAGCATGCACAGTCCCTGCGGCCAGCCTGGACAGGCCAGAATCACCTCAGGTGACAGAGACGCATGCCGAGGCTCAGCCACCAGAACCACAACTGCGGCGCTCCACGAGAGAGCATCGACCACCTGAAAGACTTAACCTTTGACACAAAAAGAGGTAAGGGGAGAGGTGATGTCATGTATGTAACCATCATGCAATGGTAATCTTCTTGTAACTGTAACCTTCATGCAACTCCTGTACACTGTACTTATACCCTAGAAATGCACACCCTGACCACAGGGGGTGAACTTCTGGGAGACACTCCTCACCTGGGTTTCTAGGTATAAAAGGGGAGGTCCCACCCAGGGTCAACACTCCTTGGTCCTGGGACTAAAGGTTAGGTCACGCAGTGACTGTGTCTGCAGTACATGCCTCATGTGAGTTTGTAGTACGGTGCAGGGACACCACATTTGAGGTGTGGTTGTTGTGGTTTTGAAGGCTGATAAATCCCCAGGACGTGATGGACTGTGTTGGGGAAATTGATGGGATTGAAGGCCGATAAATCCCCAGGACCTGATGGACTGCATCCCAGAGTACTTAAGGAGGTGGCCTTGGAAATAGCGGATGCATTGACAGTCATTTCCAACATTCCATAGACTCTGGATCAGTTCCTATGGAGTGGAGGGTAGCCAATGTAACCCCACTTTTTAAAAAAGGAGGGAGAGAGAAAGCAGGGAATTATCGACCGGTCAGCCTGACATCGGTAGTGGGTAAAATAATGGAATCAATTATTAAGGATGTCATAGCAGCGCATTTGGAAAGAGGTGACATGATAGGTCCAAGTCAGCATGGATTTCTGAAAGGGAAATCATGCTTGACAAATTTTCTGGAATTTTTTGAGGATGTCTCCAGTAGAGTGGACAAGGGAGAACCAGTTGATGTGGTGTATTTGGACTTTCAGAAGGCTTTCGACAAGGTCCCACACAAGAGATTAATGTGCAAAGTTAAAGCACATGGGATTGGGGGTAGTGTACTGACATGGATTGAGAACTGGTTGGCAGACAGGAAGCAAAGAGTAGGAGTAAATGTGTACTTTTCAGAATGGCAGGCAGTGACTAGTGGGGTACCGCAAGGTTCTGTGCTGGGGCCCCAGCTGTTTACATTGTTTAATGATTTAGACGAAGGGATTAAATGTAGTATCTCCAAATTTGCGGATGACACTAAGTTGGGTGGCAGTGTGAGCTGCGAGGAGGATGCTATAAGGCTGCAGAGTGACTTGGATAGGTTAGGTGAGTGGGCAAATGCATGGCAGATGAAGTATAATGTGGATAAATGTGAGGTTATCCACTTTGGTGGTAAAAACAGAGAGACAGACTATTATCTGAATAGCGAGAGATTAGGAAAAGTGGAGGTGCAACGAGACCTGGGTGTCATGGTACATCAGTCATTGAAGGTTGGCATGCAGATACAGCAGGCGGTTAAGAAAGCAAATGGCATGTTGGCCTTCATAGCGAGGGGATTTGAGTACAGGGGCAGGGAGGTGTTGCTACAGTTGTACAGGGCCTTGGTGAGGCCACACCTGGAGTATTGTGTACAGTTTTGGTCTCTCAACTTGAGGAAGGACATTCTTGTTATTGAGGGAGTGCAGCGAACGTTCACCAGACTGATTCCCGGGATGACAGGACTGACATATGAGGAGAGACTGGACCGACTGGGCCTGTATTCACTGTAGTTTAGAAGGATGACAGTGGATCTCATAGAAACATATAAAATTCTGACGGGACTGGACAGGTTAGATGTGGAAAAATGTTCCCGATGTTGGGGAAGTCCAGAACCAGGGAACACAGTCTAAGGCTAAAGGGTAAGCCATTTAGGACTGAGATGAGGAGAAACTTCTTCACTCAGTGAGTTGTTAACCTGTGGAATTCCCTGCTGCAGAGAGTTGTTGATGCCAGTTCATTGGATATATTCAAGAGTGAGTTAGATATGGTCCTTATGGCTAAGGGGATCAAGGGGTATGGTGAGAAAGCAGGAAAGGGGTACTGAGGGAATGATCAGCCATGATCTTATTGAATGGCGGTGCAGGCTAGAAGGGCCGAATGGCCTACTCCTGCACCTATTTTCTATGTTTCTATGTTTCTATGAAAAGCATCATGGGTGCTCCCACAGTGTCTCACATCAACTGCCATGATGCGATGCATATCGTCACAGATGAGCTGCATGTTCATCGAGTGGAAGCCTTTTCTGTTCCTGTACATCTCGTAATCCTCCAAAAGTGCTCGCAAGGTAATGTGGGTACAATCAATGCAGCCCTGTACCTTTGGGAAGCCAGAAATCCTGGAGAATCCCACAGCCCTGTCACCAACTGCCTGGGCGGTCATGGGAAACTTTATGCAGTCATTCCTCCGGGCATACAGTGCAGCAGTCACCTGCCGAATGCAGATATGTGTTGCATGTTGAGAAATGGCGCACACATCCCCAGTTGTAGCTTGGAATGATCCAGATGCATAAAATGAAAGTGCAGCTGTAACCTTTAATTCAACTGACAAAGCAGTCCTCCTGACACTTCTTGGGTGCAGGTCTGCTTTTATTAACTCACAGATCTCAGTTACAACTTCTTTGTGGAAGCGCAGCCTTCTCACACAGTCTGCCTCACTCAGGTGCAGGTATGAACGCCTGTCTCGATATACCCGATCATTCTATGGGCTCTGAGGTTCCTCATGTGTTGCTGCCTAATCAATCTTCTCCTCTGCAGCATCATCATGCAGAAGGCTTGCACGAGTTATGGCATTGTCAATATTGCCCCTATAATTAAATTGTAGCTTTGCAACAACCTCAAAATACTAGGACAAAGCCCTCACACATCTCTTCCCTCTTTCTCTCCAAGGTGCACGCCCTAGTATGGACCACACCCTGGTCTGCGCATGCGCAATAGGCTTGCTTAGAATGGGAAGCTAGGCATTCAATGAAGACATTTGGGGCAACAAAGTCTAATGCAATTCTTGAATTTTAGATTTTTTTTCAAAGTATCACCCCACCAGCGAACCTCTCCTCACTGAGCTCGGGGGTTGGAGCGTCAGCCGGCAGAATTGCTCCCTCGTCCATACACAGGGGCTCGGGGCTTGGCTTCCACCCACCCCCGCGGGCTTCTTTTGACTTCCTTCTTTTTGACTTTCAAAAAATGAAGATTTATGATGCATATTCACTGCCTTCTTCACTCCCTCCAAAACTTCGGCTAAAAACAATGATGTCTTTCTGCACTGATTTTGTAATGTGCGCTGATTTTTGTTAAGTGCCCAGAAGGCTTTTTGGGAGTGGTCACATACGCCGTCGTAGAAAAAATGTAAGTTGGCCAAACTTGCTTAAATGTCAAAAACTGGCACTGGGGACATCACGTTACGCCCCCTATGATACAAAAAGTCATAGCCTAAAAAAATCTTACCTAAGACTGGTGCAGAAAATTTGGGGAACTTGGAGATTTTAATTTACTCCAAAAAAAAAAGGTGCAAGCCAAAAATACGCGCAGATAATTGGGGAAAATTGAGCCCTATATATCTGGGTGGGCCAGGCAGCATGAACAGGCGAACTTTCTGAGATTATCACACTTTCAGCCTCAGTGCATTGTGCGCACACTAGATCCTGATAACAAAAGCTGTAAAGGTCCTGAAAATACTTTAAAATGTAAAACTGTTGCTGACAGCAGGGTTAAGAGGATTAGCCCTTATAGTGCAGGAACTTACTCCAATCAAATTGAAGCAGATCTGAATCAATGATTATTTAGAATATCATGCATTCTAACAATAAGGTGTAACAGGAGGCAATGATTATAAGGATAGATATCTCACAAAATTGACTCCAGTATTTGCTGAGGAAAGTAAAGAAAGATTTCCATTGTACCATGTTACATCTCTCAGAGGCATCTCAATGCTTCGCAAAACAAATTATTTGTCAGACCAGTTACTGTTGTTACATACACAGCAGCCATTGAGTGCACAGCAAGACTTCACCATTAAATGAATGATGGATTAATTTGTCACCTTGCTTTTCTTCAAATAATAGTATTCGATCTTTACCATCCATCTGAAATAACAATTATAATCTTATTTTTCTAGCAACAACACTTGCATTTATATAGCACCGTTAGCATTGTAAAATGTCCCAAGGTGCTTCACAGTGGCATTATCACACTTTATTATTAAAATTGAAGCCACATTAAGTGATATTAAAGAAAACCAAAGGCTAGCATTAAAATAGGGTCTTTCTCAACCCAAGCAGTTTACAGCCAATTGACCTGTAGTCAATGTTGTACTGTAGGGAACACAACAGCACCGCAAACTCTCATAAACAGCAATGTGCTATTGACCAGATCAGTTATTTTTTTAGCGATGTTGATTGAGGGATACATATTGACCAGGACACCAGATATAACACCACTGCTCTTTAAAATACAACCATGAGATTTACGTCCACCTGAAAGAGCAGACAGCCTTGGTTTAACGTCTCAATAAGAGCAGAAAAGGTTGAGAGGAGATTTGATAGAGATGTTCAAAATCATGAGGGGTCTGGACAGAGTAGATAGAGAGAAACTGTTCCCATTGGCAGAAGGATCGGGAACTCGAGGCAAACAGATTTAAGGTGATTGACAGGAGAACCAAAGGCAACATGAGGAAGTATGTTTTTACGCAGTGAGTGATTAAGATCTGGAATGCACTGCCTGAAAGGGTGGTGGAGGCAGACTCTAATTGCGGCTTTCAAAAGGGAATTGGATAAGTATCTGAAGGTAAAAGAATTGCAGGGCTGCGGGGGAGTGGAACTAGCTGAAGTGCTCTGGCAGAGAGCCGGTATGGGCTCGACGGGCTGAATGGCCTCCTTCTGTGCTGTAACCATTCTATGATTCTCTGATTCCAACATTTTGAAATTGTGTCCTGTGCCACACCCACTCAGTATTGCACTAGAGTGTCAGTCTAGATTTTTTTGCTTAAGTCTCGAGAGTGGGAATTGAGCCCAGAACCTTCTGACTCTTAGGTAAGAGTGCTACCAACTGAGCCATAGCTAACACTTTAATATTAGGAGAGGTAACCAAAAGCTTGATCAAAGAGGTAGGATTTAAGGACTTAAAGAGAGTGAGAGGTCGAGCGGTAGAGAGGTTTAGGCAGGCAATTTCAGAACGTTGGGCCTAGGTGTTGCAAAGGCAATCAGGCAAGGAGCAAAAGGCCAAAATTGGAGCAGCGGAGAAATCTTGGAGGGTTTTAGGGCTGAATGAGGTTACAGAGATAGAGAAGAGTGAGGCATAGAAGGATTTACCAAAGGACAGCACCTCCAATAATGTAACAGGCCCTCACTACAAGCATTGTCAGCCTATTTTATGTACCTGGCTACTGCCTCTGTGTCCAGGGATAGGGATGGAATGGGTGGCAAGTGTATGGAGTTTGTGGTGGGGGTAAAAGATGATGGTTTTGAACTTCCCAATGTTGAACTGTAGGAAATTGCAGCTGATCTAGATCTGAATGTTGGACAAGCAGAAGCAGTGGAGGGGTCGAGAGAGTTTGTAGAGGGATATAGCTAGGTGTCATCAGCTGACCCCATGCCTTTGGTTGATGCCATCAAGTGGCAGTTGTGGTATCTTCTCTACGACATCACAAACACACACTTACAAGATGGCTTCAACTCTAGAACTTGTCAGGTAGCCTGATCTTTCATTATTATACAAAAGCAATTGCACTACCACAGTAGCCCATTAGATTGAGCAGTAGTCCACTCGATGGAGCTATATATTACAGCAGGATGTAGATGAGGAAGAAGAGAGGGCCAAGGATAGATCCTTGGGGGACTGCAGAGGTTACAGTACGGGGATGGGAAGAATCGTAGAATCTTACAGCACGGAAGGAAGCCATTGTGTCTGTGCTGGCTCTTTGAAAGAGCTATCCAATTAGTCCCACTCCTCTTCCCTGAATCCTCCAGCTACCAATTCTCCTGCCAGTGAAAATAGTTTCTTCTCATTTACTTTATCAAAATGTATAATTTAGAATAACGCCTCAACTTCATCTGTTCAAGGAGACCAATCTCAGCTTCACTAGTCCCTCTACATAACTGAAGTCCCTCATCCCTGGTATCATTCTGGTAAATCAGTCAGCACAATACAAGAAATTTAACAACTGTTTGTGGCACCATCCATATTAAGTGTTTATCTGCATATATTTTTGTTTATCGCTGTTCATTCGTATATTTGTTAAATAATATTTTTCTGTATGTTGCTGGACCAATGGAAAAATCTGCAAAACGCTCAAATCTAGCACATTGGGGGTCATTTTGACAGTGTAAAATGGGCGATAGCAAATTTACAGCCCCTTGTACATCTCTCCTGATTTTTAATTCCATTGAAGTCAAAGGAAATAAAACTCAGGACAGATGTAAAACAGGCTGCCGTTTCGCTAGTGGCCACTTTACACTATCGCACAAAGTCACTGTTACTCCCAGTAAGTCAGGTTTTAGCAAAAGTTAACTGTTAAATCATGTCTTACAAACCTTTACCTCTGCCACTTACCAGAACTCTGTGTTACGCTGTTGAAGATATTTGTAAAATGATTATTCCGTTTACTTGGAATAAAAAGGCAAACTGTAGGAACAAAATATTCGAGGTGATAAAGTGACATAGACATAAGTATTCAAGCTCGTTCCTGAAGCAAACAGAGGTTTTGCTCTAATGCAGAATGAGAAAAGCAAGCAATGTTTTTACTATCCATGGGGGATGTGACCAGTGAATATAATGCCTCAAAGTCTGTAAATTAAAAAATTAACCTTTTTTTCCTCTTTCACATTTTGCTTCACAGCCATGGTTCAATTTCTATAAACATGATTACTGTGGGAGATCAAGAATCTTGAATGTTCATAGCTATTACTTAGCATATACAAAAACTGCTAACTAATGCTGATTAGCTGGCTTTCAAACTCCATACCGCCGTGATGTATTTGTGTTACATTATGCACTGCCTGAAAGGGTGATGGAAGCAGATTCAATCATAACTTCCAAAAGCATATTAGATAAATCCTTGAAAGGGAAAACATTGCAGGGCTATGGGGAAAGAGCAGGGGAGATGGACTAATTGGATAGCTCTTTCAAAGAACTGGCACAGGCAAAATGGGCTGAATGGCCTCCTTCTGTGTTGTATCATTCTATGAGTCTATTTGCACCAGCTCTGGTACTTGTACTGCTGGTATTGGCATGTCAGGCATAACTTCAGCCTTAAGTTTAAGAAGATCTTTTGCTCGTGTAAGATCTTTTCCTAACTTACTCCCTTGTTGAATGAGGTCCTGTTGTTTAGACATGGGTATTTTTTTAAAGGTACATACATATTAATTGACAAACCCTATAATACAATAATTCAACTTTAGGAAAATCTTAGAGACATTGCCAAATGAGAAGGATCCATTCTGTTTAGCTGGCTAAAAATATACACAATTCAAGGTCTTGTTTGTGTTGAGAAACAAAGATATTTGTCTCGAGCGAATGCTTCTTTTATGATGTCAAATTGATCATGTTCAATTCTGCTGAAGAGTAGAATAGCATTCATTTAATATGTTAAACCTGTAAGGATGAAAATGGCAATCATTATGCAAAAATGTCATTTTACTTAGTGCTTATAGTCATCTGCTAGACTACATTTGAATAGATAACACAGCAAGTTTATATTTGCATATCACTTTCTTACATAATTCATGCAGAATGTTGTTTCATTAGGACCATAATAAAGATCCATACTTTTGTGGAATGCATAAGAATCGCCTTGATGTGTATTGTACCAGTGCGAATTCTGATATGTCGTGTCGATTTAACTATTTACCTGATGTATTTATGTTTTGATGCTATTATTGCTGTTTTCAAATAGAAGCATTTTTTTAATGGAGATATGAAACACTATCAGAGAAAGAAAAATGTTTACCCAGCTGTTTTTTGCATCAGAGGAAATGGGGACATTTCTGGAAGTGTAGGTGTTATATAGGTCGGGATTTTGCTCACCTCGCAGGTCCGTGACGGGTGACGTTAGTGGTGGGTCCCGAGGATGCTGCTGACTCCATCCCGGCCTCTGAAATTATTTCCCCCTGATTGGGTTTGTTAACCCTTCCCAGCGTGTTTCCTGGCCAATCAGTGGAAGCGGGTCTGGTGACATCATCTGATAACGCGGCAGGGACCATGTCCAACTTTATTTTGATGTTTGTGCTGCCAGTGTTCTACGGCATTGAGGTGCTACAAACACTGACAAGCACTGCACAAAGACACAGGGCTGCACCCAGGGTCTCCCATGACTCCCTCCATATGCTTATGGAGGGAGGCACAGCATGCAGGGAGATCCTCTTCCCTTCCCATGGGCGGAAGTGACCTCCCCAGGAGACCAAGGCAGCCTGGCTGCACATTGCACAAGAGGGCACAAGCAGGGATGTGGTCAGGAGGACCAGGCTACAGTGCCACAAATGTTACAATGATCTCAGTAAATCACGAAATGCTAGTAAAAAGCCACACTCAACCTCATCCTGTTCTGCCACTCATCACATCCCCATCTCTCTGCCTTCTCTACACTACTCTTGCACATCTTTGAGGGATTCATCACAGGAAATGGGGACATTTCTAGAAGAGTAGGCCTTACAACAACTTACCTTGGACCTCCACCCATCCTTCTCTATGGCTTGGACATTTTTGGGATGCTCTATGCTGTTGGTGTGGGATGGTGCCAACGTGGCACATCATGTGGCAGCCAGGGTGTACAACATCAAGTGAAGAAAATCTGGCCATGGTAAGGCCATCCCTCATGATATCAAGAAAACAGCCTAGTGCACTGGATACAGCAAAAGTTATTGTAATGTCTGTAAGCTTGTAATGTTTGTAGCTCCACACTGTGCATGTGGACATATTGTGTACTGCAACTGCAGAGTTAACAATAAACAAAACCAGGCTGTTCTGGAGGCTTCCGACAGCTGCCTACCATGTTAGGAGCTGGGTGTGCTGTGCTCTGCGAGTATATTACATTTGGCAATGAGATGGGATTTTTTGGATGATTTAAAGCTTAAATTTTGTTGGTGAAAGATTCAGCCAGCCGACAGAGAGACTTTGGAAGTTTCTGTCTTTGGAAAAAGCTACAAAAATCTGAGGTAAAATATAGCATATGGTGTGAACAGCTAGAGGTTAAAATGGCAGGTGTAATGGGACATTTGGGTGAATATAGACACGACTGGGAAGGTTTTAAAGCATATGTGGATCGGCTAGAAATGTATTTCACTGCAAATAACATAATCGAAGTTCCAGACAATGCAGTCCAGAACCGGGCTGTGTTGGAATGTAAGAGAGCGATCTTCTTATCGTAGGCAGGTCTGGCATTATATGACACTCTTGTAAATCTGTTTGTGCCTGACGAGCCAAAGGACACAAGGCTTGTTGAGATTTTAATGAAGCTGGAGCAGCACTATAACCCCAAACCGTTAGAAATTGCTAAAAGCTATCGTTTCGGGATTCAGAATCAAAAGTCTGATGAAAGTATCACTGATTACATTCTAGCACTAAAAAAGCTATCGATGCACTGTAATTTTGGAAACTTTCAAAACCGAGCATTACGGGAACGTTTTGTTTGTGGGGTGAAAAATGATGCGATCAGAAGGAAGTTATTGATGACAGATGGCTTGACATTTGAGATTGCTTGTCAGACAGCGAGGTCGATGGGCATGGCCGAACAATATTCCCGAGAATTAAATAATAATTACGGTCGTCAGTCAACCGAGGGAAATCACCTGCAGGTTCAAAGTAAAAGAGGGTGAGGGCCCAAAGTCTTAGAAACTGGAAATTCTAACAGAGTGTCAAAGTTGTGCTATAGCTGCCTGGGATGACATATTGCTTAAAGTTGTCCATGCGTGAAGGCAGAGTGTTTCTTCTGCAGAAAGACTGGGCATCTTGCAAAGGCATGCTAACTGAAGGGTAAATCAGCGTTCAAAGCTATGAGTAGAAATCCCAAGAGACTACATAGCATGGAAGAACAACAACAGAACGAGGCGATGTTACAATTACACGTCATCAGGAGCATGAGGTTAATGGACAGCGATTCGGAAAGTATCAAAATCCAAATAGCTGTTGCGGAATTCAAGATACCAATGGAAAAGCTGGATTGGAGTGAGATTACCTGTATGGAAGCAAGATTTTCATCAATGGATGAGGTTATCAAGAAGTATATGAAGGTGTTCTGCGAAACAGTCAGTCCGATCCAAGGCTTCAAGGCGAGTGTCAGGGTACAGAAGGATGCTAGATCGGTTTACTACAAGCCACGTTCCATACCATATGCACTCAAGGAGAAAGTTGAGCAAGAACTCAAAAGACTAGAGACTGAAAACATCCAAGGCCTCATCTAGGCCTATATCAAATTAATAGGCTACCGTTTGGAGTGTCTTCCGCCCCTGCCATAATCCAAGGGGTGATGAACCAGATTTTGCAAGGTATTGAAGGGGTAGTATGTTATTTGTAAGATAGATCGATGTAATTGGGCTACACCCATTGTTGTTGTACCTAAGTCTGATGGTAAAGTAAGATTGTGTGGTGATTATAAAGTAACCGTAAACCAGGTTCTAGAGGGTAATGTCCCCAATACATTGTCAAATATCGAAGATTTGTTCACAACATTGACAGGTGGTCAGATCTTCTCAAAACTGAATCTTACAAATGCCTACTTACAGCTTGAACTAGATGAGGAGTCCAGGTCATGTTTGACTATAAATACTCATCTAGGCCGATATCAAATTAATAGGCTACCGTTTGGAGTGTCTTCCGCCCCTGCCATATTCCAAGGGGTGATGAACCAGATTTTGAAGGGGTAGTATGTTATTTGGATGACATACTAATTTCAGCACCAAATAGGCAAAATCACAATAACATATTGAGTGAAGTCCTCAAACTGCTGGAGAAGCACAGAGTATGGTTGTCTGCTCATAAGTGTGAGTTATTTAAAAACTCAGTGGAGTACTTAGGGTACAGAGTAAACAAAGATGGTTTACATCCGACCAAGGAGAAACTGGATGCAATCAGAAATGCACCCACTCCCAGGAATGTCACTGAACTTCATTCATTCTTGGGTCTTTTGAATTATTATAGGAAGTTCCTACCAAATTTGACTACAGTATTACATTCTCTGAATGAACTTTTGAAAAAAACAGGTCCAGTGGAAGTGATCAAAAGAATGCGATACAGTATTCAAGGAGTGTAAAAGCAAATTGATAGAGAGCACCATGTTAGTTCGCTATGATATGTCTAAGGAGATTAAGCGAGCATGTGATGCCTCTCCATATGGAGTTGGGGCAGTGATCTCTCATGTATCACGTAGTGGGGAGGAGAGACCAATTGCTTTTGCTTCACGCACTCTCAGTGCTAGTGAGAGTAATTAGGCGCAAATTGAAAGGGAAGCTTTGGCATTAATTTTTGGGGTCAAGAAGTTTCACAAATACTTGTATGGTTGTAAGTTTACCATCGTTACAGACCATAAGCCCCTAACGCAATCCTCCATCCAAAGTCCAAGGTTCCAACATTAGCTGCAGCCCGAATGCAGAGGTGGGCGTTGATTTTGTCAGCATATACATATGATATTGAATATAGACAATCAGCTGATCACAGCAATGCTGATGCAATGTCTAGATTGCATTCCCCATCACAAGTTACACCCGATAGGGAAGAAGTGTTTTATTTTTTATACATTGATGAACTGCCAGTCACAGCTGAAGAGATTGGTAGAGCAACCAAACGTGACCCAGTGATGACAAAGGTGTATGATTATATTGCAAATAGATGGCCAAACTAGGTAAGAGACAAAGATACACATCCATTCTTCATTCGTAGGAATGAATTATTAGTCGATAAAGATTGTGTCATGTGGGGTGCAAGAATGGTTATACCAAATAAATTTGGGTCCAAATTATTAGGAGACCTCCATGACCAGCATCTGGGAATATGCTTAACAAGAGTTTTGCAATCAGTTATTTATGGTGGCCAGGTCTTGATAAAGATGTATTGTACATCGTGAGTCAGCGTACGACATGTCAATCGGAAAGCAAGCAACCACCATCATTACTATTACAGCCATGGAAATGGCCTCCCAGGGTGTGGCAAAGGCTACATATTGATTTTGCTGAGTTAGAAGGACAACAATTGTTCATTGTGATTGATAGCCATTTAAAGTGGGTTGAGGTGTTCTCAATGTGGAAAATAACAAGTAAAACATTGGACATTTTACGAAGATTATTTTCTTCATTTGGCCTCTCTGAAGAAATTGTTTCGGATAATGGACCAGAATTTTGTTCAGAAGAATTTGCACAATTCACGAGCAAAAATGGTGTGAAACATATCAAGGTTCCACCATACCATCCTGTTTCGAATGGTGCAGCAGAGCGCATTGTACAAATTGTAAAATGTGCCCTCATAAAACAAACATTAGATCCAAATCCAAGGAAATGACAGTTGTCACTGGATCACAAATTGGATAATTATAGGCCCCGACAACATCCTGGCAGTCTGAAGACTTGTGCTACAGAACTAGCTGCGCCTCTAGCCAAGCTTTTCCAATGCAGCTACAACACTGGCATCTACCTGACAATGTGGAAAACTGCCCAGGTATGACCTGATAAACAAAAATCAGGACAAATCTAATCCAGTCAATTACTGCCCCATCAGCCTACTCTTAATCATCAGCAAAGTGATTGAACGGGTATCAAGTGGTACTTACTCACCAATGACTTGCTCACCGATGCTCAGGTTGGGTATTGCTGGAACCACTCACTTCCAGAACTCATCACAGGGACAAAAGAGCTGAATTCCAGAAGTGAGGTGAGTGTGACTGCCCTTGACATCAAGGCAACATTTGACCGAGTGTGGCATCAAGGAGCCCTCATAAAATTGAAGTCAGTGGGAATCGGGGTGGGGGTGGGGCGGGGGGAGCATATGGCTGGAGTCATATCTAGCACAAAGGAAGATGGTTGTGGTGGTTGGAGGTCAATCATTCCAGCCCCTGGACATCGCTGCAGGAGTTTCTAAGGCCATTGTTCTAGGCCCAAACATCTTCAACTGTTTCATCAATGACCTTCCTTCCATCATAATGTCAGAAGTGGGGATGTCCACTGATTACTGCACAGTGTTCAGTTCCATTCGCCACTCCTCAGATAATGAAGCAGTCCATGTCTGCATGCAGCAAGACCGAGACAACATTCAGGCTTGGGCTAATAATTGGTCGGTAAAATTCATCCCACACACGTGTCAGGCAATAACCATCTCCAACAAGAGAGAATCTAACCACCTCCCCTTGTTATTCAACGGCATTACCATCTTCAAATCTCCCATATTCAACATCCTGGGCGTCATTATTGACCAGACACTTAATTGGACCAGCCACATAAATACTGTGGCTGCAATAGCAGGCCAGAGGCTGGGTATTCTGCGGTGAGCATCTCACCTCCTGGCTCCCCAAAGCCTTTCCACCATCTACAAGTCAGGATTGTGATGAAATAGTCTCCACTTGCCTGAATGAACACAGCTCCAACAACCACCTAGCAGGACTAGGGCAACACACGCATGGGAACACAACCACCTACAAATTCTCCTTCAACTCAATCACCATCCTTACTTGGGAATATATTACTGTCCCTTCACTGTCAAATTCCTGGAACTCCCTCCCTAACATCACTGTGTGGGTACTTTCACCACATGGACTGCAACGGTTCAATAAAGCAGCTCAACACCATCTTCTCAGGGGGAATTAGGGATGGGCAGTAAATGCTGTCCTTGCTAGCGACTCCTACATCCCATGAATGAATAAAAAATATATATATATTCACTCCTGGATCAACAGGATTAATTGCAGACCCCCCACCTCAATTAATCAGTATGCCAATCTGTCTAGCTAAAAATGTCTCACAGTCTATCACTAGATTGACATTCTGTGAACCACCCTTAAACTAAAACTGATACTCAATCATTGATAAAAGAATTACAGAGGAATTTTCATTTATATAGCGCCTTTTACAACTTCAGGACGTCCCAAAGCATCAGTTATGTACTTTTGAAGTGTAATTATTGTTGTAATGTAGGAAACGCGGCAGCTAATTTGCACACAGCTCCTACAAATAGCAATGTGATAGTGACCAGATAATCTGTTTTTACTTGTTGAGGGACAAATATTATCCAGGACACCGTGGAGAACTCCCCTGCTCTTCATGCCACTTAAATGTGCATGTGTAGCTCTCAGCCATGGCTTACAATTGCACTGAATTGGCTCTGAATGAAAAGGTGTGGCTTCAAGTCCCACTCCAGAGACTTGAGCACACAATCTAGGCTGATACTAGACACAATCTAGGCAGTACTGAATGAGTGCTGCGTTGTTGGAGGTGCCATCTTTCAGATGAGATATTAAACCAAGGCCCCGCCTATCCTCTCAGGTAGATGTAAAAAATCCAATGCTACTATTTTGAAGAAGAGCTAGGGAATTCTCCCAGTGTCTGAGCCTAAATTTTCCCCACAATCAATGCCACTAAAGCAGCATATCTGGTCATTACTACTTTCCTATTTGTGGGAGCTCACTCAGCACAAATTGTTTCCCCTGTTTCCTACATAACAGTGACTGCATTTCAAAAGTACTTAATTGGCTGCAAAGTACCTTTGGCTTCCCTGAGGACATGAAAAGTGTTATAGAAATGCAAATCCTTCTTTCTTTTTGTAACTGGCTTGAAATTTGCAAAGTCATCATGAACAGAAGTTCGGTTCGAATCCTGCCGAGGCCCTGACAGTGTTTGTAATTGTACCAATATATAAGGAGTTGTTTATAATCGGCAACTTCATTAATCTTCACATTCTGAAATGCCGTTTCCCTTGCAATTAATTGGCAGAACACCAAGCAATTCACATTATCTAACATCTCCACTAATTAGATTCAATGAAATGATTAAAACTGCATCATTTTGATGAGACAAATGGGTGGAGATTGAAAAGTGAAATTGAGATTTTTAAAGATAAACTTCCTTTTAATAAAATGAAAGGTCTGACTTATTATTGAAGTGATGGTTTGATATCTAGAGAGAGTACACTGTGTAAAATACTTCCCTCCCCACTAAAAAATAGCTATATCACTATATATAAAACTTGCTACAAAATATTGTTTGATTTACACATTTTTTATCCTCAGGGAGATCAATATGTCTTTGCCCCTTTCCCTAACAGCATTGATCATACAGGTTATGGACCAAGTCTATCATCATTTTAGTATACTGCAACAATTAGTCAGAAGTCCTTTTCTTGTTGGATTCTGTGACTCCTGGTTAGCCCCCAAGCCTGTCTCAAGTACCAGTTTCCAATTCAAGGATACACGTGAGTGAGCCGCATAGTTGACGTCACTTAAGCAGATCTAAGGAGAAGTGGAGATCTAAAATATCAATCTTCACAAGGCTGGAAATAAAAAACAAAATATTGAGACTCTTTAGCATTAGGTATTTTATGCATAGATACATGTGGGTTTTTTTTGTTGGAGAGCTGAAGAGAATACATCAAGTAGAACGCACTCCTCCTAACTTTCATCCTTTAATCACTATCTCAGTACTCAGCAGTAAGTGTCTTTATTATATCAACCAATTTACTAGGTCATTTTTCACTGAAATCTCAAGGTCTAACATTTTGGAGTCTATATTGCATCTTCAATTGACCAAAAATTACATTAAATTTGAGTAATGTGAACACTTTGAAGATTTTGCATCTTGAGTAGACTTTAAGCACTGAAGTGTGGAATGTTTAAAAAAAGGATATCTCACTCTTGACAGTGAGTTAAGATAGTTCTTTCTTGACCATGAAAGATGCATAACTCAGAACTGCAGCAGCCACAAGAGAAATGGGATGGCATCTTACACAAGTGAGCAAAGACTGGCGGGTCACAGTGAGATATCCTATCAGCTATGCTAGCTCCTGGTGGGTCCTTAAAAGATTCTGTAATTGAATGCTTGAGCACCACACAGTAAAAAGTTATTTCACATATATTAATTATTGACTTTCATTTTTATTCGTTGGAAATTTTTGGGAAGCTAAACTCCCCCAAAAGCAGAATGTATCTCTTAAATATATCCCATAAAACCATCCAATAATATTGACTATGGTAACACTTAGGTTATTGACAGATATTATAGAATAGTGTTTTGTTGTGAATTTTTTGCACATTCAGTAGTACTCTAATATCCTACTGTAACTTCCCTGTTGAGAATATGATTAAAATGTACAGTGTGTAATTACTATAGTATTTCGACAGCACAGTAATGGAGCAATACAGTTTTATAGAAGTATAGTCAAAGGTCTAACTTTTAAAAAAAATTTTAACTTATATTTATTTGGATGAATTGTTTGAAAAATATTTTGTGCTTTTCAAGGTGTGCTTTTCAATGGCAGGAATTAGAATTGTTTATCCACTTTTGTCACCCAGTATAACACAAGATCACAGCTAAATATGGATGAGGAAAGCCGTTTGTCTGACTTTAACTCATCCATCGAGAAAGACTCTGCAATCTACTGATCATGGCATCCACCTGTTTGTTAGATGATAATGAACAGGGTGGATAAAGGGGAACCAATGGATGTGGTGTATTTGGACTTCCAGAAGGCATTTGACAAGTGCCACATAAAAGCTTACTGCACAAGATAAAAGTTCACGGGGTTGGGAGTAATATATTAGCATGGATAGAGGATTGGCTAACTAACAGAAAACAGAGAGTCGGGATAAATGATTTATTCTCGGGTTGGCAATCAGTAACTAGTGGGATGCAGCAGGGATCAGTGCTAGTTACAATCTATTTTAATGACTTGGAAGAAGGGATTGAATGTAACGTAGCCAAGTTTGCTGATGATACAAAGATGGGAGGAAAAGCAATGTGTGAGGAGGACACAAAAATCTGCAAAAGGACATAGACAGGGTAAGTGAGTTGGCAAAAATTTGGCAGATGGAGTATAATGTTGGAAAGTGTGAAGTTATGCACTTTGACAGAAAAAAGTAAAGAGCAAGTTATTATTTAAATGGAGAAAAATTGCAAAGTGCGGCAGTACAGCGGGACCTGGGGGTAATTGTGCATGAAATACAAAAGAATAGTATGCAGGTACAGCAAGTGATCAGGAAGGCCAATGGAATCTTGGCCTTCATTGTAAAGGGGATGGAGAATAAAGGCAAGGAAGTCTTGCTACAGTTATCATCATCATAGGCAGTCCCTCGGAATCGAGGAAGACTTGCTTCCACTCTTAGAATGAGTCCTCAGGTGGCTGAACAGTCCAATACGAGAGCCACAGTCCCTGCCACAGGTGGGACAGGCAGTCATTGAGGGTAAGGGAGGGTGGAACAGGTTTGCCGCGCGTTCCTTCCTCTGCCTGCGCTTGTTTTCTGCATGCACTTGGCAATGAGACTTGAGGTGCTCAGCACCCTCCTGGGTGCACTTCCTCCACTCAGGGCGGTCTTTGGCCAGGGACTCCCAGGTGTCGATGGAGATGTTGCACTTTATCAGGGAGGCTTTCAGGGTACCCTTGGCTCATTTGTCAGGAAGGAGTTGCGAGTGGAGCGCTTTCTTTGGGAGTCTTGTGTCTGGCGTGCAGACATCGTGGCCTGCCCAGTGGAGCTGATCAAGTGTGGTCAGTGCTTCCATGCTGAGAATGTTGGCCTGGGCAAGGACGCTAATGTTGGTGCAACTGTGATAGAGAATTCAAATAGGCTGCATTTAGACAGGCTGTGAAAATTCACAGACACCAAGTCAGAGATGCTACGTGAGTGGGAGCATGTTGCATTAAGTCATCAATCAACTTGACATTTTAGGACCTTGGGTAGCGAGCCAATTAAAAGGTTAAAAGACTATTAATTGAGCCAATAAGGTCAAAGAAGGTGAGTTCTTTTCTGTAAATTGATTCAGGTATAAGTACAGCCATTTTGACCATGTGGTCTCAGAAGAACAAAGACCTGGCTTAAAGCCAAGAGCTTCTTACTGCTGCTAAAATAAAGTGACATTAAAACTACAATCAAAGTTCGTATTTCATTGGAAATTAAGAGATCTAACAATTTTGGCATCACGAACACGATCGCTGAGGAAAGAAACTGAATTTTGGACATCGGACCTACATACTGAGGTAAGGACTCCTCTTTATAAAAGTCCTTGGTCAAAAGTCTAAATTTGCCTCTCCTTCTACGCGATTCCGAAAGCCTCCGGTTTGCGAACCCTCCGGTTGGTAGTCGGCTCAAGGTCCCATAGACGACTAAACTTCGGCGGTGTGTTAGTTAATTAATCACCGACCTATTGATTGGCTAGAAAGCCTACGACTCGAGACCTCAGCAAAGAAATCAGTATTATGGCAGCAGGAGATAAGAGCAAAGAATTGCCTACAACTGTTAAAGGCGGGCGGGCACCACCTGAGGTTTCGATAGATTTAATTCTCGAACAGATGAAAGAATACATAGAGCAACAATTCAACTTATCTAAAACCTGTATTAAGATCGAACAAAAGTACGGAACCTCCAAAGGACAATGGTCCTTGGACGAGATTAAAAGGGCCTGGGAAAAAACGACCCGTATGAAAAATAAAGAGCGAACTAGATGGTCCCTAGCCGTTATAGGAAAGATCCAAAACCGGAATGAAATTATAATGCGTTCCCAACATGATCGAGGACTGACCAGTACAAAGGATCAATTGCAAGCTGTTTGTGCGCAGCTGCGACAGAAAAAGCTTGAACTTGAAAAGCTGGAAGCGGAAGTTAAAGATCTTAAAGGTGAAATTAAAGAATGGAAAAAATCATTCGGTCAAGAGACAGTAACAGGAAAAGGAACATGTATTGGTCAATTCCCAGGGTACCCATGTTTGGATAAATTAAAAGCGCAAACCCGAAGACACGACCGAGGAATAGATACAGATTCCGAATCCTCCGATGATACAGGGTCGGAGGATGAAGAATTAGGGGTGCGCTTTGCCCCGTTTTAAAAAAAGACGAGTTGTAGTCAAATCAGAAGAGACTGTGGATGAGGGCAGAACCAAAAAAACAAAGAAAAGGCTGTATAAAAATTACTTACTTCATGATTCGGCAGACCCAGAGAACATTGAGAAATGGTCCAAGGAGTTGCCCAATCCAAAGAAAGGGGGAGTAAAAACGTGGGACCAATTGGACCGCTTAAGAATTATATATCAACTTCATCCCTGGGACGGAGTGCACATTTTGACCATAATGGTGCCAAAAAGACAGGGAAGAAAATTGCACGACAAGATAGAAGCTTTGGGGCAGGATGAGCAAGAATTAAACGCAGGATGGGAGGCGATTAAACACTGGCTGCAAGCCTTCAGTCCAGCTAAGACAGACTGGGGAAAAATTGCAGCCTGCCAACAGAAAGGAACAGTGGAGGTCCTGGAGTATGACGAGCGGTTTAGATGCACGTGGCTAGAACATTCGGGTATGAATAATACGGATGAGGAAATGGATGAACAAATGTTTGGACCCCTGAAAGCAGCTTTCGTGGCAGGTCTGAAGCCAGAACTGTCCAAAATGTTTAAGGTAGTGTTACCGGACTGGGAAGGTAGAGGAACTACCTTTGCAGCATTGATGGATCGATGTAACCAATTAGATCGGGATATGGGAGCTAAAGTCCGAGCTGTACAGGCTATGGGATGGAAATCCCAGGATTCCGATAAACAGTTATTCGGAAAATTACCCGGAAAATGTCATTATTGTGGGAAAGAAGGTCACTGAGCCAAGACGTGCAGGGCAAAACAGCAAGGTCATGGCCAGGGAAGAGGACGCAGTCAGGGATACAATTCAGCCAACAACCCAGGCTTGTCACAAGATAACAACCTCATAGAAGCATTTAAGCGACTGACAATACAACAGCAGAAGGAGTTACTTGGGATAGCAAAAAACGATTCGAGCCCACCCTGGCCCCCCTCCTCGCATTAATACAACAAAGGGGAGATGGGCTATATATAACTGTGAGGGTGGGCGATAAGGATGTGGACTGTCTTTTAGACACAGGGGTGGAATTAACATGCTTACCCCTACAATATGGAGACTTTTTGCCGTTGGATGGTAGGGCACGTACAGCCTATGGAGTTGGGGGCCATAAAATGGAAATTAAAAGGACAACACCGGTACTTATAGGGCTGGGTCCACATGAACTAACCACGCCGGTCTGGATAGGCCCAGTAGATCAACCCTTTTTGGGAATGGACGTTTTAATCCAAATAGATTCATCGTTGCATTTCGAGGATGGTCGGATGACATGGTCAATTAGAACTTTGAAGAAAGAAGAATTGAAGGAACACCCGATATGGGCTAAAGATAAGAACGATTGTGGTCTACTCCAGATGGAGCCTGCGTCATTTACTGGGACCAAGCCTCCATGCACTAAACAGTATCCCATCAGTCCAACTGCCATCGCGGGAATCTTACCGGTTATTCAGCAATTGGAGAAACAAGGGGTGCTTATTAAAACGCATAGCTCCTCCAATAGCCCCGTGTGGCCGGTACAGAAATCTAATGAGACTTGGGGTTTGACTGTCGATTATAGGAAAGCTAACCAGTGTATTGATCAAAAAGCTCCTTTGGTCGCAGATCCCTCCACCATTTTTAATGCCCTCAAACTGGAACATAAATATTTCTCGGTTATAGATATGGCCAACGGATTTTGGTCGGTGCCTCTGGCACCGGAGGTTCGACAGTGGTTTGCTTTCACGGTCCAAGGACAACAGTATACTTGGACCCGGTTACCACAGGGTTTCCACAACAGTCCTATGGTATTCCACATGGCTTTACAAAGCCATTTGCGAGAATGACCTCCCCTGTCATCCACAGTCATCCAATATGTAGACGATATCCTGCTAGCTTCAAACACGGAAGAACAGCATGAACAAGATTTACGAGCTTTGCTGGACCACCTTCGGCTGAAAGGACATAAAGCCAGCATCGACAAAGCACAAATACCCCAGGAAGAGGTTGTATACCTGGGACAAAAGATTTCACAAGGAAAGAGATAACTTACCCAGGATCGAACTGCAGCCATTCAGCTGCTAAAAAATCCACCACTATTCAGGAACTAAGGTCTTTTTTGGGATTGTGTAACTTTAACAGAAATTGGATTGACTCCTTCACACAACTTGCTCAGCCACTGAATGATATTTTAAAGGGGAAACGTGCCTCTAAAGAAGCCATCACCCTCACTAAGGAACAGCAAGAGGCCTTCTTGAGTTTGAAAAAGGCTTTGTGTTCGGCACCGGCTCTGGGAATCCCCAACAGTGGTAAGCCATTTACCCTGTTTGTCCATGAGAAAGAAGGATACATGACAGCTACACTGACACAAGAACATGGGGATTGGCAAAGACCTATTGGCTATTATTTGGCAAAACTGGATGCGGTAGCCCTTGGATGGGGAAGTTGCCTAAGGGCTATGGAAGCTACATGTCGAGCGGTAATGATCACTGCGGGTCTAGTCCTCGACCAAAAGCTGATTGTCAAGTGTCCCCACACCGTACACGCTTTGCTGTCTATGAATAGAATGTCTCAGGTGACAGCAGCTAGATGGACCCGCTGGACAGCAGTTTTGGAAGCTCCTAATCTCCATATCGTCCAGGCCAGCCCGGTTAATCCCGCAACTATGCTCCCGATGTCAGAATCGAGGGAGCAAGAGCGGGGAGAATGTGAAGAGCATGACTGCGTGGAGATTTTAAAAGAAACAGAAGAAGCAGCCTTAGCAGCAGAGGAGCCTCTGCACAACCCAGACCTCATCCTGTTTACAGATGGTTCCTCCTTTGTTGACAATGGTACCAGAAAAGCAGGATGGGCAGTTACAACCTTATATGAGGTAGTGGCAAAAGGATGTTTACCCTCAGGAACGTCAGCAGAACAGGCCGAGTTACGGGGCCTGTCAGAAGCATGTCGAATAGCAGAAGGACAGACAGCTAATGTCTACACAGATTCGCGTTATGCTTTTGGAGTCGCTCACGACTTTGGTATGTTATGGCGGAAAAGAGGATTCCTCACTGCTGCTGGTACACCTATCCGAAATGGAAAAGAAGTCCGAGACTTACTGGAGGCCATACAATTACCTCAGGAAGCGTCCATCCTGAAGTGTAAGGCCCATACCAAGGAAAATACCACAGAAGCACAGGGAAATGCCCTAGCCGACCAGGCAGCTAAAGATGCCGCCTTACAGGGCGTTCCTCCACAAGAACCAACATAGATGTGCAGATTGAAAGCACTCAGGACTCTGATACGAGACCTTCAAACAATGCAAGGTGAGTGCTCCCGAGAGGAAAAATGGACATGGATTGAGGCAGGAATTAAGCTATGCGAAGATGGTGTCTGGAGACAAAGAGTTACCGACAAGCCAGTCGCGCCACAAGCGCTTATGCCTTTTTTAGCCCAACAGATCCACTCGTGGGGACACTTGGCCTCACAACAGATGACGGCATGGTTCCAGAAAAGCTGGTGGGGTCGGGGATTTAAAAAACATACCCAGCTGGTAACAGATCGCTGTGTGGTCTGCCAGAAAAATAATTCTGGACCCATCATGGTAATGCCCCAACTGAGGCCCCCTGCCCCTGTCGGACCATTCCAGCATCTACAGGTTGATTATATATCTCTTCCTTCATGCCAAGGATACACTAACATTCTTGTCATGGTCGACAGATTCTCTAGATGGGTAGAAGCTGTCCCAACTAAAAGAGCCACAGCCAATCACACTGCAAAGGTCTTGTGTAAGGATTACATTCCCCGATGGGGAGTCCCGAGTAGCATTGACTCAGATCAGGGAACATAATTCACAGGTGCTGTCTGCCCAGAAGTCTGCAGGTTACTGAACATTACATGGGATTTACACTGTCCTTATCATCCACAATCATCAGGACAAGCAGAACGAATGAATCGAACTCTGAAACAACGGCTTGCCAAATATCACCAAGAAGGAACACCATGGCCCCAGGCACTACCAATAGTGCTATGTAGCATTAGGGCAACCCCGAACAGAACTACAGGTCTAAGCCCATTTGAAATTATAACAAGAAGACCCATGTCGCTGCCAGGAACTATCGATTTACGGAAAGCTGATGTTCACTTAATGAGTGACACTTTGTTATCATACTGTCAGAACTTAACCACTGCTATTAGTTCTGTTTCCCGACAGGTATCGGCAGCTTGGGGTAATCCACCCAAAGGAGGACACGACATCATCCCGGGAGTCTGAGTGTATGTGAAAAAGTTGCATAAAGAACCTTTGGGTGCCAAGTGGGAGGGACCTTATCAAGTGTTATTGACCACCCAGGCAGCTGTTAAAGTCCAAGGAAAGAAAGCCTGGATCCACGCTTCACACGTTAAATGAGCACCCGTAACTGAAGCTGAAATCTAATAAGGACAATTACTTTTTGCCAAAATGTATAAATTTACTGGATTACTGATTGTAGGTATTCTAGGCATTTGCCTACTTCTTACTAGCTAACCCTCTGCACCAAAGGGAAATAGTAGGGTAGCAAGGGAATTACATGTAAATACCTTTTTATATATGTCATACATTTATGCCAAACAAGGTAACATTTCTAGTTGTTGGGTGTGTGCGCATATTCCTATTCACTCAAAGGGAGGGATTCCCTTGAGGCCAGTTCCCTTGAATATCTCGGAAATGGCTGAGTGGATAATTAATCAAAACAAAACAGGCAATGCATTTCAGGATACGGAAAACTGGGCACGTAAATGGAAGTCAGCAGGTTACAATCCGACTACCTTTGAAGGGGGATACCAACCGTGCTACAATAATTCCAAACGGCCCCCATTTTTTGTGATCACTAATACAACGGGAATAGGAAGACCGGGGGAATCGGTCTGTCTGATTAGAAACATCAAAGGAGGCCAAAATATGGGGTATAGTAACTGCTCCCGGAATTATAATATAATCAAGCCACGGAACCGTCCAAACTGGGCCGATGTGGGAATTCTTAATGTAACGGGGATTCTGAATAAAACAGATGGAAAAGCCTGGACAGGCCCCGGAGTGTTGCTGTCAAAGAAAAAGCGAACATTCATTGCCCATAATGGCACCTATTGGGTGTGTGGCCACAAGGCCTACCCTTGGCTGCCCCAGAATTGGACGGGATCCTGCTATTTAGCCGACATTGTGCCTTATATGTATCATATAAAGTCACTGTCGGAACATTTACACCGTCCTAAGAGAGCTATCACAGAAACAGAGAGGTTCTTTGCCATTCTGATCCCCAGGTATGTGTCCGCCAGACTGGCATCTGTTGTGGAACGGATAGCCAATGATACCTCAGAGGCCCTAGTTAAAATCAATGCAGAAATGGTAGCAATCCGCACAGTAGCCCTACAGAATAGACTGGCCCTTGATTCCATCCTGGCTGAAAAGGGAGGTACTTGCACCCTACTCGGAACTGAGTGTTGCACATAAATCCCAGATAGCTCCGAAGAAATTACCCACTTAGCGGAGCATATCCAAAAGGAGGTAGAAAAATTTAAGCAACCCCCATCATTCACTTTGTGGAGTGGAGCCACTGAATGGCTAGGTTCAATAGGAACTTCATTGGTGGAAGGTTTAATTCTATTTGTTGTAATTATTTTACTTTTATATTGTTTGTTTATGTTGATTAAATGTTGTTGCGACCAGGCGGCTGTAGCTGCTGTCCCGCAGGTGAGACACCTTGCAGGTTCCAGCAGACCGTCTGTACGTGGCACAGGGGTATGTTATGCTGAAGGGAAGGTTGTTTACTGGTTGAATTAAGATATTGATTTGGATTAAATTGGAATAAGGTTAATTCATTAGCAATCTCGTTATACGAGGCCCCTTGGGGAAAATTACCATAATATGGTGGAATTCTGCATTAGGATGGAGAATGAAACAGTTAATTCAGGGACCATGGTCCAGAACTTAAAGAAGGGTAACTTTGAAGGTATGAGGCATGAATTGGCTAGGATAGATTGGTGAATGTTGACTGTGGATGGGCAATGGCAGACATTTAGAGACCTCATGGATGAACTACAACAATTGTACATTCCTGTCTGGCGTAAAAATAAAAAAGGGAATGTGGCTCAACCGTGGCTATCAAGGGAAATCAGGGATAGTATTAAAGCCAAGGAAGTGGCATACAAATTGGCCAGAAATAGCAGCGAACCCGGGGACTGGGAGAAATTTAGAACTCAGCAGAGGAGGACAAAGGGTTTGATTAGGGCAGGGAAAATGGAGTACGAGAAGAAGCTTGCAGGGAACATTAAGGCGGATTGCAAAAGCTTCGATAGATCTGTCAAGAGAAAAAGGTTAGTAAAGACAAACGTAGGCCCCCGGCAGTCAGAATCAGGGGAAGTTATAACGGGGAACAGAGAAATGGCGGACCAATTGAACAAGTACTTTGGTTCGGTATTCAGTAAGGAGGACACAAACAACCTTCCGGATATAAAAGGGGTCAGAGGGTCTAGTAAGGAGGAGGAACTGAGGGAAATCCTTATTAGTCGGGAAATTGTGTTGGGGAAATTGATGGGATTGAAGGCCGATAAATCCCCAGGGCCTGATGGACTGCATCTCAGAGTACTTAAGGAGGTGGCCTTGGAAATATCGGATGCATTGACCGTCATTTTCCAACATTCCATTGACTCTGGATCAGTTCCTATCGAGTGGAGGGTAGCCAATGTAACCCCACTTTTTAAAAAAGGAGGGAGAGAGAAAACAGGGAATTATCGACCGGTCAGCCTGACATCGTTAGTGGGTAAAATGATGGAATCAATTATTAAGGATGTCATAGCAGTGCATTTGGAAAGAGGTGACATGATTGGTCCAAGTCAGCATGGATTTCTGAAAGGGAAATCATGCTTGACAAATCTTCTGGAATTTTTTGAGGTTGTTTCCAGTAGAGTGGACAAGGGAGAACCAGTTGATGTGGTGTATTTGGACTTTCAGAAGGCTTTCGACAAGGTCCCACACAAGAGATTAATGTGCAAAGTTAAAGCACATGGGATTGGGGGTAGTGTGCTGACATGGATTGAGAACTGGTTGTCAGACAGGAAGCAAAGAGTAGGAGTAAATGGGGACTTTTCAGAATGGCAGGCAGTGACTAGTGGGGTACCACAAGGTTCTGTGCTGGGGCCCCAGCTGTTTACACTGTACATTAATGATTTAGACGAGGGGATTAAATGTAGTATCTCCAAATTTGCGGATGACACTAAGTTGGGTGGCAGTGTGAGCTGCGAGGAGGATGCTATAAGGCTACAGAGTGACTTGGATAGGTTAGGTGAGTGGGCAAATGCATGGTAGATGAAGTATAATGTGGATAAATGTGAGGTTATCCACTTTGGTGGTAAAAACAGAGAGACAGACTATTATCTGAATGGTGACAGATTAGGAAAAGGGGAGGTGCAACGAGACCTGGGTGTCATGGTACATCAGTCATTGAAGGTTGGCATGCAGGTACAGCAGGCGGTTAAGAAAGCAAATGGCATGTTGGCCTTCATAGCGAGGGGATTTGAGTACAGGGGCAGGGAGGTGTTGCTACAGTTGTACAGGGCCTTGGTGAGCCCACACCTGGAGTATTGTGTACAGTTTTGGTCTCCTAACCTGAGGAAGGACATTCTTGCTATTGAGGAAGTGCAGCGAAGGTTCACCAGACTGATTCCCGGGATGGCGGGACTGACCTATCAAGAAAGACTGGATCAACTGGGCTTGTATTCACTGGAGTTCAGAAGAATGAGAGGGGACCTCATAGAAATGTTTAAAATTCGGATGGGTTTAGACAGGTTAGATGCAAGAAGAATGTGCCCAATGTTGGGGAAGTCCAGAACCAGGGGACACAGTCTAAGGATAAGGGGTAAGCCATTTAGGACCGAGATGAGGAGAAACTTCTTCACCCAGAGAGTGGTGAACCTGTGGAATTCTCTACCACAGAAAGTTGTTGAGGCCAATTCACTAAATATATTCAAAAAGGAGTTAGTTGAAGTCCTTACTACTAGGGGGATCAAGGGGAATGGCGAGAAAGCAGGAATGGGGTACTGAAGTTGCATGTTCAGCCATGAACTCATTGAATGGCGGTGCAGGCTAGAAGGGCTGAATGGTCTACTCCTGCACCTATTTTCTATGTTTCTATGTTTCTATGTTTCTATATTTCTATATTTATATGTTTTAACCTACTAAAACCAGACTTCCATTGTGGCCATGATGGAACTCGGGTTGGTGTAAATTTGTGTGGAAGCTTCTAGTCCAGACATGTGGCGAAACACATCAACAAATTTTAGAAGGAAACTCTATTAACATGAATGAAATTATTTTGTAGAATGTTTAACCAGTGATAGCTGATGTTTTATGATTCAGTTTGTGAAACAATCAAAGGGGGGATTGATAGAGAATTCAAACAGGCTGCATTTAGACAGGCTGTGAAAATTTACAGACACCAAGTCAGAGATGCTGCGTGAGTGGAAGCATTTTGCATTAAGTCATCAATCAACTTGACATTTTAGGAACTTGGGTAGCGAGCCAATTAAAAGGTTAAAAGACTATTAATTGAGACAATAAGGTCAAAGAAGGCTTGTTCTTTTCTGTAAATTGATACAGGTATAAGTGCAGCCATTTTGACCATGTGGTCTCAGAAGGACAAAGACCTGGCTTAAAGACAAGAGCTTCTTACTGCTGCTAAAATAAAGTTACATTAAAACTACAATCGGAGTTCGTATTTCATTGGAAATTAAGAGATCTAACAAGCTGTCCTCCCAGGGGATTTGTAGGATCTTGCGGAGGCATCGTTGATGGTATTCTCCAGCGACTTGAGATGTCTACTGTACATGGTCCATGCCTCTGAGCCATACAGGAGAACGGGTATTACTACAGCCCTGTAGACCATGAGCTTAGTGGTAGATTTGGGGGCCTGGTCTTCAAACACTCTTTTCCTCAGGCAGCCGAAGGCAGCACTGGCACACTGGAGGCGGCGTTGAATCTCCTCATCAATGCTTGCTCTTGTTGATAAGAGGCTCCCGCGGTATGGGAAATGGTCCACATTGTCCAGGGCTACACTGTGGATCTTGATAACTGGGGGGCAGTGCTGTGTGGCGAGTTATGCAGGGTATTGGTGAGGCCACACCTGGGATACCGTGTACAGTTTTGGTTTCCATATTTAAGAAAAGATATACTTGCTTTGGAGGTAATTCAGAGAAGTTTCACTAGGTTGATTCCGGAGATGAGGTGGTTGACTTATGAGGAAAGGTTGATTAGGTTGGGCCTTTACTCATTGGAATTCAGAAGAATGAGAGGTGATCTTATCGAAACATATAAGATTATGAGGGGGCTAGAAAAGGTGGATGCAGAGAGGATGTTTCCATTGATGGGAGAGAGTAGAACTAGAGGGCATAATCTTAGAATAAGGGGCCGCCCATTTAAACCTGAGATGAGGAGGAATTTCTTCTCTCAGAGGGTTGTAAATCTGTGGAATTCGCTGCCTCAGAATGTGGAAGCTGGGTGATTGAATAAATTTAAGACAGAGATAGACAGTTTCTTAACTGATAAGGGATTAAGGTGTTATGGGGAGTGGGCGGGGAAGTGGATCTGAGTCCATGATCGGATCAGCCATGATCGTGTTAAATGGCAGAGCAGGCTTGATGGGCCGTATGGCCTACTCCTGCTCCTATTTCTTATGTTATGTTCTCATTCCAGAGTTTTAGCCTCCACTACCATACCCGCTTTCCACGGGATTGCTCTTTGTGCAAAGAAGAATCTCCTGACATCAGTCCTAAATTTGCATTTCACTAGTTTGAACCTGTGCCCGTTGTTTGACTGCCATGACTAATTTAAAGTGTTGTTCAAGATTACCATTTACTACCTAATAAGATCACATCTCAGTCACCTTTTAAGCAAAGAAATACCAAGTATCTCACTCCTCTGATGCCAGGGATCGAACTTGTGGCTCTTTTCTGCCCTGCTTCTGAAGTTTGAATGTTTCCCTTGTGTCTTGGGGACTACAACTGAACACAGTACTTAAGATGCGTTCTCAACAGAGCACTGCATGTCTCCCTCTGACTTGTACTCCATTACTTTCGCCAAGTAGCTCTGCATTCCATTTGTTTGGCTAATTGCTGCTCTGCAGTGATTGGACACCATCAGCATTGAGTCCACTAGTACACCTTAAATCTCTTTCAATTTGATCCTTAGCTATTTCAACACCATTGGTGAAGCACTTGGTCCCTCATTTTCTTTCTTCTATATACCTTACACTTGTTTGTATTAAATTTGATTTGTCATTGCTCCTCCCACTTCTATATTTTGCGCAATTCATTTTGCAATTTCCGAGAGGCCTCCTCAAAATCAGTTGCCACTCCTGTGTGTGACATTTTCTATCTATATGATCACTTTGCATTGAATTTCCAAACCCAAGTCGTCAATGTAAATTAGAAACAGTCGGGATACCAACACCTATCCTTCTGTCACCCACACGGCACCTCTCCTACCCTGACGTAACTGTTTTACTGAATACTTACTGCTTTGTCGAACTACAGTACGCGGACGATGCTTGCGTCTGCATACATTCAGAGACTGAACTCCAAGTCATCGCCAACATCTTCACTGAGGCGTAGGAACGTATGGGCCTTACACTAAACATCAGTAAGTCAAAGGTCCTCCACCAGCCTGTCCCCGCCACACAGGATTGCCCTGCAATCATCAAGAGCCACAGTGTGGCTCTGGACAATGTGGATCACTTTCCATACCTCGGGAGCCTATTATCAGCAAGGGCAGACTTCGAGGACGAGGTTCAACACTGCTTCCAGTGCGCCAGCGCAGCCTTCGGCCACCTGAGGAAGAGAGTGTTCTGTCATGTATGTAACCAGCATACTACTATAACCCTTATACAATTGTAACCCTCAGGTAACCACTACATACTGTACATACTTACTAGAAATGCACACCTCGACCACAGGGGGTGTGCTTGTGGGAGACACTCCTTACCTGGAGATTCAGGTATATAAGGGGAGGTCCCTCACAGGGACACCACTCTTTGGTCCAGAGAATAAAGGTGAAGGTCACAGAGTGACTGTGCCTGCAGTACGTGCCTCATGTGATTATGTTTAAGAGTTAAGGACTCAACACCTGGCGACGTGAAATGGGAATCACTGAACCCAGAGGATGGCCACCAGTAGCTCAGAGGAACGTTACTGTGTGGGTGAAGACTGGGACGATTTCCAGCAGAGCTTTGTCACGAAGGACTGGCTAGGAGAGGATGTGGTGGACAAGCGGAGGGCGCATCTATGAACAAGCTGCGGGACAAAAACGTATGCGCTGATGAAGGACCTGCTCGCATCCCACAAACTGGCCGACAAGTCTTTTGAAGAGCTCAGCCAGCTGATCAGCGAACACTTAAAACCGGCGACTCAGGAAGGGCAAAACATCTCGGACTTCGTGGCAGGCTTGCGGCGCTTGGCCAGCCTCTGTAAGTTCTCAGACGCCTGCAGGGGAGAGATGTTAAGGGATTTTTTCATTGAGGGCATTAGCCATGCCGGGATCTTCAGGAAGCTCATAGAGACCAAGTTTTAACTCTAGAAGGGGCAGCATTGATAGCTCAAACTTTCATAGCGAAGAAGTGACAAGAGAATTTACGCGAGTAGTCTTGGGTCCAACATGGCGACGGACCAAGGAATGAACGTGATAAACGCAACTCAAGATCTCGCAGTCAGGCAAAGGCATTTTGAAACTGCAGCAGTCAGACAAAGGCATTTTGAAACTGCAGCAGTCAGACAAAGGCATTTTGTAACTGCCCAAGCTGAAACCGACTCTAAGGTGGGCCCTCGACAGGGACAATGGAGAGGGTAGCGGCAATTCACGCCATCAAGGGGACGATTAACACCCACCATCAGAGTGTTTAGAAACAACCAAGGGAACAATCAGAGAGGAATGCCTGCTAACTGTCCTTTTGTGAACAACGATCTCAGCCAATGCTGGAGATGCGGGGGCAGACATTATGCGAAAAGCTGCAAATTTCAGCAGTTCGTCTGTAGGAATTTTAATGCCAGAGGACATTTGGCTCGGGTTTGCAAACAGCCGGTAGCGAGGCTAATCTATGAAAAAGAGGAATCAGGTGAGGGGCTTGCAGTGCAGGACAATATCTGGGGTAAAGCCATGGATGCTGAAGTTCAGTGGGTTCATGTGGCTGACGTCCACAGCTCATACACCAAAACGCCACCCATGATGATGAAAGTTTTATTGAATGGCATCCCAGTACGCATGGAGCTGGACACAGGAGCTAGCCAGTCCCTCATGAGTGCACAACAATTTGAGAAACAATAGCCACACAGAGCTAGCAGGCCCAAACTGGAACAAATTAATATGCAGCTACAGATGTACACCCAAGAGATCATTCCAGTGCTAGGCAGTGCAAACGTGGTGGTAACACACAATGGGTCACAAAACCGGCTGCCACGCTGGATGGTTCCGGGAAATGGCCCCGCGCTTTTGGGAAGGTTGTGGCTAGCTGAGATGAACTGGAAATGGTGGGATGTGCACGCCATTTCATCTGTGGATCGAAGCTCATGCTCACAGGTACTACAAATATTTGGGTCACTGTTTCAACCCAGTGTTGGAACGTTCAAGGGCACAAAAGTAGTTATACGCATCACCCCGGACTCCAGACCAGTGCACCACAAAGCCAGAGCGGTGCCGTATGTGATGCGTGAGAAAATTGAAAGTGAACTGGACAGGCTGCTCAGAGAGGGCATAATTTCGCCTGTTGAATTCAGTGACTGGGCAAGTCCCATTGTTCCTGTCCTTAAAGCAGATGGCTCGGTTTAGAATCTGTGGTGACTACAAAGCCACCATCAACCGATTGTCCCTGCAGGACCAATACCCGCTCCCAAAGGAGGAGGACATTTTTGCCACGTTGGCAGGTGGCAAGCTGTTCACTAAATTGGACCTCACTTTGGCCTACATGACTCAGGCGCACAAAGGTTTATTCACCAACAACAGGTGTCCTTTTGGCATCCATTCGGCGGCAGCCATCTTTCAGAGAAACATGGAAAGCTTGCTGAAATCCATTCCCGGCACAATCGTATTCCTGGACGACATCCTAATAATGGGTCGAGGCACCGAGGAACACCACCACAACCTGTAGGAGGTGCTATGCCGACTGGACCGGGTAGGTCTGCGGCTGAAGAAGGCCAAGTGTGTGTTTTTGGCCCCAGAAGTCGAGTGTTTGGGCAGGAGGGTTGCCGCAGACGGGATCCGGGCTACCGAATCCAAAACAGAGGCGATCGGTCGTGTGCCCCGGCCCGGCAACACATCGGAGTTGCGATCGTTCCTGGGACTTTTGAACTATTTCGGGAACTTCCTGCCGAACTTAAGCACGTTGTTGGAGCCATTACACATGCTCCTGCGTAAGGGTTGCGAATGGTTTCTGGGGGGATTGTCAAGAACGGGCTTTCAACAGGGCGCGGAACCTGCTTTGTTCTAACAAACTGTTAATGTTGTATGACCCCTGTAGTTTTAACATGCGATGCATCATCATACGGGGTTGGGTGTGTGTTGCTGCAGGGTAATGGAGATGGACAACTCCAACTAGTGGCTTATGCCCCCAGGTCGCTCTCCCAGGCAGAGCGTGGGTACGGCATGGTCGAAAAGGAAGCATTCCCTTGCGTTTATGGTGTGAAAAAAATGCACCATTACCTTTTCGGCAGACCGTTCGAGTTAGAAACGGACTACAAGCCGTTAACTTCTCTGTTGTCTGACAGCAAGGCGTTCAATGCAAATGCGTCAGCTCTGATGATGGGCTCTCATGCTGGCTGCGTGTGACTACACCATACGGCACTGGCCAGGCACCGAAAACTGCGCTGACATGCTCAGCAGGCTTCTCCTTGCCACCACTGAGGGAACGGCGGAGCAAAGCGCTGAGATGGTCATGGCCGTTGAGGCTTTTGACACCGCAGGCTCCCCCATCACAGCCCGCCAGATCAAACTCCAGACCAACATGGACCCCCTCCTATCCATGATAAAGAAATGTGTCCTGACAGGGGATTGGGCGCCCACGCACGGGGTGTGCCCCGAGGAGGTCAGACCGTTTCCGAGACGGATGGATGAGCTCTCCATCCAAGCTGACTGCCTGCTATGGGGCAGCTGAATGGTCATGCCCCAGAAGGGGAGGGAAGCATTCATCAGGGAACTCCACAGCGAGCACCCTGGCATCGTGTTAATGAAGGCCATTGCCCGGACACATGTATGGTGGCCGGGGATTGACTCAGACCTGGAACACTGGGTTTGCAGGTGCACGACGTGTGCCCAGCTGGGCAACGCCCCCAGGGAGGCCCTGCTCAGCCCGTGGCCCTGGCCCACCAAGCCTTGGTCACGCATTCACGTGGACTATGCGGGCCTGATCATGGGTAAAATGTTCTTGATCATTGTCGATGCATACTCGAAATGGATCGAGTGCATAATATTAAACTCGTGCACGACATCCATCACCATGGAGAGGCTGCGCACGGTTTTCGCGACCCACGCCTTACCGGACATTCTGGTCAGCGACAATGGCCCGTGTTTCACCAGCCATGAATTCCAGGAGTTTATGTCGGGTAATGGCATCAAACATGTCCGGACGGCGCCGTTCAAGCCGGCTTCCAATGGCCAGGTGGAACGTGCGGTCCAAGTCATAAAGCAAGGCATGCTCCGCATCCAAGGACCCTCTCTGCAGTACCGCCTATCGCGCCTCCTGCTGGCCTATAGGTCCCGGCCACACTCGCTCATTGGAGTTCCGCCAGCTCCTCATGAAACGTACGCTCAAAACACGGCTGTCCCTCATCCACCCAACCCTGGCAGACATTGTTGAGGGCAAGCGCCAGTCCCAAACCAAGTGCCACGATCGTAACTCAAGGGAGAGGTGTATAGAAATGGATGATCCAGTATTTGTACTTAACCATGCATTGGGACCCAAGTGGCTGGAGGGCACCGTAATTGGTAAAGAGGGAAACAGGGTCATAGTGGTCAGACTCAATAATGGGCAGATATGCCGCAAACACTTGGACCAAGTAAAGAAAAGGTTCAGCTTAGGCACCGATGAACATGAAAAAGAGCATGAGATGTCAACCATACCACTGCCGGTGGACGAGCAACAAGGACAATCATCAGCATGCACAGTCCCTGCGGCCAGCCCGGACAGGCCAGAATCACCTCAGGTGACATAAACACATGCCACAGTTCAGCCACCAGAGCCTCAACTGCGGCACTCCACGAGAGAGCATCGACCACCTGATAGACTTATCGTTTGAGTCAAAAAGACGTGAAGGGGGAGGTGATGCCATGTATTTAACCAGCATACTACAGTAACCCTTATACAATTGTAACCCTCAGGTAACCACTACATACTTACTAGAAATGCACACCTCGACCACAGGGGGTGTACTTGTGGGAGACATGCCTTACCTGGAGATTCAGGTATATAAGGGGAGGTCCCTCGCAGGGACACCACTACTTGGTCCAGAGAATAAAGGTGAAGGTCACAGAGTGACTGTGTCTGCAGTACGTGCCTCGTGTGATTATGTTGAAGAGTTAAGGACTCAATATGTTCGAAGATCAGGCCCTCAGATCTGGCACCAAGCTTATGGTCTAAAGGGCTGTAGTGATACCCGCTCTCCGATATGGCTCATAGACGTGGATCATATACAGTAGACACCTCAAATCGCTGGAGAAATACCACCAACGATGCCTCCGCAAGATCTTACAAATCACCTGGGAGGACAGATGCACCAATGTCAGTGTTCTCGCTCAGGCCAACATCCCCAGCATCGAAGCACAGACCACACTCGACCAGCTCCGTTGGGCAGGCCACATTGTTCTCATGCCGGACACGAGACTCCCAAAGCAAGTGCTCTACTCGGAACTCCTACACGGCAAGCGTGCCCCAGATGGGCAGTGGAAAAGTTTCAAGAGTACCCTCATAGATGCCTTGATAAAGTTCAACAACTCCACCGGCACCTGGGAATCGCTGGCCAAAGACCACCCTAAGTGGAGGAAGAGCATCTGAGAGGGTGCTGAGCACCTCAATGTCTTGTCGTCGAGAGCATGCAGAAAATAAGCGCAGGCAGCAGAAGGAGCGTGCGGCAAGCCAGAGACCCCATCTACTCTTTCCTCTGGAATCAATTATTAAAGATGTAACAGCAGCGCATTTGGGAAGCAGTGACAGGATTGGTCCAAGTCAGCATGGATTTATGAAATGGAAATCATGCTTGACAAATCTTCTAGAGTCTTTTGAGGATGTAACTCGCAGAGTGGATAAGGGAGAACCAGTGGATGTGGTGTATTTGGACATTTAAAAGGCTTTTGACAAGGTCCCACACAAGAGATTAGTGTGCAAAATTAAGGCACATGTTATTGAGGTAATGTAGTGACGTGGATAAAGAACTAGTTGGCAGACAGGAAGCAAAGAGTGGGAATAAACGGGTCCTTTTCAGAATGGCAGGCAGTGACTAATGGGGTGCCGCAGGGCTCAGTGCTGGGACCCCAGCTATTTACAATATACATTAATGATTTAGACGAAGGAATTGAATGTAATATCTCCAAATTTGCAGATGACACTAAGCTGGTGGCAGTGCGAGCTCGAGGAGGATGCTAAGAGGCTGCAGGGTGACTTGGACAGGTTAGGTGAATGGCAAATGCATGGCAGATGCAGTATAATGTGGATAAATGTGAGGTTATCCACTTTGGTGGCAAAAACAGGAAGGCAGATTATTATCTGAATGGTGACAGATTACTAAAAGGGGAGGTACAACGAGACCTGGGTGTCATGGTACATCAGTCATTGAAGGTAGGCATATAGGTACAGCAGGCGGTGAAGAAAGCAAATGGTATGTTGGCCTTCATAGCAAGGGGATTTGAGTATAGGAGCATGGAGGTCTTACTGCAGTTGTACAGGGTCTTGGTGAGACCACAGCTTCAGTATTATCTCCTAATCTGATGAAGGACGTTCTTGCTATTGAGGGAGTGTAGCGAAGGTTCACCAGAGTGACTCCCGGGATGGCAGGACTGACATTTGAGGAGAGACTGGATCGACTGAGCCTGTATTCACTGGAGTTTAGAAGGATGAGAGGGGATCTCATAGAAACATATAAAATTCTGACGGACTGGACAGGTTAGATGTAGGAAGAATGTTTGGAAAGTCCAGAACCAGGGGTTACAGTCAAAAGATAAGGGGTAAGCCATATAGGACCGAGATGAGAAACCTTTTCATCCAGAGAATTGTGAACCTGTGGAATTCTCTGCCACAGAAAGTTGTTGAGTCCAGTTCATTGGTCATATTTAAAAGGGAGTTAGATGTGGCCCTTATTGCTAAAGGGATCTGGGAGTATGGAGAGAAGGCAGAGGTGAGGTACTGAGGTTGCATGAACAGCCATGATCATATTGAATGGCGGTGCAGCTTCGAAGGGCCAAATGGTCTGCTCCTGCACCTATTTTGTATGTTTCTATGTTTTCCTCCAACGACTGACTGTCTGTCCACTTGCGACAGATACTGTAATTTCCGCATTGGACTGTTCAGTCACCTGAGAACTCACTTTTGGAGTGGAAGCAAGTCTTCCTCGATTTTGAGGGACTGCCTATGATGATGACATACTGTTTTCTACCCTTCAGCCAATTCTTATATATTTCCAGGTTTATTCTGATTCCCCACACTTTAATCTTAAATAGTAGCCTTTTGTGTGAAACTTTGTCAAGTGCTATTGGAAAATGGAGATACATCATCTTGTAGGTTTTTCACAAGCCAATTTAGGATGTTGTTTCCCCCCAAAAAGTCAAGGAAGTTGGTGAGTTAGAATCCTCCTCCTCTTGTGTTTAAATTCCTCCATGGCCTCATCCCTCGCTATCTCTGTAACCTCCCCCAGTTCTTTAACTTCCCCCTCCACCAAAGTCTTCATTTGACTCTGGCATCTTGTGCATCCCTTTTTCCTGTTTCCTACACCCCCGCCCTGTCTCATTAGTGGGCGTCACTTTAGCTGCCCAGGTCCCATGCTCTGAAATTCCCTCCCGAGACCACTCTCCCTTTCCACCTCCCTCTTTTCCTTAAAGGCTCTCCTTACACCCACCCCTTTGATCAAACTTTTCGTCAATCCTCCGAACATCTCCTTTTTTGGCTCAGCATCCATGTTTTCTTGCTGCCTCTGTGAAACACCTTCGGATATTTTTCTATGTCAAAGGCACTATATAAATGCAAGTAGTTGTTGGATCTCTATTGCTGTAGTTTTTTTCTTGATTATTAAAATTATACGGATAATTGGTTACATTATTTTTCCCAGTATTGATATAACATTACTGGGTTTGGACTTGTCTGGTTTCAAATGTATGCTGAGAAACATCTAGTTCCACCTCTTCAATGCCTCCCTCGACTCCACAATCACCTTTGACCTGTCAAACTGCTTGCCTGAAATCAAATGGTGGTTGAGTCAGAACTTCCTCCATTTGTACTTTGTGAAGAACATAAATATTGTTTTCGGCTCCTGTGGAAAACTCCATAACCTTGCTGCCAGCTCCATCCTCTTACCAGGCTGATCAGAAGACATACAATCTTGCTGTCTTATCTGACTCAGAGCTGAGCTTCAAACCTCTTATCCTATCCATTACCAAGATTGCTTAACTCCACCTCCACCCTTATCTTACTCACAACAGTCACAGACTGCCTCTTGCCAAACTTCTGCCGAATACATGTTGTACTGTTTGCCCAATGGCTGCCAATACATTGTACTAAACATCCTCATCCTTGCTTTGCAAGTCCCTTTACCGATTTTCCCTTACTATCTCGCCAAATTCCTTCAGTCGTAAATTCCAGCCCATTCCCCTTTGCTCCTCCGGAATCTGTCCTTCTGAGAAATTCTACCTCCACTGCAGTATTAAGAAAAGTCCTGAGAAGGTAAATTGGGAAAAATAGTTTTCACCGGTTGGCAAATTGCTAACGAGATAAAGAAAGAAAGAATTGCATTTATATAGCACCTTTCATAAACACAGGACATCCCAAAGCGCTTTATAGCCACTGATGTACTTTTGAAGTGTAGTCACTGTTGTAATGTAGGAAATGTGGTAGCCAATTGCACACAGCAAGCTCCCACAAACAACAATGTGATAATAACCAGGTAATCTGCTTTAGTGATGTTGATTGTGTCATGTATTCAACTATCATTGTAACCCATGTATAAACTGACCTAAGTTGTATACCTTGAGAACATTGACCACAAGGGGGTGAACTTGTGGGAGACACTCCTAACCTGGACTTTCAGGTATAAAAGGGGAAGCTCCACCCACCTTCATCACTGGCTAATAAAGGTAACTGATCACAGAGTGACCTTCTCTCAAGTATGGGCTTCATGTGCATTTATACTGTATAGTAAGGACATATCATTGGTGACGAGAAACTGGGATTTAAACCACGCGAGCCTGGCCACTAGCAGCTCAGAAGAGAGGTACTGTGTTGGTGATGATTGGGATGACTTTATTGAGAGACTACAGCAAAATTTTGTCAATAAGGAATGGTTGGGACAGGATTCGCCCGACAAACGCAGGGCTCATCTCCTGACGGCTTGTGGATCCAGAACGTACTCCCTGATGAAGGACCTTCTAGCGCCAGAGAAGCCGGCGGGCAAGACTTTCGAAGAGCTCAGTAAATTGAATGGGGAACACCTTAAACCGACGAGCAGCATGCACATGGCGAGACACCGGTTTTACACGCACCGGCGGCGAGAAGGGCAAAGCGTTCCTGACTTCGTGGCAGATCTCCGGCGACTGACGAGCCTATGTAAGTTCCCAGATGCATGTAGAGTGGACATGCTGTGAGACTTTTTTATTGAGGGCATCGGGACATGCTGGGGTTTTCAGGAAAATGATTGAGACAAAAGACTTAACCTGCATAGTCCACATGGATGCGCTTTCGAAAGCGAAGGCTCACCCGTGACAGCCCGTCAGATTAAAGTCTAGACAAATAAAGACCTGCTACTGTCTTTAGTTAAGAAATGTGTCCTGAATGGGGACTGGGCAGCCCCGTACTGGGCATGCCCTGAGCAATTTAAACCGTTTCATAGGCGCAAGGATGAACTCTCGGTTCAGGCCAATTGCCTACAGTGGGCAAACCGAGTAGTCATGCCCCAGATGGGCAGAGAGGAGTTTATCAGAGAACTTCACAATGAGCACCCGGGCATTGTCATGATGAAGGCAATTGCCAGGTCACAGGTTTGGTGGTCAGGGATAGATGCAGACCTGAAACTTTGTTGGGCAATGCACCCAGGGAAATCCCCCTTAGACCCTGGTCCTGGCCCGCCAAGCCATGGTCATGCATGAATTTAGACTACGCAGGTCCTTTCATGGGAAAAATGTTTTTGGTTGTATTCGACGCCTACTCCAAATGGATTGAGTGTGCCATTTTAAATTCAAGCACATCGTCTGCCATGGTGGAAAATTTATGGGCAATGTTCGCTGCCCATGGTCTACCGGATGTCTTGGTCAGCGACAATGGCCCGTGCTTCACAAGCACTGAATTCCAGGACTTCATGGCAGGCAATGGAATCAACCATGTCAGAACGGCACTGTTCAAGCCGGCATCAAACGGCCAGGCGGAACGAGCAGTGCAGATAATCAAACAGGGGATGCTCAGAATCCAAAGGGGGTTCCCTACAAAGCCGCTTATCATGCCTCCTGTTGGCCAATAGATCCTGACCAGACTCGCTCACGGGGGTTCCACCCGCAGAGCTACTAATGAAAAGGACGCTCAAAACCAGGTCATCCCTTATACACCCTACTATGAAAGAAATTGTTGAGAGCAAGCATCAGTCACAATGTGACTACCATGACAGGAATACGAGGGCGCGCTGTATTGATGTCAATGACCCTGTTTTTGTCCTTAATTACACTGCAGGGCCCAACTGGCTTGCAGGCACTGTGATTGCCAAAGAAGGAATAGGGTTTTGGTAGTTAAAGTTACCAATGGACAAATCTGCCGCAAACACGTGGATCAAACTAAAAGGAGGTTCAACAACCCCATAGAAGAAGCAGAGGAAGAACACGACATAGAGTTCACTCCACCACAGGTGACCGAATACCGGAACCAAGTGGAGGAGAGCCCAGTCACTGTGGGCAGTCCAGACAGGCCTGAGACACTGCAAACAGCAGACACTCAGGCCAGCGCCCAACAACCGGAGCCCCAACTCAGGCGCTCTACAAGGGAGTGTAAACCACCAGAGAGACTTAACCTGTGATCCCAATAAGACTTTGGGGGGGGAGGTGATGTCATCTATTCAACTATCATTGTAACCCATGTATAAGCTGACCTAAGTTGTACACCTTGAGAACATTGACCACAAGGGGGTGAACTTGTGGGAGACAGTCCTAACCTGGACT
Organism: Pristiophorus japonicus; assembly: GCF_044704955.1. Classification (NCBI taxonomy): domain Eukaryota; kingdom Metazoa; phylum Chordata; class Chondrichthyes; family Pristiophoridae; genus Pristiophorus; species Pristiophorus japonicus. The sequence continues at coordinate 185,778,663 of NC_091983.1, forward strand.
TTCCGGTATAAAAGGGGAAGCTCCACCCACCTTCATCACTTGAGGTCTTGGTAATAAAGGTAACTGGTCACAGAGTGACCTTCCCTCAAGTATGGGCCTCGTGTGCATTTATACTGTATAGTAAGGACATATCAGATTGAAGGATAAATATTGGCCAGCACACCAGGGATAACCCCCCTGCTCTCCTTAGAAATTGTGCCATAGGGTCTTTTACGTCCACCTGAGAGAGCAGACAGGTCCTCAGTTTCACGTCTCGTCCAAAACTCGGCACCTCCGACAGTGCAGCACTCCCTCAGTATTGCACTGGAGCGTCAGCTTTGATTTTTGTGCTCGGCTTACACCAAGTAGCATCGAGGACACCAGGGATAACTCCCCTGCTCTTCTTCAAAACAGTGCCATGGGATCTTTTACATACACCTGAGAGAGCAGACAGGACCTCGGTTTAACACCTACTGACAGGACAGCACTCCCTCACTACTGCACCAGAGAGACAGGCTAGATTTTTGTGCTTAACTTTCCGGAGTGGGACTTGAGCCCACAACCTTCAAACCCAGAGGTGAGTGTGTTACCCACTCAGCCACAGCTACATCTAAATTGTCACTGGAGGGCCAAAATTGGAATGATAGATGATTTTTCTCACATACACAGTGATAGATTGTGGACTGCTCAAGCAAAAATGGTTATTAAGGCAAAGAGTATAAAATCAACTAAAATGGAATTGGAAGTACTTGAAATGGATAAATATAAAAACATACAGGGACAGGGCAGGGATATGAGATTAAAGTAGGCAGTTCCAGTTGAAGAACAACTGCCAGCAAAGATACAATGGGCTGATGGTTCTACCATCAGTGGCATATCAGCCCTACCTTTTGCAACTCTTTTGCTTCTTTCTACCTTTTAAACCCCTCTTAAAACCAATCATTTCAAACATGCTTTTAGTCCTTTCCACTAACCTTGCATTGCTTGATATATTTGTCATGTAAAGTGCCCACGTAACAATATTCTTCCAACTTACATAAGCTGAGTTCCTTCTCAATGGTAAGCAATTGCACAATAGTTTTCTCTGTTGCTGTGACAGTCTCTCAATGCCCCTCCTGGCCTCTATTACAAGGTTACATTTCTTTTGGTGGAAATGCCTTGGCAGATACTTAGTGATGGTAGAAACTTCCCTTCTCAGAGGAAACTGAACCAGCAGACATCAATAGCATCGCTAAATGTGTGAACACTTCATTAGCAAGTACATTGAATGCTTCCACAGAAGCTCCCCCATTACAATATGTCCAGATTCAGTGGCACTACATGAAAGAAGGTATGGCAGAGTTATTCATAAGAACATAAGAACATAAGAATTAGGAACAGGAGCAGGCCATCGAGCCCCTCGAGCCTGCTCCACCATTCAACAAGATCATGGCTGATCTGGCCGTGGACTCAGCTCCACTTATCCGCCCGCTCCCCATAACCCTTAATTCCCTTATTGGTTAAAAATCTATCTATCTGTGACTTGAATACATTCAATGAGCTAGCCTCAACTGCTTCCTTGGGCAGAGAATTCCACAGATTCACAACCCTCTGGGAGAAGAAATTCCTTCTTAACTCGGTTTTAAATTGGCTCCCTCGTATTTTGAGGCTGTGCCCCCTAGTTCTAGTCTCCCCGACCAGTGGAAACAACCTCTCTGCCTCTATCTTGTCTATCCCTTTCATTATTTTAAATGTTTCTATAAGATCACCCCTCATCCTTCTGAGCTCCAACGAGTAAAGACCCAGTCTACTTAATCTATCATCATAAGGTAACCCCCTCATCTCCAGAATCAGCCGAGTGAATCGTCTCTGTACCCCCTCCAAAGCTCGTATATCCTTCCTTTAGTTAGGTGACCAAAACTGCACGCAGTACTCCAGGTGCGGCCTCACCAATACCCTGTACAGTTGCAGCAGGACCTCCCTGCTTTTGTACTCCATCCCTCTCGCAATGAAGACCAACATTCCATTCGCCTTCCTGAGTACCTGCTGCACCTGCAAACTAACTTTTTGGGATTCATGCACAAAGACCCCCAGGTCCCTCTGCACTGCAGCATGTTGTAATTTCTCCCCATTCAAATAATATTACCTTTTACTGTTTTTTTTTCCAAGGTGGATGACCTCACATTTTCCGACATTGTATTCCATCTGCCAAACCTTAGCCCATTCGCTTAACCTATCTAAATCTCTTTCCAGCCTCTCTGTGTCCTCTACACAACCCGCTTTCCCACTAATCTTTGTGCCATCTGCAAATTTTGTTACACTACAAACTGTTTACAATATACATAGATGACCTCTTCCAGGTCATCTATGTATATTGTAAACAGTTGTGGTCCTAGCACCGATCCCTGTGGCACACAACTAACCACCGATTTCCAACCCGAAAAGGACCCATTTATCCCGACTCTCTGCTTTCTGTTAGCCTGCCAATTCCCGATCCATGCTAATACATTTCCTCTGACTCCGCGTACAGTATCTTCTGCAGTAACCTTTTGTGTGGCACCTTATCGAATGCCTTTTGGAAATCCAAATACACCACATCCATCGGTACACCTCTATTCACCATGCTCGTTATATCCTCAAAGAATTCCAATAAATTAGCTAAACATGATTTCCCCTTCATGAATCCATGTTGCATCTGCTTGATTGCACTATTCCTATCCAGATGTCCCGCTATTTCTTCCTTAATGATAGTTTCAAGCATTTTCCCCACTGCAGGTGTTAAACTAACTGGCCTATAGTTACCTGCCTTTTGTCTGCCCCCTTTTTTAAACAGAGGCGTTACATTAGCTGCTTTCCAATCCGCTGGTACCTCCCCAGAGTCCAGAGAATTTTGGTAGATTATAACGAATGCATCTGCTATAACTTCCACCATCTCTTTTAATACCCTGGGATGCATTTCATCCGGACCAGGGGACTTGTCTACCTTGAGTCCCATTAGCCTATCCAGCACTATCCCCTAGTGATAGTGATTATCTCAAGGTCCTCCCTTCCCACATTCCCGTGGCCAGCAATTTTTGGCAAGGTTTTTGTGTCTTCCACTGTGAAGACCGAAGCAAAATAATTGTTTAAGGTCTCAGCCATTTCCACATTTCCCATTGTTAAATCCCCCTTCTAATCTTCTAAGGGACCAACATTTACTTTAGTCACTCTCTTCCATTTTATATATCGGTAAAAGCTTTTACTATCTGTTCTTATGTTTTGCGCAAGTTTAATTTCGTAATCTATCTTTTCTTTCTTTATTGCTTTCTTAGTCATTCTTTGCTGCCGTTTAAAATGTTCCCAATCTTCTAGTTTCCCACTAACCTTGGCCACCTTATACGCATTGGTTTTTAATTTGATACTCTCCTTTATTTCCTTAGTTATCCACGGCTGGTTATCCCTTCTCTTACCACCCTTCTTTTTCACTGGAATATATTTTTGTTGAGCACTATGAAAGAGCTCCTTAAAAGTCCTCCACTGTTCCTCAATTGTGCCACCATTTAGTCTGTGTTTCCAGTTTACTTTAGCCAACTCTGCCCTCATCCCACTATAGTCCCCTTTGTTTAAGCATAGTACGCTCGTTTGAGACACTACTTCCTCACCCTCAATCTGTATTACAAATTCAACCATACTGTGATCACTCATTCTGAGAGGATCTTTTACTAGGAGATCGTTTATTATTCCTGTCTCATTACACAGGACCAGATCTAAGATAGCTTGCTCCCTTGTAGGTTCTGTAACATACTGTTCGAAGAAACAATCCCATATGCATTCTATGAATTCCTCCTCCAGGCTACCCCGTGCGATTTGATTTGACCAATCGATATGTAGGTTAAAATCCCCCATGATTACTGCCGTTCCTTTTTCACATGCCTCCATTATTCCCTTGATTATTGCCCGCCCCACCGTGAAGTTATTATTTGGGGGCCTGTAAACTACGCCCACCAGTGACTTTTTCCCTTTACTATCTCTCATCTCCACCCACAATGATTCAATATTTTGTTCATTAGAGCCAATATCGTCTCTCACAACTGCCCTGATATCTTCCTTTATTAACAGAGCTACCCCACCTCCTTTCCCTTCTTGTCTATCTTTCCGAATTGTCAGATACCCCTGTATGTTTAATTCTCAGTCTTGGCCACCCTGCAACCACATTTCTGTAATGGCCACCAAATCATACCCATTTGTAATGATTTGTGCCGTCAACTCATTTACTTTATTTCGAATGCTGCATGCGTTTAGGTAGAGTGTTTTAATACTAGTTTTTAAACCATGATTTTTAGTTTTGACCCCTCCTGCAGCCTCTTTATATTCATACATATTGTCCCTTCCTATCACCTTGTGTTTTACACTTACCCCAGTGCTACTCTGCTCTGTTGCCTCCTACCTTTTGCATTCTTTCTTGGGGTCCTGTTCATCTGAGCTCTCACCCACTCTAACTAGCTCAGAGCCCTCTCCTGGGTTCCGAATACTCCTTGCATTGAGGCTTTCATGCTTGCCTTTTTATTACACTTTGACCCTTTAGAATTTTGCTGTACAGTGGCCCTTTTTGTTTTTTGCCTTGGGTTTCTCTGCCCTCCACTTTTACTCATCTCCTTTCTGTCTTTTGCTTTTGTCTCCATTTTGTTTCCCTCTATCTCCTTGCATTGGTTCCCATCCCTCTGCCATATTAGTTTAACTCCTCCCCAACAGCACAAGCAAACATTCCCCCTGGGACATTGGTTTGAAGGTGGCAGAGCCTGGCACCCACCAAGGAAAGTCCTTTGATCTTGTTTTTTTTAAATTATTTTATTGATAGGAGATAGCTGATGCTCCCTCCTATGCTCTCCTAACATAAAGAATTAACTATCCAGGCAAAAGAGCACAGCACATGCACTGCAGTTTGTCACTGAGGCCAGTGCTGGATGGAGTGTTCATGGTCTTAGTCCTCATCCTCAACCTGTCAATCCTTATACATTCATGGTTCCTCAGAATAAAGTTTACATAAAAACAAGAAAGAAAGAAAGAACGACATGCACTTATATTGCGCCTTTCTTGATCTCAGGACATCCCAAAGCGCTTCACAGCCAATGAATTACTTTTGAAGTGTAGTCACTCTGGTATGTAGGAAACATGACAGCCAATTTGCACACAGCAAGGTCGCACAATAAAATAAATGACAAGATAATCATTTTTTAGGTGTTGGTTGAAAGCTAAGTATTGGCCAAGGCACCCAGTGAACTCCACTGCGCTTCAAATAGTTTACAACCTCCTCAGAGAGCAAATGGTTTAAATGCCTCAGCCCAAAGACTCCACCTCCGACAGTACAGCATTCCCTCAGTACTGTACTGAAGTTCAAGCCTAGATTATGTGCTCGAGTCTCTGGAGTGGGACTAGAACCAACGACTTTCTGACTCAGAGGTGAGAGTGCTTCTAAATAATACCTTACTTGCTGATGCTCGTAGAAATTCACAGGAGCTTATTGCTACAGATACTGTTTTAGTCCAAGTGGTGTTTAAATGTATGAAATTAAATATTCTCTCAAGCTACTACTGATTACAGTGTACTGATGAATAGCTCCATCATAATTGATAGGCTCAGTTAATCAGCAGGATTGTGATTAGAACGTTTTCAAGAGACTTAAAAAACAATTCCAAATTCATCTTGTAAATAGTTTAGTGATTACCACACTGAATTAGTCAAAAAACAATTCAGTCAAAGTTTGTGTTATAATTTTTTATTAATAGTATGATCACTGATCAAAATACTTTGACACATTTTCTTATCTACAGACAGGATCCATGTTTTTCAGTTAATGTTTACTTCATTCGCCATTTATGCAAACGGAATTTAAACTATATTTTTCATGTGTGTTGTTGCTTCTGGGTAAACTGTTTTGCTAAACAGAACAATTGACACTTTTGACAGGTTTCACAATCGCTTTTGCTGGTTGAGTGATAGAACAAATAGAAATCACCAGCCAAGAAATTGGATCGCACTACACCCACGTTACAAGCGTAAAACGGACCCCTAAGGGTCCAATATTGCAGGTGGAGTGTGAGGTCTCATTGCCCAACAGAAGTGCATATTGGATCAGGCTCCTCTATTGATGTCCAGGGCGCATGCCAGTAGTATTTTTTTTTGTATCTGCTTGCCAAAAACAAGCCCATTTCAAAAAATTGTAAGTGCTCTTTTTATCATATTTCCACAGGAGCTCTGTAGCTCAACTCATCTCTAGGCATCAGAAGCTTTGATATTTGTACCATACATCCCCTAATGCAACTTCTTAAAACAATTCTGCTGCTGGTTTACCAATGATTGAGCTGGGCTTTTAGTGTGGTAAAGTGGCCTTTTTCCATGCCAGTTGCAAGGTTGTTCATTTTTTTGCACTTGTCGAGCATTATTCATCCTTAACCAGTGACCTTACGTGTCATGACAATTTCATGGTCCTGGCAGCTCAGGATTTGATTGTCACCCTCAATAATGCTCCTAACCAGGTAAGTAGTCAGGTAACTGTCAGCATGGCTCAGTTGGTAGCATTCGTCCAAAAAGTTGTGTGTTCAAGACCTAGATTAGCACTTTAACACATAATCTTGAGTGCAGAGTGGAGGGACAGATGAAATGTTAAAATGTGGCAATCAAGGTACTTTTTGAAGAAAAGCAGCGAGTTCTCCTACTTTCCTGGCTAACATTCCTCATTTAAACAAAAACAGATTAGCTGGGCATTCATCCCATTGCTGTTTGTGAGAACTTGCCACATGTAAAAATATTACTTCAAAATCATCCAGATTTAAGTACTTGCCAAGAGATAGGTTCTATATAAATATTAGTCTATTTTGCTTTTATATTTATCTTGAATCTCTTTTTTTTAAAGATAGAAATTGACACACATTCACCTACTTTATCTACATGCCCAAAACCCTATGGAAAATAAATCCTTGCAATCCTAAATTCTTTTTTGAAGATTGTTAATTTTATACTCATGTTCTCGCACAGTCCATTCCTCTCAGCAATTTAAAAACCTGCACTATGTCTCCCTTCATTGGAATTTCAGAAATGGGCACATTACTTTTGCCAGTCTTTATTTTAATACCAATGAATAGAAATATGAATTACTTCCGTCTGGTGAAATTTTGCAATTGGATTTGTTAGCTTTACCGGCTGAAGACTGGCCAGTCAGGACTTGCATATGATAATGATCATTTTGCTCAATTCAATTGGCTCAGCAAACACTTTTTCATTTCCACATTGTCATTGAGAGAATGAAATGTAAATTTAATCCAAGCATCAGTGTTTTGAACCAGTTTAGTGCCCTTTATGCACTGAAATGCCCACTGATGGAGCACTGCACAGCTAAGCACAGTGCAGTAAACTATTGAAAAGCTTCAAAGGTAGTTGGTGAGGCTGAGCATGGCTGTCTCCTGTCAACATCAGCAAAGAATTAAGAATCGCAGGAAAGGGACTGTTGGGTTTACTTTATCTTACGATTTTCTGCCAGTTTTAATGTTCATTTCTGTGCTGGATGACATTAAAGATCAAATCAAAAACAATCCCCACCCATCCCCATTTCTTTCCTCCAATGAAAACAAGTTAGGTTCTGCGAGTCTCTCGTCAGCACTTAGAGCCTTGAGTCGAAGAATCATCATAGTCACTCTTCCCTAAACTTTCTCTCACATGGCCTTATAAAAACAATGTGCCGAAAATTGCCCAACATATTCTAAATGTAGCCTTGCCTATTATTCTGTTGTCAGTGTGGGTTTACAGGATACCACATGAATCTTTTTGTGATGCATTGTACTGTCACATCTACAGGGAATTTTATTTTATTCCTTCTGGGGATATCGGCACCACAGCAAGGCCAGTATTTATTGACCATCTCTTATGCCCTAGAGCAGGTGGTGGTGAGCCTCCTTCTTGAACCGCTGCAGTCCATAAGGTGAAAGTACTCCCATAGTGTTGTTAGGTAAGCAATTCCAAGATTTTGAACCGATGAAGGAACAGCAATATATTTCCAAGTCAGGATGGTGTGCAACTTGCAGAGTAATTTGGAGGTGATGGTGTTCATATGCACTTGCTACCCTTGTCTTTCTAGATGGTGGGGGTTGCGGGTTTGAGAGGTGCTGTCGAAGAAGCCTTGGTGAGATGCTGCAGTGCATCCTGTAGATAAAACAAACTGCAGCCTTGATGCGCTAATGGTGGAGCGAGTGAATGTTGAAGGTGGTGAATGGATTGCTGATCAAGCTGCTTTGTCCTGGATGGTGTCGAGCTTCTTGAGTGTTGTTGCAGCTGTACCCACCCAGGCAAGTGGAGAGTGTTGTATCACACTCCTGACTTGTGCCTTGTAGATGCTGGAAAGGCTTTGGGGAGTCAGTAGGTGAGGCACTCGCCACAGAATACCTAGCCTCTGTGTATGACGTAGGAAAAAATGTGTCAAATGGTGGTATGAGAATGAATTCCTAAAATTGCACCTTTCAAGGGGCTTTTTCAATTGCATGCAATATGTCCAGTTATATGCTACGTGTAGTTACTGGGACTCTGGAGTACATAGGAAATTGACATGAACTCATCATGGTTAAAATTGCAGTCACATGGTTGGAAATGAGAACCAAATTGGTTACTGCAGACTGCAAAGGGTAGTGGAAATCTGGAAGCGTCCCCCCCAAAAAGCCATTGAGGCTGGATCAATTGAACATTTCAAAACTGAGATTGATAGATTTGTGTTAGGCAAGGGTATTAAGGATTACAAAACCAAGGCAAGTAGATGTTGTTAAGATACAGATCAGCCCAACTGATCTAACTGAATAGTGGAACAGGCTCGAGGGGATGAATGGTCTACTCCTCTTCCTATCTTCTTGGAGGAATGAATCCACCAGTGGATGAGATTTTTACTATTATGGTTGAGATTGGTTGACAAACAAGATCAAGAATCTCAGCCACATTGATTGCCCTATCTTTTTGGGTAAAATATGTCCTGAGAGTTCAATATAAAGTGTGTAAGCAGACACCAGGAATGAAGCTGTACCACAGAAATAAATGTAAGCAACTGCCTGTGCGTAATTTGCTTGTATTTCCCCCCACCATATGGTATATGGAGTTCAGTCACAGATCGGCCATGATCTCATTGAATGGCAGAACAGGCTCAAGGGACTGAATGACCTATTCCTGTTCCTATGTTCCTGTGAGTCCTATGACATCACCCCCACCCCAGCTTTCTAAAAGGAATGTCTGAGGAAGAATTCCTCTGATCACCGAGTGCAGTGATAAATTGAAATGCTGCACAGAATAATCAATCAATTTCTCCCCTATAGTCGTAAAGGATAAAAAGGTAAATTATTTTGCAAAATAAAAGCCCTCGAATTATTGTGTGAGATGCCAGCATATAGACAGGCAATGCACTCGTCTCAAATCCCTTTGCTTTTATGTTAACATGCAATAACCTATTTACAATGCCTCTTTTAAAGTAGTGGTCAGAGGAATTTCAGACCAATGCATTTAATGGTTTATACATTTTAAGTAATTTGCCTGACAGTTTGCATATTAAAAATACAAATCCGGGGTCAAAGTGCTAGTTCAGTGCACGTTGGTTATAAAAATATAAAACTGAGTTGGTGTTTGACTGCTGCTAACATTGTTGTTGTCAGAACTTTGAAGGACAATAAATCTGTTTTAAATATTAACAACTATTACCTATCTGAACCCACGGAAGCCAGAATAAGTCAAAGTTATTTCCATAGGGATCAACATTAAGTAGTTTATCCAATAAACTATTATCTAGACAGCATATCTGTACAAAATCCATTGATTTAACCCATGCCAGTTTTGAAATTTAGTTACGTTTTCAAGACAGGCTAGATTAATTAATAACATCCACACTTGAAAAGGCCAAACATGCTACTCAAAATTAGTCATTCTTACATTTTGTACATTTTCACTAAGCAGACGGCACCCGTGTCTGCGCACATTCTGAGGCTGAACTCCAGGATGTAGTCAATGTATTTACTGAGGCATATGAAAGCTTGGGTCTTATGCTAAACATCCGTAAGACAAAGGTCCTCCACCAGCCTGTCCTCGCCGCACAGCACTGCTCCCCAGTCATCAAGATCCACGGCACGGCCCTCGATAATGTGAACCATTTCCCATACCTTGGGAGCCTCTTATTAACAAAAGCATACATTGATGCGGAGATTCAACACTGCCTCCAATGCACCAGTGCAGTCTTCGACTGCCTGAGGAAAAGAGTGTTCGAAGACCAGGCCCTCAAATCTACCACCTATGTTCTACAGGGTTGTAGTAATAACCGCCCTCCTGTATGGCTCAGAGGCATGGACGAGGTACAGAAGACACCTCAAGTCACTGGAGATATATCACCAACGATGTCATCGCAAGATCCTGCAAATCCCCTGGGAGGACAGGCGCACCAACATCAGTGTCCTCGTCCAGGCTAACATCCCCAGCATTGAAGCACTGATCACACTCGACCAGTTTCACTGGGCAGGTCACATAGTTTGCATGCCAGACACGAGACACCCAAAACAAGTGCTCTATGCGGACCTCCTTCACGGCAAATGAGCCAAAGATGGGCAGCAGAAACGTTACAAGGACACCCTCAAAGCCTCCCTAATAAAGTGCAATATCACCACTGACACCTGGGAGTCCCTGGCCAAAGACTGCCCGAAGTGGAGAAAGTTCATCCGGGAGGGCGTTGAGCACTTTGAGTCTCAACGCCGAGAGTGTGAAGAGGTGAAGCGCAGGCAGCGGAAGGAGCGTGCAGCAAACCCGACCCATCCCTCAACAACTGTCTATTCCACCTATGGCAGAGTCTGTGGCTCTCGTATTAGACTGATCAGCCACCAAAGAACTCACTTCAGGAGTGGAAGCAAGTCTTCCTCAATTCTGAGGGAGTGCCTATGATGACGAGTACCTCAAGGGACATGCTGATTTACTGAATCATTTGTCACTGTAGAGAATGCCATTATAACAGCTTGAACCAAGTGCTTGTTAATGATAGGAATTATATGTGATATTAATAAGATGTTGAAATTTGTGTGTTGCGTGCAGTGTGATCATCACAGACATTGTGAGAGGACCAGAATCTGAGTACCACATTACCATTGTAAAGAGCCACATACATTGTCATGAACAAATTGCATTTGCTTTATTGAAATTCAAGGATTATGTGTGAACATTCCATTTTTTTGATGTTTTACATGCTAAATTACCCTTAATGTATCTTGTAGGAGGCCATTCCCTCCTCGGCAACCTTAATTTCCCAATTTTGACTATTTTCTCCAGCCACCGGAGATTCTGTTACCCTCTTCGCTTTAGTGCCGTATTGAGGGGGTGCTGCACTGTCGGAGGTGCCATCATTCAGATGAGACATTAAATCAAGGTCCCGTCTCTGCTCTCGGTGCACCTAAAGATCCCTTGGCACTATTTCAAAGAAGAGAAGAGGAGTTTTCCACAGTGTCCTGGCAAATATTTATTGCTGAACCAACTTCACGAAAACAGATTATCTGGTCAGTATTATTTCATTGCTACTTGTGGGAGCTTGCTGTGCGTAAATTGGCTGCATAATTTCCTGCATTACAACAGTGACTACACTTCAAAAGTACTTCATTGGCTGTAAAGCACTTTGGAACATCCTGAGGTTGTAAAAGATGCTGGAAGTTCTGCTTCTTTCAGGAGCACCACATGGGAAGATTCCACAATGTATCCATTTCTTCCATTGGAAACCACCAGTAGCATACTTAACTCAGTGCTTTGATGGACTCCAGTGACCACTGGCTACTAAGGCAAAACATGAAGGGAGGGGAACTATGTGTGAGGGAGGGAAGAAATTACTGTGTTTATACTAATCATGTTGTGAAATTCTGTACATAATGATCCTTTAGCCATGACATTAAATCAGATTATCAATGCATACGTAAGAAAGAAAATTTATTGTTAAACTGCTTTATTAGAATTTGCTTCTCAATGAATGCTGAGATTTCTAATTCTATGTGACATCGCATTTACATTTACTACTCTAATTACTTCTATATGAAAATTATCTGCTGCAGCATCTAAACAATCTGTGCATTCCATTAGACCTCAGCATGAGGCTGTTTACTTGGCAATGCTTGATAAAAAAAAGATTAAGGGCTGGATTTTCAGCTGGCTTGCACCTCTGTTAGCGCCCCGGAGGGGACATAAAGGGTGTCTAAATGCTTACCGCCGGGCAGGCAGCTTTTACCGCCTAGCCGGGAAATTCAGCTCAGGATTTCCAGCGGCGCAAAAACTTACCGCCCTGCCCTGTGGTTTCATTCAGATCATGACATCAATCGTCGTGCAATGTCCTGCTAGCAGCCCGGTTGCAAAATTAGGTGCTAACGCCGCATTCAACGACCGCACCAAGTGACGCCTGAAAACCCAGGTGAATCCCACGGTCAATTAGACTCTATTTGCCGCGTATTTAAATTGAGGGAGGAGGATTCTAATTCGGAGGTTACATTGACTGCAATGTTTGCGCACAGCACGCTGCGATAAACTCAGACTTGAAAGTGGCAGGCAGATTTATCTGCCATTACAGTGTCCTTACAAGTTCAGTGAAATAAATTAATGGGGGCATTACTAGTTCGTCAGCATTTCCTACTCAATGCTATTGCTAGGCGGCGTCAAGATAGAAGGGCTCTTGGCCATGTCAGCCCATGGATGGGGAGAGGCCGAAAATGTTTGGGCATTATCCTACGGGTTTACAGGCAGCAATATTCATACCTCCAGCTCTGATGAGCAGTGTGTGAGAAGGCTGCGCTTCCAAAAGGAAGTGTTTAAGAGATATGCCAGCTCCTACAGGCAGACCTGCAGCCTAAATGTGCAGCTGGTGTGCAACCACACGCAGCGCATCCTCGCAGTGAATGCCTGCTATCCAGGGTACGCACATGTTGCTTTCATCCTATGGGAACGACGTGGCTGGCTGCTCGGGGACAGGATATGGCCTAGCCATATGGCTCATGATCCCCCTCCACAACACCACCACAGAAGCAGAGCAGCGCTACAATGAGAGCCATGCGGCCACCCGCAACATCATCAAACAGACAATAGGTGTGCCGAAACAGTGTTTCCGATGCCTGAACCACTCTCGAGGCAGCCTTCAATACTCCCCTCTCGAGGCAGCCTTCAATACTCCCCTCCCTTAAATTTGAAGGACATTTGGAGCACATGCTCAGGGACTTCTTCGTACTTGGCATTGGCCAGGAAGTGATACTTCGAACACTTTTGACTGTAGAGACCCCAACCTTGAGAAAGCCATAGCGATAGCCCAGGCATTCATTGCCACCAGTGACAGTACTAAGCAAATCTCTCAGCACACGAGTGCTGCTACAAGTACTGTGAACAAAGTGATGCTGTTTTCAAATCGCAACATACAGGGCAGGCCCCACATGCCTGTAGCTGCACATTCGCAGAGTCTACCATTAAGGGTGATGAATGCAAGGCCAGTAACACCTTGTTGGCGCTGCGGGGGTGATCATCATTTCCATTCATGCCTCTTCAAAGGATACGTTTGCAAGGGCTGTGGAACAATGGGCCACCTCCAACGTATTTGCAGGTGAGCTGCAAATCCTGCTAATCCTGCAAACCACCATGTTGCAGAGGAGGACAGATCCACGGCGGATCACGACGAACCAGAGCCTCAGACCGAGAGGCAGAGGTATATGGGGTGCACACATTTACCACAAAGGGTCCCCCGATAATGCTGAAGGTTGAATTAAATGGATTCCCAGTGTCAATGGAGCTGGACACAGGCGCAAGCCAGTCCATTATGAGCAAAAGGACTTTCGATAAATTGTGGTGCAGCAAGGCCTCAAGGCCAGTCCTGACTCCCATTCACACTAAACTGAGAACGTACACAAAGGAACTGGTTCCCGTAATTGGCAGTGTCTCCTACGATGGAGCGGTGCACAAGTTACCACTCTGGTACCGGGCGATGGTCCCACGCTGCTCGGCAGGAGCTGGCTGGGAAAGATACGCTAGAACTGGGTGACGTCCGAGCGCTCTCGTCCGTTGACGACACTTCATGTGCCCAGGTCTTAAACAAGTTCCCCTCGCTGTTCGAACCAGGCATCGGGAAATTCCAAGGAGCAAAAGTGCAGATCCACCTAATTCCGCGGGCGCGACCCATCCATCACAAGGCGAGGGCAGTAACGTATATGATGAGAGAGAGAGTAGAGATCGAGCTGGACCTGCTGCAACGAGAGGGCATCATTTCGTCGATCGAATTCAACGAGTGAGCCAGTCCGATTGTTCCAGTCCTCAAGGGAGACTGCACCATCAGAATCTGTGGTGATTACAAAGTAACTATCAATCATTCCTCCCTGCAGGATCACTACCTCTTTGCGACACTGGAGGGAGGAAAGACATTCACAAAGCTGGACTTGATCTCGGCCTACATGACACAGGAGCTGGAGGAATCATCGAAGGGCCTCACCTGCATCAACATGCAAAAAGGTCTCTTCATTTACAACAGATGCCAGTTTGGGATTCGATCAGCTGCGGCGATATTCCAGAGAAACATGGAAAGCTCACTGAAGTCGGTCCCGTGCACAGTGGTCTTCCAGGACGATATCTTTTTTACTAAGACCCTCCTCCAGGTTCTGCAGATGCTCGACTGTGTCGGGACACAGTCGAGCATCTGCAGAACCTGGAGGAAGTTTTAGTCGTCTCAACCGCATGGGGCTCAGGTTAAAATGCTCAAAGTGCGTTTTCCTGGCACCTGAAGTGGAGTTCCTGGGGAGAAGAATCACGGCGGATGGCATCAGGCCCACCGATTCGAAGACGGAGGCAATCGAGAACGCAACGAGGCCACAGAACGTGACGGAACTGCGGTCGTTTCCAGGACTCCTGAACTACTTTGGTAACTTCTTACTGGGTCTCAGCACACTGTTAGAACCACTGCATGCCATATTGCATAAAGGAGACGAATGGGTATGGGGTAAAAGCCAAGAAAATGCCTTTGTAAAAGTTAGAAAATTGTTATGCTCAAACAAATTGCTTGTGTTGTATGATCTATATAAGCGTTTGATACGAGCATGTGATAAGTCGTCATACGGTGTCGGGTGTGTATTGCAACAAGCTAATGTATCTGGGAAATTGCAACAGGTTGCTTATGCAACAAGAAGTCTGTCTAAGGCTGAGAAAGCCAACAGCATGATTGAAAAAGAGGCTTTAGCATGTGTTTATGGAGTAAAGAAAATGCATCAATATCTGTTTGGGCTCAAATTTGATTTGGAAACTGACCAGAAGCCACTGATATCCCTTTTTTCTGAAAGTAAGGGGATAAATACGAATGCATCGGCCCGCATCCAGAGATGGGCACTCACGTTGTCCGCATACAACTACGCCATCCGCCACAGGCCAGGCACAGAAAACTGTGCTGATGCTCTCAGTAGGCTGCCATTGCCCACCACTGGGGTGGAAATGGAACAGCCCGCAGAGTTAGTCATGGTAATGGAAGCATTCGAAAGTGAGCAATCACCCTTCACAGCCCGACAGATTAGTACCTGGGGGAGCCAGGACCCCTAACTGTCCCTAGTAAAAAATTGTGTGCTTCACAGGAGCTGGTCCAGTGTCCAATCGGAAATGCAGGAAGAGATAAAGCCGTATCAGCGGCGCAAAGATGAAATGTCTATACAGGCAGACTGATGTCTGTGGGGTAATCAAGTAGTGGTCCCCAAGAAGGCAGGGACATTTTCATCAGTGATCTCCACAGTACTCACTCAGGCATTGTAATGATGAAAGCGATAGCAAGATCCCACGTGTGGTGGCCCGGTATCGATGCAGACTTAGAGTCCTGCGTGCACAAATGTAACACATGCTCGCAGTTAAGCAATGCACCCAGGGAGGCGCCACTAAGTTTATGGTCTTGGCCCTCCAAACTGTGGTCCAGGGTCCATGTCAACTATGCAGGCCCGTTTTTGGGTAAAATGTTCCTAGTGGTTGTAGATGCGTACTCCAACTGGATTGAATGCAACTGCTTCCTTAATAATGGACTCCAGCATTTTCCCAATGACAGATGTTAGGCTAACTGGTCTATAGTTTCCTGCTTTCTGTCTGCCTCCTTTTTTAAATAGGGGCATTACATTTGCAGTTTTCCAATCTGCTGGGACCTCGTCAGAATCCAGGGAATTTTGGTAGATTACAACCAATGCATTCACTATCTCTGCAGCCACTTATTTTCAGACCCGAGAATGCACCGCACTCAACTACAATGAGTTGCAGCAATCTACCTTAAATATATACAGGCCTGATTAACAATTCTCTGTACATGTCCCCAACATGGTGCTAGTCCTTAATCAGACTTGGCCTGACCTTTCCTCTACTAACCGTTATCTCCCTCCTGTGCCTACTTCTCCTCCACAATGAGGCCTCACTGCCTACAGCAAGGCTGCTGTGTGTTTGGGTCAGACAGTACTGATGGACTACGAGGGCTCCCTGGACCAGCAGGTCTGGCTGCAGACTCCTCCCCCTCAGCATCAGCGCAGCATTCTGTGATGGCTCGGGTGTGGACCATGTTAAGTGCAAGGTCGGAATGGCAGTGGTGGAAGACGGAATGCTGACATCTTGAGGAAAGACAGCGCCTTCCATTTCCAGGGGAACACTGCCACTCACACGGGGCAGAGCTCAGCACAACTTGCTGGCCTGCTTCGGCAACGTCACTTCCCCGTCAGAGTAAGGGGAACACAGAGAGACCGGCAGCATTCAGTGATTACATGGCATCACCTAATTGTTGCTTTGCTTGCGCCTTTGATGCAATTGCTGCTGTCACCCATGGCATGAGTCATCCCCTCTGGGACTCCACTATCGCTGCGGGATCCCATCTGCCTCTGTGAGCGGCCAAGGATAGGCTCGCTGGATTCCTGAGATTCACAGTTAATGCATGAGGCTGCCTCTGCCACACTCACAGCAAGTGCGTTGACCCTCTGCAGGACCTTCTCCAAAGCACCCATGAGGTCGCAGTGCATTTGCATGTTCTCCCTGGACATACCCACCAAGTCCAGGTCCACATTTGCCTGTCTCTGAGCAGGATCTCTGGGCCAACTCATCCTCCGAGGAGCTGGCCTCTGAGCTTCCCGTCGCACTCGGCTTTGCTGTCGGCCACTGGTGCCCAGAGTCTCAGAGTCATTAAACACCTCAAACGAGATGTCGCCCCCCCCCCGGCCACCACCGATGTTAGAAACATAGAAACATAGAAATCTACAGCTCAGAAGGAGGCCATTTTGGCCCATCGTGTCCATACCGGCCGACAAAGAGCCACACGGCCCTCGGTCAGCAGCCCTGAAGGTTACATATAAACCTATGAACAATGGCGGTAAGGTAAAGAGCATCCAGCCCAACCAGTGCGCCTCACACAATG
Source organism: Pristiophorus japonicus (assembly GCF_044704955.1). Taxonomy (NCBI): domain Eukaryota; kingdom Metazoa; phylum Chordata; class Chondrichthyes; family Pristiophoridae; genus Pristiophorus; species Pristiophorus japonicus. The sequence continues at coordinate 185,796,028 of NC_091983.1, forward strand.
CGATACCCCCTGCACTGTAACATTCTACACTCCATCCCAACTGGAGCCATATGATCTCCTGGGAGAGGCAAAAAAACAGATTAAAAAACCCAGGCCAATTGGGGAAAAAAATATGGGAAAGTTCCTCTCCAACCCATCCAGGCGATCGAAACTAGTCCAGGAGATCATCCTGGCCGTATTCGATTCCCTGCAGTACTTACCATCGTATCTGCACCAACCAACATTCGGTGAGACTGATGGGGTCTCCCGCTCAAGGAGCACAATGTCATCCCCTCCCTCACCATCTCCCTCGTCCCCAGATGTCGACGGCTCATGGGAAGGTTGCTGCGCTTCTCGCTGGTCTTCTATAAGCACAAAGCAACAGATGTGTGGTTAGCAACAAGGGAGGTAGCAGGGTGATAAGAGGAAGGAGGCATTGCACACCTATCTGTAAAAGGGGCGAGGCCACTTGATATCAGGGGTCAAAGAAACCACATCAATCGCAAAAAACATTCACATACCGTCGAAGGCTCTGCCTTGCCACCGGCCACCGCGCGAACTGGGATGCCCATGAGGGCCGATACTCACTGCTCCACCTCGGTGAGGCCCTGCACATCCGGCTCTCTGCTTCCAGTCCGCTGCTGCTCCCAGCGGTTATGCACTAACTTGGCCTACAAGAAGAAGGGTTGAGTAAGTGTGCAGCTCCTCTTGTGCCACATGTGCCTTCCATAGTAGAAGAGCTGCTACTGTCTGGAAGTGCAAATGTGCATTACAATCTGCACGACTGCGGACTGAGCATGTGGAAAGTCTGGGGAGGTGAAAGCCAGGTAGCATTGCAGCTCAGGGTAACTTTTGGTCAATGCATATCAAGAGTGGAAGGGTAGTGCGAGGAGAGGTGTGAATTAATAGGGGGCAGGAGGGTCTATGCCGCCTGAATGCAGAGGTCATGGCTGGTGAACTGAGCCTCCAGCTTTCAGGTGGCTTCAACAACCCACACCATGGCCTGGAATACTTAGAGAAGGGGCAGCTCTGTCAAAGACTTTACATTGTGTGAGACAGTGATCTGTACAACCATGGCAGGGGTCCATAAATGTAAAGGGTACTCACCCTGACGACCCTTGTGAGGTCGTTAAACTTCTTACGGCATTGGGTGGCAGTTCTAGATACCATGTCTGCTGCTGACACGTCCAGCGCTACCTCCCACCAAATCCTCCTTGGCATGGGCCCCCTTCCTCCCACGAGATGTAGTGCAGGCCACCTCATCTCAATGGCCTGAGCTAGGGCCTCAGCGGCCATTGCAGAGAAGCGGCATACTCTCTGGCGTCCCTCCTGCTGTGCCATATCTCCCGCACTGGCCGGTGGATCTGCGCATGCGCAAACGTAATTGTCGTGCCCTAAACATTTGCCTGGGGCCGGGAAGGGTCGAGCGCGTCTGTGCATGCGCAAAGTTTCGAGCATTTTTTGCGCCGTGTGGTTTCGGCTGCGGCAGCCAAGCACAGGTATGTAAGGCCTGATTGCTCCCGATCATTGAACCTCAGTTTCCGGTGAATTATCCAGACGGAGGCACAAACTTTTTTCCAGGCGCTATAACTACCGCCCCGCCGTGATTAACGCCCCAAAATAATCAATACCGAAAATCCAGCCCTAAGTGTACATGTGCAGTTATCAATAAGGTTGTGGGTTTTAATATTTGTAGCAGTTCAGAAAATGGAAACTTACTCTTAGAATACCTCATTGGCCGTGTATTATGAAGGACAGGTTGGTGCTTTTTTGCCCTTTATTTTGACAATGCACTTCAATTTTTTGGGGGGAAAACATATTGATTGAGAAAAATATTGAAAAATGCAATAGATTTTACTTTACACCGATGAGTTAGATTGGATTACATTTTTTTTTAAATGATATTTACTCAAATAATCTTGCTTTCAGGTGCAATTTTGCTGCTCAAATCCAATTTATGCTGATATTATCAGATGGAAATACATAGGGGTAATGACCAGTCACTAATCTCATCAGAAGACAATCATAAAGCACTCATCAAAGGTTTAAACGATTTATTGTAAAAAAAAATCCACAAATTCTCTCCCACTTTCCTCCGCAGTTTTCTTGAAGGTGATGACTCATGCTGGAGCTCGGTTCCACAGGTACTGGCAGTACTCATCCATGTGAGAGCTGTGAGAGTTAATTATTGGGTTCAATTTTCCCCAGTGATTTGTGACATTTTTCTGGCACGCACCGCTTTTTTTGGCCTAAGTTAAAAATACAAGTTTCCCCAAACAACGTGCGCCAGCATAACTCAGTTAGGTACGATTTTCTTAGGTTCGTTTTTTTTTGTGTCATAAGTGGCGTAATCTGCCACCCGCGCCAATTCTGGCCAGTTAAGCAAGTTTGGCCAGCTCCGATTTACTCCAATTCTTCTGAGGACAACGTATGTGTCCTCTGTGGAAAAACCTTCTGGTGAGTTAAGAAAATCGGCGCAGGTAAGTAAATCAGCTCAGCAGATGCCCGGACAGCAGCACGAGAGGTAAGAGAGAGTGGGAGAGAGGACGGTGGGATGGGGGAAGCCTTTCGGGAATAATTAGGTGCGGGGACCGGGAGGGAGGAGGCTGTTCAGCCTGGGTTATGCACGGGGACCAGGTCAGGGAAGCCATTCGGCGAGGGATAGGTGCGGGAACTGGGACCAGGAGGCCATTCGACCTGGGATAGGTGTGGGGCCGGCATTGGGAGGCCATTCGGCCAGGGATAGGTGTTGGGCCGGCATTGGGAGGCCAGTCGGCCATGGATAGTTGCGGGGATCGGGACCGGCACCGGGAGACCCTTCGGTCTGGTATAAGGACCGGGACCAGCATCGGGAGGGGGCGGGGGGCGGGGAGATAGACTTTTGTCATTACACTTTAATAATTTAATGGAGGTAAGTTGCTGCAATGCTTAATGCGCCTGGTAAGTTGCTGTAATGTGCTCGTGCAGGTTGCTGTGAGCTGGCTGTATGATTCACTTCCAAGTCTCAGCCCGCATTGTCTCCCTGGTTACCATGGCAACCCGATCTTTTTGATGCAGATCAAGGCGCCACCCCGAGAAACTAAATGACAGGCTAGGCAATGACAAAATGAACAATTCAAACGGGGAAACTTGGATGATTTTTTTTGCCGCACTTGGGCCACAAAAAAACGGGCGTAACTCTTGAAGTACGGCAAAAAACAGCTTTGGGGAAAATTGAGCCAATTGTCAGCAACGTATTGGAGTGCCAAAGCCCAGTCCCATCCACATGTGTGCGTGCCAGCACAGGTTAGTACTTACAGCACAGAAATAGGCCATTCGGCCATGCCGGTGTTTAGACTTCACATGAGTCTCCTCCCACCTCTCTTCATCTAACCCTATCAACATAGCCTTCTATTCCTTTTTCCCTCATATGTTTATCCAGCTTCCCCTTAAATGTATCTATGCTGGTCGCCTTAACTACTCGTTGTGGTGGAGACTTCCACATTCTAAGCACTCTCTGGGTAAAATCGTTTCTCCTGAATTGCCTATTTAAATTATTAATGACTATCTTATATTTATGTTCCTTAGTTCTGCAAGTAGAGACATTTCTCTACATCTATCCTATCAAGCCCTTTCATAATCTTAAAGACCTCGATCAGGTCACCCCGAAGAGTCCCAGCCTGTTCAATCTTTCCTGATAGGTATAGCCTCTCAGTTCAGGTATCATCCAAGTAAATCTGTTTTGCACCTTCTCCAGTGCCTCTACATCCTTTTTATAATATAGAAACCAGAACTGTTCCCAGTCTCCAAGTGTGGGCCAACCAAGGTTCTCTACAAGTTTAACATAACTTCTCTGCTTTTCAATTATAGAAATTAATCCCAGTGCTTTGTTTGCTTTTTTATGGCCTTATTAATCTGCGTCACTACCTTTTAGTGATTTGTGTCTCTGTACCTTCAGATCCCTTTGCTTCTCTACCCTATCTAGACAGGATTATGTGGCCTCCTTATTCTTCCAACCACCTTACACTTATCTATATTGAAGTTCATTTGCCAATTACATGCCCATTTGCAAGTTTATTAATGGCTTCCTGTAGTTTTTTGCAATCCTTCTCTGTATTAACTGCACCCCCAATTAGATGCAACACCTGCCCTTTTACCTCCTCCCTTCCACTATCCAGGGACCCAAATACTCCTTCCAGGTGAAACAGCAATTTTTACTTGTACTTCTTTCAATTTAGTATACTGTCTTCAGTGCTCACGATGTGGTTTCCTCTACATTGGGGAGACCAAGCGCAGATTGAGTGACCACTTTGTTAACCACCTCCGTTCAGTCCGCAAGTGTGACCCTGAGCTTCCGGTCGCCTGCCACTTTAATTCTCCACTCCACTCCCACTCTGATATTTCCATCCTCGGACTCCTCCATTGTTCCATTGAAGCTCAACGCAAGCTCGAGGAACAGCACCTCATCTTTCGTTTAGGTATTTTACAGCCTTCTGGACTCAACATCAAGTTCAATAATTTCAGAGCATAACCTCTGGCCATCTTTGGTCCCCTTTCCCCCACCCCCCGCCCCGAGCTTATGTTTCTTTTTCTCTTTGTCTTCAATGGCAGCTGGTCATTATTCTGCCATTCACACTCTATCTAGATGAACCTTTTTCTAAATCCTGCCATTACCATTTCAATTCGGCCCATCATCCCTTTTGCCTCTCGAATCTCTCCTGCCTCCCACCCTATTACAGACCTTCCCTTTTGTTCTTTCCTCCCCTCCCCCTTTCAGTGCTTCTTAAGAATATGCTCTTTTCGAACATTCGCCAGTTCTGATGAAGGGTCGTCCGCCTGAAACATTAACTTTGTTTCCTTTCCACAGATGCTGCCTGCTCCGTTGAGATTTCGAGCATTTTCAGTTTTTATTACCCCTAATTTTGCGTCATCTGCAAATTTTCAAATTGTACTTTCGATTCCAAAGTCCAAATAGTTTTTGTAAATGGTGAGCAACAGTGGTCCCAGCACTGATCCTTGTGGAACACCACTTTCCAAATTTTGCCAGTCTACCGTTAACCCCTACTCTCTGGGGGAGAAATTGATTAGAGAGCAGTTTGGGGACGGTAACTTTTGAGAGGTGGAAAACTTAACGCCAGTGCTCCTGGAAGGAAGTGGAGAGCTAAATCAAGTGCTTCACTTCCTTCTTGAAGGACCGCACACTTCAGCAACACTGCACACTGGGCTGTGAAGCACTGTCGCGTACAAAGGGCCCTTCCCTCCATTAAAGGGAAGGGCCAGAGCTGCAGGCTCTGCAATTTAAAAAGCACCTACCTTGGCCACCTCGACTTTAATTATTACCCCGGTAGCGGCCGGCTCCTGATCCACCCCTCCCGCAGCTGCCAGTGTTTTCGCCCGGCACTGCTGCAGGGGGTGAAAGTCAATTTCGGGGTCGGGACGCTAACAGGGCGATGCACACAGTGATGACGACACGATCTCCGGGTGCAGGAGATCAGGGCGCAATGCTGTAGCGATGCCGCTAAACTCCTGCCAATATGCCGGGAGTCGTTGTCAGCACCGAGCCCGGGGTGCTAATGGTAGGCGCAAATGCACCAAATCTCTAAGGCTCTGTTTTTGTTTTGTAGCCAGCTTGCTATCCATTCTGCTACTTTTCCCCTCACTCCACATGTTCTGACCTTAGTCACGAGTCTATTCTGCAGTAGCTTATTGAAGACCTTTAGAAAGTACAAATTTATTACATTTACTTCATTATCCTTGTCTAACCTTTCTGTTACTTCTTCAAATAATTCAATAAGATTGGTCAAGCATGATCTTCCCGATTGAAATCCTTGCTGACTGCTCTTTATTATATTTTCAGTTTCTAGATATTTTTCTATTACACCTTTAAGTAAGGATTCCATTATCTTTCCAACCATCGATTGGTCAATAGTTCCCTGGACTTGTTTTATCTCTTTTTTAAAAATATAGGAATCACATTAGCTGTCTGCCAGTCCTCTGGCACTATTCCCTTTTCTATTGATTTTGTAATACTGCCTCTAATATCTCTAACTTATTTGAATATATGTGGATGCAATCCATCCAGCCCAGGGATTTTATCTTCTCCATGTTTGGTTAGTTTATCAATTATCTCTCCCCTTTCTTTCTTAAATGTCTCTGTATCTTTTTGACGTCTTCTTCTAATGTCATGCCCACTATTTTAATCTCCCTAGTAAATAGTGAGGCAAAGTAATTATTTAATATTTCTGCCATTTCGCTGTCATTACCTGTGACTCTGTCATATGTACCCCATTGTGATTTTTCTTTTGTTATTTATGTGTCTGTAGAATACTTTACTGAATCTTCTTATATTCCTTGATAATTTAATTTTGTCATTTATCTTTGTCTTCTTAATTGCTTTTTCACATCTTTCCTAACTTTTTTGTACTCCCTTTTGTCATTCTCTCCTTTGTTTTCTATGTACTTAGTGTATGCCTTTTTCTTTAGTTCCAATTTAGCCCGTATTTCTTTATTCATCCTTGGTGTGTAATTACTGGCTAATTTGTTCTTGCTTTTCAGTGGAATATATTTCTCCTGTTCTCTATTGATTAGCGTTTTAAATGTTTCCCACTGCTGTTTTAATTCTTTGTTTGTCAGTAAATATTTCCAGTTTATTTACCCTATTTCTATTCTCAACCCCTTAAAACCATCTTTTTTCCAATGTGTTACTTAGATCAGCCGTGGCTCAGTGGCAGCACCCTTGGAACTTAGGAAGAGGACTGGACCATTCCCCTCCCTCGAGCCTGTTCCACCATTCAATTAGATCATGGTGGATCTGTATCTTTACTCCATTTACCCACCTCGCTTCCCTATCCCTCAATGGTGTGGTGTGGCTGCTTTAGGAGGAAGGAGGGAGAGTTTAGAGCTTTAGAGCAAATAGGGAAACAAAAATGAGCTGTTACCAGCCAGATATTTGCCCGAATTTGGCCTACAATGGAGGGAGCGGAGGATGCGTCGCAGCACGCTATGGAGACAGACACTGGTGAGAGCAGTGAGCTGGGAGAGGAGCACATTGGAGGGCGCAAAAGAGTGAGGAGGTTCTCGAATGAGGCAAATGCCTCCCTCCTGCATGAGGTTGAGTCACACTGGGGTGATTTAGAACATAAGAACATAAGAATTAGGAACAGGAGTAGGCCATCTAGCCCCTCGAGCCTGCTCCGCCATTCAAAAAGATCATGGCTGATCTGGCCGTGGACTCAGCTCCATTTACCCACCCACTCCCCATACCCCTTAATTTCCTTATTGGTTAAAAATTTATCTATCATTCAATGAGCTAGCCTCAACTGCTTCCTTGGGCAGAGAATTCCACAGATTCACAACCCTCTGGGAGAAGAAATTCCTTCTCAACTCGGTTTTAAATTGGCTCCCCCGTATTATGAGGCTGTGCCCCATAGTTCTAGTCTCATGACTAGTGGAAACAACCTCTCTGCCTCTATCTTGTCTATCCCTTTCATTATTTTAAATGTTTCTATAAGATCACCCCTCATCCTTCTGAACTCCAACGAGTAAAGACCCAGTCTATTCAATCTATCATCATAAGGTAACCCCCTCATCTCTGGAATCAGCCTAGTGAATCGTCTCTGTACCCCCTCCAAAGCTAGTATATCCTTCCTTAAGTAAGGTGACCAAAACTGCACGCAGTACTCCAGGTGCGGCCTCAACAATACCCTGTACAGTTGCAGCAGGACCTCCCTGCTTTTGTACTCCATCCCTCTTGCAATGAAGGCCAACATCCTCAAAAAATTCCAGAAGATTTGTCAAGCATGATTTCCCTTTCACAAATCCATGCTGACTTGGACCTATCATGTCACCTCTTTCCAAATGCGTTGCTATGACAAAAATGCACCAGTACCTGTTTGGGCTTCGCTTCGAGCTGGAAATCAATCACAAGCCGCTTATATCTTTCGTTCTTGGAACGTTAAGGTATCAATACCAATGCACCATCCCACATCCAGAGGTAGGCGCTGACATTATCTGCCTCTGATTATGTCATTCGCCATAGACCAGGCACCGAGAACTGCGCTGATGCATTGAGCCGGTTACCGTTGCCCACACCGGAGGTGGAAACACCAATGCCCGCAGAGCTATGCATGGTCATGGATGTCTTTGAGAGTGAAGGTCACCTGTCACTTCTCAACAAGTTAAGACCTGGACCAGCCAGGATCCAACCCTATCGGTTCTAAAACGTTGTGTTCTTAAGGGGGACTGGTCAACCATCCCCAAGGAAATGGGTGAAGAAACCAAATTGTACAGTCGTCGAAAAGATGAGCTTTCCATCCAGTCCAACTGTTTAATGTGGGGTAATTGTATTGTAATGCCCAAGAAAGGCAGGGCGAGATTTGTACGGGAGTTACATAATACGCATCTCAGTATTGTCATGATGAAGGCCATCTCCAGGTCCCATGTTTGGTGGCCTGGCGTTGACTTGGACTTAGATTCATGCGTGCATCAGTGCAGCACTTGCATGCAGTTAAGCAATGCCCCAAAGGAAACGCCGCTCAGTCTGTGGTCATGGCCATCCAAACCGTGGACTAGAATCCACATCGACTTTGTGGGCCTCGTCCTCGGTAAAATGTTTTTTGGTGGGTGCATACTCCAAATGGATAGAATGTGTGATCATATCATCCAGCTCTTCCACTGCCACCATTGAGAACCTGAGAGCCATGTTTGCCACACATGGTCTGCCAGACATCGTTGTCAGCGACAACGGACCGTGTTTCACGAGCCTGGAGTTTCAAGAGTTCATGAAACGCAATGGCATAAAACACGTGAGGTCAGCCCCGTTCAAACCCGCGTCCAATGGTCAAACAGAGCGGGCAGTTCAAACCATCAAGCAGAGCCTGAAACGCGTAACTCACAGTTCCTCGCAGACATGCCTGTCACACATACTGCTCAGTTACAGGACAAGGCCACACACGCTCACCGGGGTCCCGCCTGCAGAACTATTGATGATGAGAGGTCTAAAACCAGGCTCTCTCTAGTCCATCCTGACCTTAGCGATCATGTCAAAACCCAACGTCAATGCCAGCAGTGGTATCACGACTACGCCGCAGTGTCACGGGACGTATCTGTAAATGACCCAATGTAAGTACTTAACCATGGTCAAGGATCCAAGTGGCTCCCGGGCAATGTTACATAAGGAGGGTAACCGGGTGTATATGGTTAAGCTCAAGAATGCGCAGATGTGCAGGAAACACATTGATCAAATCAAGCTAAGGCACATTGATGAATCGGAACAGTTGGAAGAAGACACCGCGAGCTGAGACGACCAACCAACTCACGTCCAGCCATCAGAAGAACCCACTGTGGTCAGCGCCCAACCTCAAGTCGTGAGAGACTTGGAAAGCACTGGGATTGTACTGAGACGGTCAACCAGGGAGCAAAGGGCTCCGGACCGTCTGAACTTGTAATATGGACTTGTACCAAGAACTGGGGGGGAATGATGTAATGTATGTACATAAGGTCTGCCAACAACAGGGGACAATACCGTCGGAGGTCCTAGCATCATAGGTACACTCAGGCTGGGCCCGGTTTATAACCTGAACTTCACCTTTGTATCTTCACTTCTGAAAGCCAGTTACACCTAGTCACTGGTTCACAGTACAAAGTTCATTATATCATTTCATACACCACAGGAAGCCCTCCCCAAAAGCCTACCAGAAGATATGGGCTGAGATAGCAGAGATGATCTCGTCAGCAACCAACGAGATGCGTGAGGGCAACCAATGCTGCAAATGATGGAATGATCTTGTGGGATCTGCAAGAGTATGTATTACATTTATTTACATGTACGTATGTATTTATATAATTTGATTTGTTACAGTCATGAGTGACGATCAGCAGATGTAAGGTATTTCACTTTTACCGGGAACGTTGTAATCAAAGCCTGCGGTCACGGTGCATGTCTTTAGGTAAAGAATGATAATTATCATAATAATCATGATTACATCTGTTGGTTATGTGTTGTATCAGTCTCTGTGACAGTACCTCGCAAAGAAGAGGCATATAAATTGGCCAGAAAAAGCAACAAACCTGAGGACTGGGAGAAATTTAGAATTTAGCAGAGGAGATCTAAGGGTTTAATTAGGAGGGAGAAAATAAAGTATGAGAGTAAGCTTGCAGGGAACATAAAAACTGACTGCAAAAGCTTCAATAGATATGTGAAGAGAAAAAGATTAGTGAAGACTAATGTAGATCCCTTGCAGTCAGAATCAGGTGAATTCATAATGGGAAATAAGGAAATGGCAGACAATTTGAACAAATACTTTGGTTCTGTCTTCACTAAGGAAGACACGAATAATCTCCCGAAAATACTAGGGGACGAGGGTCTAGCGAGAAGGGGGAACGGAGGGAAATCCTTATCAATCAGGAAATGGTGTACGGGAAATTGAAGGGACTGAAGGCCGATAAATCCCCAGGGCCTGATAGTCTGCATCCCAGAGTATTAAGGAAGTGGCCCTAGAAATAGTAGATGCATTTTCCAACATTCCATGGACTCAGAATCAGTTCATATGGATGGGAAGCTCGCTAATCTATCCCCACTTTTTAAAAAAGGAGGGAGAGAGAAAACAGAGAATTATAGACCGGTCAGCCTGACATCGGTGGTAGGGAAAATGCTGGAATCAATTATTAAAATGTAATAGCAGCGTATCTGGAAAGCGGTGACTGGATTGGTCCAAGTCAGCATGGATTTATGAAAGGGAAATCATGCTTGACAAATCTTCTAGAGTTTTTTGAGGATGTCACTAATAGAGTGGATAAGGGAGAACCAGTGGATGTGGTGTATTTGGACTTTCAAAAGGCTTTTGACAAGGTCCCACACAAGAGATTAGTGTGCAAAATTAAGGCACATGGTATTGGGGTAATGCATTTGACATGGATAGAGAACTGGTTGGCAGACAGGAAGCAAAGAGTGAGAATAAACAGGTCCTTTTCAGAATGCAGGCAGTGACTAGTAAGGTGCCGCAGGGTTCAGTGCTGGGACCCCAGCTATTTACAATATACATTAATGATTTAGACGAAGGAATTGAAGATAATATCTCCAAGTTTACAGATGACACTAAGCTGGGTGGCAATGCAAGCTGCGAGGAGGATGCTAAGAGGTTGCAGGGGGACTTGGACAGGTTAGGTGAATGGGCAAATGCATGGCAGATGCAGTATATTGTGGATAAATGTGAGGTTATCCACTTTGGTGGCAAAAACAGGAAGACAGATTATTATCTGAATGGTGACAGATTAGTAAAAGGGAAGGTGCAACGAGACCTGGGTATCATGGTACATCAGTCATTGAAGGTAGGCATGCATGTACAGCAGGCAGTAAAGAAAGCAAATGGCATGCTGGCCTTCATAGCAAGGGGATTTGAGCATAGGAGCAGGGAGGTCTTACTGCAGTTGTACAGGGCTTTGCTGAGACGACACCTTGAGTATTGTGTGCAGTTTTGGTCTCCTAATCTGAGGAAGGATGTGCTTGCTATTGAGGGAGTGCAGCAAAGGTTCACCAGACTGCTCCCGGGATGGCAGGACTGACATATGAGAAAAGATTAGATTGGCTAGGCTTATACTCACTGGAATTTAGAAGAATGATTGGGGATCTCATAGAAACTTATAAAATTCTGACGGGACTGGACAGGTTAGATGCAGGTAGAATGTTCCCGATGTTGGGGATGTCTAGAACCAGAGGTCACAGTCTAAAGATAAGGGGTAAGCCATATAGGACCGAGATGAGGAGAAACTTTTTCACCCAGAGAGTTGTGAACCTGTGGAATTCTCTGCCACAGAAAGTTGTTGAATCCAGTTCATTAGACATATTCAAAAGGGAGTTAGATGTGGCCCTTACGGCTAAAGGGATCAGGGGGTATGGAGAGAAGGCAGGGGTGGGATACTGAGGTTGCATGATCAGCCATGATCATATTGAATGGCAGTGCAGGCTCGAAGGGCTGAATGGCCTGTTCCTGCACCTATTTTCTATATTTCTATGTTTCTGTATCACGCACTGATCTCATGCCATTTCATCCTGTTACCTTTTACAGAAGAAGCTATCGACAATGAGGTCCGTGCAGAGGCGAACGTGTGGGAGGCCACCAGTCATCAGCGACATCACTGGCATGGAGGAGCGGGTGCTCGCACTACTGGGGAATCACCCCCGGACGGTCATGCAAGCATATGCAGACCCTGAAGTGATGCTTTGTGAGTAAAATTTACACCATTGTGTGATGTAAAGTTAATAGATGCCACACCCATTAATATCCAAACAATCATATTTAATAGATGATTTCTAAAATTGTCCTATAAATAATGCTGTTCTACTGATAATCAGTGCAATGCAAATGTGTTGATGGTCATGAAATGTGATGTCTGTGATGATCTTGGTAGCAGTGGTGCTTTTGTCGTGCATATGCTGTGTGTAGCACTGGAATCACCTTGTGACCCTAGCACCACCTTCTCCTCCAATAACCTAATTTGTGTATTGCAGCTCGGCTAGCAGCGTGACCCAAGGCCAGACCAGAGAGGCCAGAAGGTGGGGGTGCTAAGGCCAGACTCGTGGGATGATCCTATGTCTAGTGCTGAAGAGCTCCGAATCCGCTGAGTCTGTTCTCTACGGATGAGAGTGCGGACTTCGAGAAACCTGCACCGCCACGCTCCAGAAGCCATTCCACCCCAAGACTATCTAGTGCTCCTCCAGTCATTCCCGCCTCCCAAGCACCTCGCCACAGGGCACCCCATTTGTACCCGGGACGGCGCCAACTCCGCAGAGGTTTTGTGGATGAGGCAGGTCTGGGCCACGAGCGCTACATGAGAGTGGAGAGATGGTACAGGAGGACTGTAGACATTGGTGACCAGATTCTCGATGCATTGGGGGTCATATCCCGACAGTTGGCCACCATGACTGAGTGCCGTGGATAACGGAGGCCCTGGAGGCGATAGCCAGGAACAGAGCTGGCACAGGCCTCCCAGTTGTCCCGGAGCATGGCACTCTACCCCTAGGTTCTGCGCCATCACTGCCAACGACAGATGAGAGCAAGGATCAAGATCGTGCTTCTGCATCAAACAATGTTGCCCCCTCGGCATCCCCCCGCTCCCGTACCCGTCCAACCACCGCCTCTGCCTTCATCCCCTGCAATGAGGCACCGCCTGAGGGGCTCTTCGGCCAGGTGGCGTGGAGCGAGGAGGGAAAGGGGTAGAGTTGGGGAGAAGAAGGGGAGAGGGGAAGGAAAGTGAGGTGCATGTCCACAGGTGATGGCTGTGTTATATCTCCATCTGGGTGTATGCAATTTGTCGTAATGTATGGGGGGGAAGGGGCCACCCTCCTGATTTGCCTTTGTATTCTGTGTTGCTGGACATGTTGAAAATTTGAACATTTGATTGATGTCAATGGTTGAAAAAGTGGTGTGTGGGCAGGGCTGGTGTGTTTTTGGCCGTGATACTTATGATTTCAGACCAATGTTGGTATAGAAATGTTGTTATTCAACATAGCCTTGTTGCACATTGTCTCAGATAGCTGGACCATTACACACTGGTGATTCATTAACATGAAATGACTAAATAAAACTTAACTTCAATCTACTTAAACTTTAACTGGCACCAAGGTGATGGCCACCATTGATGTCTGAGCTGCACACACACAGCAATGTGTCAGCATTGTCATTCACAGCAACATTCTTTCAGGCAAATCTTTCAGTTATTTGCTCCTGACAGAGTCTTGCAGCTATGTAACCACCACAGGCCATTTCCTGCAGTCTGGAGGGGGGTATGAACATGGTTGCATAGCCAGCCTGATTATCTGCCCTAGGTCAGTGTTCAGCCCCTCGGCCTCCTCAGTCCCTTCTGCTAATTCTTGTCACCTCCTGTTAGCCAGGTTGTGCAGCATGGAGCACACGACTACGAATTTAGCCCGAAAAGAACCGGACGCGTAGAAAGACAATGCTGCGGTAACCTTGACCTCGACCAGCACTGATGTCCTGATGGCAGGCTGCATATGTGGCCTGATGAGCTTACGTATTTCATTAATCATCACCTTGTGGAAGCGCAGTCTCCGAAGGCAGGTGTGCTCTTCTCCCTGTAAGTGCGGGGTGTGTATGATCTGGACCTCCTCCTCATTCTGGCACGTGTTAAATTGGGCACATAACAATGTGCATCAGACATTGAGCCATTTGCACTCTGCAGCATCTGTATATTAATCGATGCAGGCTGAGAAATGGCTGGCCCCATTCCAATGAAAATATAATAGCGATTGATCAGAAGCAATAATTTCATCACTAAAATACACTTACAGTAAACGCCCAATAGTCCAGAGTCTGAAAATATGTCTGTTGAGATGGTCACTTCACCTGAGAAGAACTCCAGAGTCAATCCAAACTCCCCTGAAGTTGAAGTAGCCTTTTGAATGAAACGACCTGCGATTTTACAAATGGCATTCATTCAGAACAGTTCCATTTTGTCTTAGCAGTGTTTTGGGCGAGCGATATTGTCGCCGATATGTGTGCGAGATGGTGAAAGTACCGCTGGGTGGTCTCCTGGGCGTTAGTTTCGGCAAATGTGATCTTTACGACAAAAAAAAGAGGGCGGTCGATATTATTGAATCTCGGCATTAATTTCGTGCAGAAAGTAACGCTGGGCAATATTATGGGCGTTGGTTTTGCCCAATCTGCTGATTCCACCCAAAAATAGTGGGCGGGTGGTATTATTTTTTCCTGGCATTATGCACATGGGGAAAGTAACGCTCGGTGATAAGTGTCCGAAAAATTGGTGTCAGTTTCCATTTTGTGGCTAAATGGGCGATATCTGGGCATTATACCTCATTTCAGCGGTAAAATGGACGCTAAGTGCATGCAAAAAAATGGTAAAATCTAGCCCAGAGAGTACATTGATAGTCAGTGTACAACATGTCAATCAGTAAGCAAGAAACTTGGAAATAACCTCCCAGGGTGTGGCAAAGGTTACATATAGATGTTGTTGAGCTAGGACAACAACATTGTGATTGTTAGTCATTCGACGTGGGTAGAGGTGTTTCCGATGCGGAAAATAACAACAAATAAAACACTAGACAATTTGCAAAGATTTTGTTCTTCATATGCCCTCCCAGAAGAAATTGTGTCTGATAATGGGCCACAATTTTGTTCAGAAGAATTTGCATAGTTCATGAGCAGAAACGGTGTAAAACATACCAAAGTTCCACCATACCACCCTGCTTCAAATCGTGCAGCAGAGCACACTGCCCAATTTGTAAAACGTGCCCTCATCAAGCAACTGTTGGATCTAAATCCAAGGAAATGGTAGTTGCCGTTGGACCACAAACTAGCATATTTTCTAATTGCTTAATGTAATACTCCTCACACAACTACTGGTAGAACACCAGCATAGTTGTTTCTCAAATGACAGCCACGGACCAGGTTCTCGTTGCTGAAGCCAAACTTGGCACAGTCAGTCGAAGAGAAACAATTAACACAGAAAGAGAATCATGATAGAGGTAGAGTAAGAGAGAGAAGTATCAAATTGAATCAAAAGGTTAGAGTGAAGAACCATCATCATAAATGGTTAAAGTGGTTACCAAGCAGAGTAATTAAGATGTGTGGACCTTGCACATATTTGGCCAAGATGTTTGGTCATGGTTTGGTTTGTTCACATTGATCATATTTTACCGACAGATGTGGAAAGAGTTTGAAAGTTGGAATGATTCGATTATTTCTGGTAAGTCAGAATAGTCTTCTTACAAGTAGAGTACCAGCAGCAAATCCTCTATCAGATGTACTAGAAACAGGTCCAAGAGAAAGTCAGAATTTAAGTCTGAATCTGTGTCAGGCAGACAAACAGTCTGAAGTCATAGAGAGTCAAAATGTAGATCAAAGGTTGTCCTTGGAGAAAAACTGTCCTCAAGATCAGCCCAGAATGAGTCTAAGATCAACACCAAGTTTGGAAGGTTCTGTTCGAGAGCGATGGTATCCTCTTTGAAACAGAAAACCAGTGGTTAAGTTTGATTTGTAAATATAGAAAAATAAGTAAATGGGGTAGAAATCCCAGCCTCCCTGGGTATGTACGGAGTGTATTTGGACCCAGGAAGGCATCGCAAAAGCTGCATTTCAGCCTACGATGCACATGTGCCGAAAAACAGCTTTTCCTAGCTTGACAGATCCTCCGTATCCCCACAGCCAGGACATTCGCTTGGGCAAGATTGTGTTATTTACCCATCTCTTGCCCAGCAAATGTACTGAAAACTCTGCGCCTGGTAAAAGCAGGCACATAGCCTGCTTTTACCAGTGCAAGAGTTTCAAAACATACACAAGCATATAAAAATAAAAAAAATACATTTTAATGTTAAAAACCTTGCCCACGAACGTAAGTTTATTTTTAGGCCTAATTACAAAATGTTAAAGAAAAAATCAGATAAATATATATTTTTTCCAAGACATTTATTAACTTTAATTTCAATTAATTTAATTATGTGAGGTATGTTTTTTATTTTTTATTATGGTGTTTAGTGTTTTTTTTCTCAATCGTAACAATGAGTTCGCTAAGATACGGAGTTCTCATTGCTATTAATGAGAATGCTGTGGACTACTTGACCTGATTGGTTGTGCATCTCCTGCGTTTGAATCTCGAGAACGGGAGCATGCTCTGCATCACGGGAAGAGAAGGACTCCCCACCGGAGGCTCAGGAGCCTCCAGGACCACCAGGTAATTTCGTAAAAATGCTCCGTTCAGAGGTGTCTGGAATTTCAGGGCCCATATCTTTTGTTGTGTATACCATGCAAGTTATGTTTGATGATTATTTTGTTATGATTACTTCTTCATGAAGGAGGGAGAAGTGTAATATAGAGCTCCACCTAGTGGTCTACTGATCCACCTAGTGGACTACCGATGCAATGCAACTACTGATGTAAATAATAAAGGATCATGTGATTATGTAACACGATGACAAGATTTGTATTGGAGACATCTTGTGTAGTGTGTTTGTTAGTAATGTCGTAAGAATATATTACAGGCCCCTTGGGCTTTTCAGCCTTGAAAGACAGATCCGACAGGCAATCTTATTGAAGATGTAAGAAACATAGAAACATAGAAAATAGGTGCAGGAGTAGGCCATTCGGCCCTTCGAGCCTGCACCGCCATTCAATAAGATCATGGCTGATCATTCCCTCAGTACCCTT
Source organism: Pristiophorus japonicus (assembly GCF_044704955.1). Taxonomy (NCBI): domain Eukaryota; kingdom Metazoa; phylum Chordata; class Chondrichthyes; family Pristiophoridae; genus Pristiophorus; species Pristiophorus japonicus. Next base: position 185,813,166 of record NC_091983.1, read on the forward strand.
TTCCTGCTTTCTCTCCATACCCCTTGATCTCCCTAGCCGTAAGGGCCACATCTAGCTCCCTCTTGAATATATCCAATGAACGGGCATCAACAACTCTCTGCAGCAGGGAATTCCACAGGTTAACAACTCTCTGAGTGAAGAAGGTTCTCCTCATCTCAGTCCTAAATGGCCTACCCCTTATCCTAAGACTATGTCCCCTGGTTCTGGACTTCCCCAACATCAGGAACATTCTTCCCGCCTCTAACCTGTCCAGTCCCGTCAGAATCTTACACGTTTCTATGAGATCCCCTCTCATCCTTCTAAACACCAGTGAATAAAGGCCCAGTTGATCCAGTCTCGACACATATGTCAGTCCAGCCACCCCTGGAATCAATCTGGTGAACCTTCGCTGCACTCCCTCAATAGCAAGAACATCATTCCTCAGATTATGAGACCAAAACTGAACACAATATTCCAGGTGAGGCCTCACCAAGGCCCTGTACAACTTTAGTAAGACCTCCCTGCTCCTATACTCAAATACCCTAGCTATGAAGGCCAACATACCATTTGCCTTCTTCACTGCCTGCTGTACCTGCATGCCAACTTTCAATGACTGATGAACCACGACACCCAGGTCTCGTTGCACCTCCCCTTTTCCTAATCTGCCACCATTCAGATAATCTGCCTTTGTGTTTTTGCCCCCAAAATTAATAACCTCACATTTATTCACATTATACTGCATCTGCCATGCATTTGCCCACTCACCTAACCTGTCCAAGTCACCCTGCAGCCTCTTAGCGTCCTCCTCACAGCTCACACCGCCACCCAGTTTGGTGTCATCTGTAACTTGGAGATATTACACTCAATTCCTTCAACAAATCGTTAATGTATATTGTAAAGAGCTGGAGTCCCAGCACTGAGCCCTGCGGCACTCCACTCTGAAAAGGACCCGTTTATCCTGACTCTCTGCTTCCTGTCTGCCAACCAGTTCTCTATCCACGTCAGTACATTACCCCCAATACCATGTGCTTTAATTTTGCACACCAATCTCTTGTGTGGGACCTTGTCAAAAGCCTTTTGAAAATCAAAATACACCACATCCACTGGTTCTCCCTTGTCCACTCTGCTAGTTACATCCTCAAAAAACTCCAGAAGATTCGTCAAGCATGATTTCCCTTTCATAAATCCATGCTGACTTGGACAGATCCTGTCACTGCTTTCCAAATGCGCTGCTATTTCATCCTTAATGATTGATTCCAACATTTTTCCCACTACTGATGTCAGGCTAACCGGTCTATAAATACCCGTTTTCTCTCTCCCTCCTTTTTTAAAAAGTGGTGTTACATTAGCTACCCTCCAGTCCATAGGAACTGATCCAGAGTCGATAGACTGTTGGAAAATGATCACCAATGCATCCACTATTTCTAGGGCCACTTCCTTAAGTACTCTTGGATGCAGACTATCAGGCTCTGGGGATTTATCGGCCTTCAATCCCATCAATTTCCCTAACACAATTTCGTGCCTCATAAGGATATCCTTCAGTTCCTCCTTCTCACTAGACCCTCGGTCCCCTCGTATTTCCGGAAGGTTATTCGTGTCTTCCTTCGTGAAGACAGAACCGAAATATTTGTTCAATTGGTCTGCCGTTTCTTTGTTCCTCATTATAAATTCACCTGAGTCCGACTGCAATGGACCTATGTTTGTCTTCACTAATCTTTTTCTCTTCACATATTTATAGAAGCTTTTGCAGTCAGTTTTAATGTTCCCTGCAAGCTTCCTCTCGTACTCTATTTTTCCCCTCTTAATTAAATCCTTAGCCCTCCTCTGTTGAATTCTAAATTTATCCCAGTCCTCAGGTTTGTTGCTTTTTCTAGCCAATTTATATGCCTCTTCCTTGGTTATAACACTATCCTTATTTTCCCTTGTTAGCCACGGTTGAGCCACCTTCTCCATTTGATTTTTACTCCAGACAGGGATGTACAATTGCTGAAGTTCATCCATGTTATCTTTAAATGTTTGCCATTGCTTATCCACCGTCAATCCTTTAAGTGTCCTTTGCCAATCTATTCTAGCTAATACACACCTCAAACCATCGAAGTTGCCTTTCCTTAAGTTCAGGGCCCTAGTTTCTGAATTAACTGTGTCACTCTCCATCTTAACAAAGAAATCTACCATATTATGGTCACTCTTCCCCAAGGGGCCTCGCACAACAAGATTGCTAATTAGTCCTTTCTCATTACACATCACCCAGTGTAGGATGGCCAGCTCCCTAGTTGGTTCCTCAGCATATGGTCTAGAAAACCATCCCTAATACACTCCAGGAAATCCTCCTCCACCGCATTGCTACCAGTTTGGTTAGCCGAATCAATATGTAGATTAAAGTCGCCCATGATAACTGCTGTACCTTTATTGCACGCAGCCCTAATTTCTTGTTTGCTGCTGTCCCCAACCTCACTACTACTGTTTGGTGGTCTGTACACAACTCCCACCAGCGTTTTCTGCCCTTTGGTATTCCGCAGCTCCACCATACCGATTCCACATCATCCAGGCTTATGTCCCTCCTTACTATTGCATTAATTTCCTCTTTCACCAGCAACGCCACCCCACCTCCTTTTCCTCTCTGTCTATCCTTCCTAAATGTTGAATACATCTGGATGTTTGGTTCCCAGCCTTGGTCACCCTGGAGCCATGTCTCCGTGATGCCAATTGCATCATATCCGTTAACTGCTACCTGCGCAGTTAATTCGTCCACCTTATTCCGAGTACTACTGGCATTGAGGCACAGAGCCTCAGGCTTGTCTTTTTAACACACTTTGCCCCTTTAGAATTTTGCTGTAATGTGGCCCTTTTTGTTTTTTGCCTTGGGTTTCTCTGCCCTCCACTTTTACTATTCTTTCTATCTTTAGCTTCTGCCTCCATTTTATTTCCCTCTTTCTCCCTGCATAGATTCCCATCCCCCTGCCATGTTAGTTTAACTCCTCCCCAACAGCACTAGCAAACACTCCCCCTAGGACATTGGTTCCGGTCCTGTCCAGTTGCAGACCGTCCGGTTTGTACTGGTCCCACCTCCCCCAGATGTGATAAAGGAATGGAAAAGTTAAATCCCGAGTATTACTTTAAATTAAATTGCAAGTATAGCAGAAGGGAGCAAATGTTCCAACTAATAAAAGGTCATTGGTATCAGGATATTATTATTCTGACAAGGAATGATCAATGTGTGCAATAGACTTCCAGATACTGCAGCGGAGGCACAAATCTAGAATTATTTTTTTGTTCATTGGATTTTACAGTGGACTTTAGGTCTAAATGACTTTTTTCATCCATCATCATCTTGTAAAACCCTGTAACCCCTTCTGGGTAAATTTGGGATTTGATCAATTTTTGTTTAGCTATTACCACGAATTGCATATTCCACAGCAGAAGTGGAATTTCCAGCAGCTCTTAACGGACAGAAAATCATGTGGGATATCCAGATCTCCATCTTCAAATTCCCAACTGCCATTGTGGGAAGCTCAGAGCCAGTAACGATAATCTGTCAAATCTACCCCACAGGCTGCAGTATGGTATCCAGGGTAGGCCAAATAAAACTGGAGAGCAGCATTCAATGGAAGATAAATCCTGGAATGACATCAAATTTTTAAATTTTTATTGAAGATTTCTAATATTATTTCTCTTTCGATCCATGTGATTTCTCTGATACTGCTTCATGTAACATTGTGCAATCCTTATCTGGCTCAAATTTTTTGTGTGGTGTTAAATGCTCCCTTCTAATTTTTCCTACTGTGATTTTTTTTTTTCCCCTTCTTCCCAGACATGGCGGAGTGTCATCCAGGAATGTCCGCCATGCCCCACCCCCTCCACCTCAGTCCTTCCCCAGAAGGAGCACTTTGGTCAGCACCATTCCTCTTCAGGGTTTCATCCAGCCTGACATCAGTCTGGAGCTAGTGGGGGAGAGCAAGCTGTGACAAGACGCATTTAGCCCATTGCCAAAGCTTTTCAACTTGTTACTTCGGTTCCAACCGGCTTGTTCTACTAATTCTGCCCCTGACCTTGCCTATTTAAGCTTGCCAAATTGCTTGCCGGAGCATTTTCGAGTAATTAAAGAAAGGGAGAGATCAAATACTCTGCATGGTGAACTCCCGCAGCTGCCAAGTGTGCCAAGTTGTTGCACAGCTGCCAGCTCAGTACCTTCCAGCTGGTCTACAGCACATAATTCTGAGCTTGGGGGACTGAGCATGGGACTCAGTTAAGTCATAAGAGATCAGAACACAGTAAAGCACGAGGCAAGAGAAGGGGACGAGAAGGCCATTCGTTCCTCTGGTGCCCTAAATCTCCCATATTGCCATCTAGTTGTATTTTTAATGTCCTTAATGATTTTATCTCCATAATAGATCTTCTGTGCTGTCATTCACATTGGCCCAGAAATCCCGGTCGGCTGCTTCCCAGCTTTCTTTCACAAGGTTAGCAATGGTAAGTACAACACTTTACATCTCCATCTTTCTCAATAACATCTGGCAATAATGTACACACCCCCCCCACCATCCCGCATCCCCGACCACACCATCCTCTCCCTCCCCCCACCACACCTCCCTCTCCCTCCCCCCACCACACCCCCCTCTCCCTCCCCCCACCACACCCTCCTCTCCCTCCCCCCACCACAACCCCTCTCCCTCCCCTCACCACACCATCCTCTCCCTCCCTCCACCACACCTCCCTCTCCCTCCCCCCACCACACCCCCCTCTCCCTCCCCCCACCACACCCTCCTCTCCCTCCCCCCACCACAACCCCTCTCCCTCCCCCCACCACACCTCCCTCTCCCTCCCCCCCACCACACCCTCCTCTCCCTCCCCCCACCACACCTCCCTCTCCCTCCCCCGACCACACCGTCCTCTCCCTCCCCCCACCACACCTCCCTCTCCCTCCCCCCACCACACCTCCCTATCCCTCCCCCCACCACACCTCCCTCTCCCTCCCCCCACCACACCTCCCTCTCCCTCCCCCAACCACACCCCCCACCACACCTCCCTCTCCCTCCCCCCACCACACCCTCCTCTCCCTCCCCCCACCACACCTCCCTCTCCCTCCCCCCACCACACCTCCCTCTCCCTCCCCCGACCACACCCTCCTCTCCCTCCCCCCACCACACCTCCCTCTCCCACCCCCCACCACACCCCCCTCTCTCACCCCCCATCACACCCCCCTCTCCCACCCCCCACCACACCCCCCTCTCCCGTCCCTCACCACACCCCCCCTCTCCCTCCCCACCACACCCCTCTCTCCCACCCCCCACCACACCCCCCTCTCCCTCCCCCCACCACACCCCCCTCTCCCTCCCTCACCACACCCCCCTCTCCCGTCCCTCACCACACCCCCCTCTCCCTCCCTCCACCACACCCCCCCTCTCCCTCCCCCCACCACACCCTCGTCTCCCTCCCCCCACGACACCTCCCTCTCCCTCCCTCACCACACCCCCCTCTCCCACCCCCCACCACACCTCCTCTCCCACCCCCCACCACACCCCCCTCTCCCTCCCCCCACCACACCCCCCTCTCCCTCCCTCACCACACCCCCCTCTCCCGTCCCTCGCACACCCTCCTCTCCCTCCCTCCACCACACCCCCCTCTCTTCCCCCCACCACACCCCCCTCTCCCGCCCCCCCACCACACTCTCCTTTTCATTAGACACTTACTAACCTTCTCTCTTTCTCTCTCTCTCTCTCTCTTTCTGCAGGAGAAGGTATTGCACCAGACCAGGGAGAGAAACAAGACCAGGGAAGGAACACTCAACACTCCGAGCTAGAGCAACATGCTCGAGAGCTGTCGTCATTGGAGATTTCAAGGCGGGGGCTTACCTGAACAGGGGCTCTGACTATTACTAATCCCTTCATCTCCCTCAGGGGAATGCAGATTCAGTCAGCTTGGCAACATCAAACTGCATTCTGAAGACTCATCGGCTACTGTCCACCCTATCAGTGCCATGCTAACTCATCCCTTTTATCTTTTCTCGAGGTCCATCTCAGTAGCAAAACCCAGAAGAATATACTTCGAAGGAGAACAATCTGCTTGAGGATGAATTGTCATGCATCCATCCCTCCCAAGCACCAGCACATATCGGGTGGGATAGAGCTTGTGTTATTGCAATCTACATGTGGTGACGCAGCCAGCAACAGTGAGCAGGAGCTAGTAGTGCTGGAAAAGACAGCCTTAGAAATGGCTCGCCAATTTAGTCATGAGACTTCATTTAAAATGTGCAGAAAAATGATATGATCATCTTGTTTTTCACTATTATTGACGAGATGCTATACTGTCACTAAACTTAGCTGGGTTTGGAGATTCTGAAATATCAAAAAACCTAAGTACTGTACATTCGTACAAAAAGGTAGTTCTTCTAAATGTAAAAAATGTTGCCATGGAAATCCATAGGTGGACCATTCTTTGTTCCAGTCTTACTCAAGTCCCCTCCTTCACCTCTTTTTTCCGGTATATTGATGATTGTATCAGTGCCATTTCCTGCTCTCGCCCTGAACTGGAAAATGTCATTCATTTTGCTTCCAATTTCCACCCTTCCCTCACCTTCACATGGTCCATCTCTGACTCTTCCCTTCCCATCCTCGACTTCACTCTCTCCATTTCTGAGGATAGGCTATAGAATAATATCTACTATAAGTCCACTGACTCTCACAGCTACCTGGACTACACTTCCTCTCACCCCACTTCCTGTACGGACTCTATTCCGTTCTCCCAGTTTCTCCATCTCTGTTGCATCTGTTCTGATGATGACACCTTTCATATCAGTGCATCCGATATGTCTTCCTTTTTCCTCAACAGAGGATTCCCCACCACATGGTTGACATGGCCCTCGACCGTGTCTGTTCCACTTCCCACACTTCTGTCCTCACCCTTTCCCTTCCCTTCTCTCCCAGAAACATGACAGGGTTCCCCTGGTCCTCACTTTCACCCCACCAGCTTCAACATTCATCGCATCACCCTCAGCAATTTCCGCCACCTTCATCGTGATCCCACCACCAACATATCTTCCCCTCCCCTCTCTTTTCAGCATTCCAAAGTGACCATTCCCCTCATGACATCCCGGTCCATTCCGCAGTCACCCCCAATTCCCCTCCACTTCCCACACTATCTTCCCATGAAAGCACAGGAGATTCAACACCTGCCCTTTTACCACCTCCCTTCCTACTGTCCAGGGCCCCAAACACTCCTTCCAGGTGAAACAGCGATTTACTTGTACTTCTTTTAATTAATATACTATATACGCTGCTCACGATGTGGTCTCCTCTACATTGGGGAGACCAAGCGTAGATTGAGTGATTGCTTTGCGGAGCACCTCCATTCAGTCCGCAAGTGTGACCCTGAGCTTCTGGTCGCCTGTCACTTTAATTCTCTGTTCCACACCCACTCTGAGCTCTCCGTCCTCGGTCTCCTCCACTGTTCCACTGAAGCTCAATGTAAGTTTGAGGAACAGCACCTCATCTTTCTTTTCGGCACTTTACTGCCTTTCAGACTCAACACCGAGTTCAATTATTTCAGATCATAACCTCTGGCCACATTTTTTTGGACGGCGGCTGTTGATGTATCTGCTATTCCCATTTACACCTCTTCAAGACCCATCTTTTGTTTCTTTACTTGTTCCATTACCATCTCTGTAATTATATTCTTTACGATATCACAAACACACTGCACACAAGATAGCTCTACAGGAACTTGTCCTCATGTGACATGACCCTTTATTGTACTTACATGAGTGGTTCCACTTGGTGGAACAGTAGTCCACTAGGGGGAGCTCTTTATTACCATCTCCTTTAATCTCGCACCATCATCCCTTGTCTTTTAATCTCTCCTGCCTTCCACCCTATTACAGACCTTCCCTTTTGTTCTTTTCTCCCTTACCCTCTTTCCCTGCCTCTGCACTGACTTAAGGCCTTATATATCTCTAATTATTTCCAGTTTTGATGAAAGGTCATCGACCTGAAACGTTAACTCTGCTTCTCTCTCCACAGATGCTGCCTTACATGCTGAGTCTTTCCAGCATTTTCGGTTTTTAGTTCTTCTACTGTCTTTATTTCAGCTCATTATAACAGTAGAATCACAGAAGCATAGAATGATACAGCTCAGAAGGAGGCCATTCGGCCCACTGGCCTATGCCAGTTCTCTGAAAGAGCTGCTAATTAGTCTCAATCCTCTGCCCTTTTCTCATTTCCCTGCAAAATGTTCCTGTTTAAGTGGAGACCCAATGTAGATTTGGGCACCTTTTAGTAACATATGTAGTATATTTGCTGATACTTACAGTGGATGAATAATTATTTCTGGAGAACTTGCAATCATTTCTGGCAGATGAACACTGCCAAATTAAGCTTTCCACACTTTGCTGTTTATGCTCTGTTGAACATTTGACTTTTCTAGGACTTCATAAAAAATATAAGCAGCTCACAGTTAGAGGGAGTGCACATTTCACTATGTGTCAAATTTACTTGGTTGATTTAAAGTAATCCTCACAAGGCACACGACCCATGCAGAGGATGATAATCAGGTCACCGTCATGGTGGTTCGTAGCTTTGAGCCTGAGTGGGTTTTCGTGTTCTAATTCTGACTCAATATTGCAGCATCAGTATTACTGTTCACTTATTATGTTTAGCGAGTACAGTTTATTCAAATTTCTATTTCATTTCCTTAAAGGACTCAAACAAAAATATTGGTATTTAAAAAAAAAGGAATTAAAGGAAGTCACATCAGGGGCTCAAGACAGAAGAACGGAAGTGAGTGATCCTCATGGACTTATCAGCAGCGCACATGCACATTCTTTAGTTTATATGGGCCCTCCATGGAATCTCGCTTCCCAATCTCTGTACCCTCCTCCAACCCTACAACCCTCCGAGATCTCTGTGCTCCTCCAAGTCTGGCCCCTTGCGCATTCCCAATTTTCATTGCTCTACCACTGGTTGACATACCTTCAGCTGCCTAGGGCCGAAGCTCTGGAATTCCCTCCATAAACCTCTCTGCCTCTCTTCTGCTCTCTTCTCTTTTAACACGCTTCTTAAAACCTACCTCACAAACCTCGGGCTAAAAATTCGGTCGCCCCCCATTTGGGGGCGGTAACCCTCAAGAGGTGCGAGACTTTGCACTAGGCGCAGAAGTCTCGCCTCTTGCGAGAAATTGGGGTGACCGCCCCCCGAAAGAAAGTGGAGCACCAAATCAAGCATATTGGTTTGACGAAACGAATCTCATTTTGCAAAGGGCTTCCCAAAATGGCAGCTTTTGAGAATAATTGATTACTAGTCTTAAGTTTTATAGTAATGCACCAAATAAAACAGCAACGGGAAGAAATCAATCGGAACTCGTCTGACACAGCTCCAGTCGTACAGTGTCAAAAAACCCAGCGAACAGAGATGGAGTATGGATTTTCTGTTGCTATTTGTCAAGTGATTTTGTCAGAGTGCTTTAAAGATCTGTTGACGGCTACAGTGCAACAAATTAAAAGCAATGTTTTCTTTGAATTGGTATATAGATCATCTGCGAATAATCAGCAACACTCTCTGTTGCTGCGAGCCGCTTTGACTCTCGTCGGAACAAATGTCAATGTGCAAAACGAAAGGAATTGAATTGCAACAATAATGGCTTTTTGATTTAATTGGTAGGCTACATCTTAGAATTTGAGGACAGTAATAACAAATGAAGGAACTGTAAATTATAAGCAACAAAGGAGCAAAACACCTCAAGGATGGTCTGCCTTGTATAGACATAAAAGAAAGAGTTTATAAAACAAGTAGAGAACTACGTGATTTTTCTCTTCTTTCTGCAGTGAAGTTATGTGTTAACAAAGGAATCGTGTTTTTCACTTCACCATTCCTATCAAATTTCCTCGTATGGTTCAAACTCCTTTTAACAAAAAATGTTTGCATTTTGCTATGACTGTTACAAATCATTCATGTAGGTTTAATTTAATTCCCACATAATGAGATTTGAATCAGAGCAAAATACTGTAGATGCTGGAAAGCGGCAATAACTACAGAAAATGATGGAGACATTCAGCCTCTGTGGAGCGAGAAACAGTTACAGAGTTAGCTGTTCAGGTCGATGATATTTCATCAAGTGAGCAGCAGCATAGTTGTTAAGTTACAGGACGAATATTCCAGAGAAGTGAGCTCAAATCCCACCGCGACAACTGAAGAATTTAAATCCAGTTAAATAAATAAATCTGAAATAAAAAGTTAGTGTCAGTAATGGTGACCATGTAACTACCGGATTGTTGTAAAATCCCATCTGGTTCACTAATGTTCTTTTGGGAAGGAAATCTGCCATCCTGATCTGGTCTGGCCTAAATGTGATTCCAGACTCACAGCAATACTGTTGACTCTTCACTGCCCTCAAATGGTTTAACAAGCCATTCAGTTGTAACAAACTGCTACAAGAAACAATAATAATAATAATAAAACTGGCCATAGCCAGACCACACAGCATCGACCTTGGCACTGGCTTTGGACACAACAATGGCACACCCAATCCAGTCGAACCTGCAAAGTCCTCCTCGCTAACATCTGGGGGCTTGTGCCAAAATTGGGAGAGCTGTCCCACAGACTGGTCAAGCAACAACCTGATTCACAGAATCATACCTTCCAGCCAATGTCCCAGACTCTTCTATCACCATCCCTAGTTCTGTCCTGTCCCACCAGCAGGACCAAGCTGGCGGCACTGTGGTATACAGTTGGAAGGGAGTGGCCCTTGAACTCCTCAAAAATGACTCTGGACCCCATGAAGTCGCATGGCTTCAGGTTAAGCATGGGCACGGAAACCTCGTACTGATTACCACCTGCCGCAGGATAGCTCAGATGAATATGTGGCTTGAGGAGTGGTGCAGAAGGGAGGGACTCAAATTCCTGGGACCTTGGAACCGGTTCTGGGGGAGGTGGGACCAGTACAAACCGGACGGTCTGCACCTGGGCAGGACCGGAACCAATGTCCTAGGGGGAGTGTTTGCTAGTGCTGTTGGGGAGGAGTTAAACTAATATGGCAGGGGAATGGGAACCTATGCAGGGAGACAGAGGGAAGTAAAATGGGGGCAGAAGCAAAAGATAGAAAGAAGAAAAGTAAAAGTGGAAGGCAGAGAAACCCAAGGCAAAAAGAAAAAATGGCCACATTACAGCAAAATTCTAAAGGGGCAAAGTGTGTTAGAAAGACAAGCCTGAAGGCTCTGTGCCTCAATGCGAGGAGTATTCGGAATTAACTGCGCAGATAGCAGTTAACAGGTATGATGTAATTGGCATCACGGAGACATGGCTCCAGGCTGATCAAGGCTGAGAACTCAACAACCAGGGGTATTCGACATTTAGGAAAGATAATCAGAAAGGAAAAGGAGGTGGGGTGGCGTTGCTGGTTAAAGAGGAAATGAATGCAATAGTAAGGAAGGACATTAGCTTGGATGATGTGGAATCAGTATGGGTGGAGCTACGGAATAACAAAGGGCAGAAAACGCTGGTGGGAGTTGTGTACAGACCACCAAACAGTAGTAGTGAGGTTGGGGACAGCAGCAAACAAGAAATTAGGGCTGCGTGCAATAAAGGTACAGCAGTTATCATGGGTGACTTTAATCTACATATTGATTCGGCTAACCAAACTGGTAGCAATGCGATGGAGGAGGATTTCCTGGAGTGTATTAGGGATGGTTTTCTAGACCAATATGTCGAGGAACCAACGAGAGGGCTAGCCATCCTAGACTGGGTGATGTATAATGAGAAATGGCTAACTAGCAATCTATTCATGCGAGGCCCCTTGGGAAAGAGTGAACATAATATGGTAGAATTCTTTATTAAGATGGAGAGCGACACAGTTAATTCAGAGACTAGGCTCCTGAACTTAAGGAAAGGTAACTTTGATGGTATGAGATATGAATTGGCTAGAATAGACTGGCGAGTGATACTTAAAGGATTGACAGTGGATAGGCAGTGGCAAACATTTAAAATCACATGGATGAACGTCAACAATTGTACGTCCCTGTCTGGAGTAAAAATAAAACAGGGAAGGTGGCTCAACTGTGGCTAACAAGGGAAATTAACGATAGTGTTAAATCCAAGGAAGAGGCATATAAATTGGCCAGAAAAAGCAGCAAACCCGAGGACTGGGATAATTTTATAATACAGCAGAGGAGGACAAAGGGTTTAATTAGGAGGGGGAAAATAGAGTATGAGAGGAAGCTTGCTGGGAACATAAAAACTGACTGCAAAAGCTTCTATAGATACGAGAAGAGAAAAAGATTAGTGAAAACAAACATAAGTTCCTTGCAGTCAGATTCAGGTGAATCTATAATGAAGAACAAAGAAATGGCGGACCAGTTAAACAAATACTTTGGTTCTGTCTTCACAAAGGAAGACACAAATAATCTTCAGGAAATACTAGGGGACCGAGGGTCCAGTGAGAAGGAGAAACTGAAGGAAATCCTTATTTGTCGGGAAATTGTGTTAGGGAAATTGATGGGATTGAAGGCCGATAAATCCCTGGGGCCTGATGGTCTGCATCCCAGAGTACTTAAGGAAGTAGCCCTAGAAATAGTGGATGCATTGGTGATCATTTTCTGACAGTCTATCGACTCTGGATCAGTTCCTCTGGACTGGAGGGTAACTAATGTCACACCACATTTTAAGAAAGGAGGGAGAGAGAAAACGGGTAATTATAGACCGGTTAGCCTGACATCGGTAATAGGAAAATGTTGGAATCAATTATTAAAGATGAAATAGCAGCACATTTGGAAAGCAGCCATGGGATCAGCCCAAGTCAGCATGGATTTATGAAAGGGAAATCCTGCTTGACAAATCTTCTAGAATTTTTTGAGGATGTAACTAGTAGAGTGGACAAGGGAGAACCAGTGGATGTGGTGTATATGGACTTTCAAAAGGCTTTTGACAAGATCCCACACAAGAGATTGGTATGCAAAATTAAAGCACACAGTTTTGGGGGTAGTGTACTAACGTGGATAGAGAACTGGTTGGCAGACAGGAAGCAGAGAGTCGGGATAAACGCGTCCTTTTCAGAATGGCAGGCAGTGACTAGTTAGGTATCGCAGGGTTCAGTGCTGGGACCCCAGCAATTTACAATATACATTAATGATTTGGATGAGGGAATTGAGTGTAATATCTCCAAGTTTGCAGATGACACTAAGCTGGGTGGCAGTGTGAGTTGTGAGGAGCAAGCTTAAAAGGCTGCAGGGTGACTTGGACAGGTTAGGTGAGCAGCAAACGCGTGGCAGATGCAGTATAATGTGGATAAATGTGAGGTTATCCACTTTAGTGGCAAAAACACGAAGGCAGAATATTATCTGAATGGCGGCAGATTAGGAAAAGGGGAGGTGCAACGAGATCTAGGTGTCATGGTACATCAGTCATTGAAAGTTGGCATGCAGTTACAGCAGGCGGTGAAGAAGGCAAATGGTATGTTGGCCTTCATAGCGAGAGGATTTGAGTATAGGAGCAGGGAGGTCTTCCTGCAGTTGTACAGGGCCTTAATGAGGCCTCACCTGGAATATTGTGTTCAGTTTTGTTCTCCTATTCTGAGGAAGGACATTCTTGCCATTGAGGGCGTGCAGCCAAGGTTCACTAGACTGATTCCCGGGATGGCAAGACTGACATATGAGGAGAGACTGGATCCACTGGGACTGTATTCACTGGAGTTTAGAAGGATGAGAGGGGATCTCATAGAAACATATAAAATTCTGACGGGACTGGATAAGTTAGATGCAGGAAGAATCTTCCCGAAGTTGAGGAAGTCCAGAAGCAGGGAACATAATCTAAGAATAAGAGGTAAGCCATTTAGAACTGAGATGAGGAGAAACTTCTTCACTCAGAGAGTTGTTAACCTGTGGAATTCCCTACCGCAGAGAGTTGTTGATGCCAGTTTATTGGATATATTCAATAGGGAGTTAGATATGGCCCTTACGGCTATAGGGATCAAGGGGTATGGATAGAAAGCGGGAAAGACATACTGAGGTGAATGATCAGCCATGATCTTATTGAATGGTAGTGCAGGCTCGAAGGGTCGAATGGCCTACTCCTGCACCTATTTTCTATGTTTCTATGTTTCTCCGCTGATGAATCAGTACTCCTCCATGTTGAACACCATCTGAAAGAAGCACTGAGAGTAGCAAGGGCACAGAATGTACTCTGGCTGGGGGACTTCAATGCCCATCACCAAGAGTGGCTCAGTAGCACCACTACTGACCGAGGTGGAATTGGCTGCCGGACTGAGCTTTCAGCAGGTGATGAGAAAACCAACATGAGAGAACAATCTACTTGACCTCATCCTCACCAATCTACCGGTCACAGATGCAACTCTCCATGACAGCATTGGTAGCAGTGATCACCGCACAATCATTGTGGAGACGAAGTCCTGTCTTCACACTGAGGACACCCTCCATCGAGTTGTGTGGTCCGACCACCGTACTAAATGGGATAGATTCAGAACAGATCTTGCAGCTCAAAAACTGGGCATCGAAGAGGCTGTGGGTCATCAACAGCAGCAGAACTGTATTCCACCACAATTTGTAACATCATGGCCTGGCATATCCCTCACTCTACCATTACCATCAAGCCAGGGGACCCAAACCTGGTTCGATGAGGAATGCAGAAGAGCATGCTAGGAGCAGCACCAGGCGTACCTAAAAATGAGGTATCAAACTGGGGAAGCTACAACACAGGACTACATGCATGCTAAGCAGCAGAAGCAGCATGCTATAGACAGAACTAAGCAATCCCACAATCAACACATCAGACCAAAGCTCTGATGTCCTCCCACATCCAGTCGGGAATGTTGGTGGACAATTAAACAGCTAACTGGAGGAGGAGGCTCCTTGAATATCCCCATCTTGAAAGGTGGCAGAGCCCAACACGCAAGTGCAAAAGATAAGACTGAAGCATTTATAACCATCTTCAGCCAGAAGTGCCGAGTCGATGATCCATATCGGCCTCCTCCTGAGGTCCCTACCATTGCAGAAGCCAGTCTTCAGCCAATTCGATTCATTCCACATGTTATCAAGAAGCAGCTGAGTGCACAGGATACAGCAAAGTTTATGGGTCCCGACAATATCCCGGCTGTCGTGCTGAAGACTTGCTCCAGATCTAGCTGCGCCTCTAGCCAAGCTAGTCCAGTGCAGCTACAACACTGGCATCTACCCGACAATGTGGAAAACTGCCCAGATATGCCCTGTCCACAAAAAGCAGGACAAATTCAATCCGACCAATTACCGGTCAATATGTCTACTCTCCATCATCAGCAAAGTGATGGAAGGTTTTGTCGACAGTGCGATGAAGCAACACTTACTCATCAATAGCCTGCTCACCGATGATCGGTTTGGATTCCGCCAGGAACACTCAGCTCCAGATCGCATTACAGCACTTGGCTGAATTCCAGAGGTGAGGTGAGAGTGACTGCCCTTGACATCAAGGCAGCATTTGACTGAGTGTGGCATCAAGAAGCCCTAGTAAAACTGAATTCAATGGGCATTGGGGGAAAAACTCTCCACTGGCTGGAATCATACCTAGCACAAAGGAAGATGGTTGTGGTTGTTGGAGGTCAATCATCCCAGCCCAGGAGATCGCTGCAGGAGTTCCACAGGGCAGGTTCCAGGCCCAACCATCTTCAGCTGCTTCATCAATGACCTTCCCTCCATCATATGGTCAGAAGTGGGGATGTTCGTTGATGATTGCAGTGTTCTGTTCCATTCCAGTGATACAAAATTTGACCGTGTGGTTGATAATGAAGAACAAAGCTGTAGACTTCAGAAAGATATCAATTAACTGGTCAGATGGGTAGAACAGTGGCAAATGGAGTGCAATCCTGAGAAGTGTGATGTAATGCATTTGAGGAGAGCTAATAAGGCAAGAGAATACACAATAAATAGTCGGATACTGAGAAGTGTAGAGGAACAAAGGGACATTGGAGTGCATGCCCACAGATCCCTGAAGATAGCAGAACAGGTGGATAAGAAGGTTAAGAAGGCCTACGGAATACTTGCCTTTATTAGCTGAGGCATAGAATACAAGAACAGGGAATTATGCTTGAAATGTATAAAATATTAGTTAGGCCACAGCTAGAGAACCAGAACTGCATGCAGTACTGCAGCTGTGGCCTAACCAGCGTTTTTCAGTTCTGGTCACCACATTATAGGAAAGATGTGATTGCATTAGAGAGGGTACAGCGGAGATTTGCAAAGATGTTCCCTGGGCTGGAGAATTTCAGCTATGAAGAAAGATTAGATAGGCTGGGGTTGTTTTCTTTGGAACAGAGGCGGTTGAGGGGAGACCTTATTGAGATGTATAATATTATGAGGGGCTTGATAGGGTGGATAGGAAGGAACTATTTCCCTTAGCAGGGGTCAACAACAATGGGGCATAGGTTTAAAGTGATTGGTAGGGGATTTAAAGGGGTTTTGAGGGGAATTATTTTGCCCAGAGGGCAGTGGTGGTCAGAACTCAGTGCCTGAAAGGATGGTAGAGGCAGAAACCATCACCACATTTAAAAAGTACTTGGATATGCACTTGAAGCGCCATAACATACAGAGCTACGGACCAACAGCTGGGAAGTGGGATTAGGCTTCGTCGTCTCCAGGCCAGGTCCAAGACCACCCCAACCTCTGTCGTCAAGCTATAGTACGTGGACAACGCCTGCGTCTGTGCACATATCGAGGCTGAACTCCAGGGCATAGTCGACGTATTTACTGAGGCGTACGAAAGCATGGGTCTTACGCTAAACATCCGTAAGATAAAGGTCCTCCACCACCCTGTCCCCACTGCACAGCACTGCCCCTCAGTCATCAAGATCCACGGCGCGGCCCTGGACAACGTGGACCATTTCCCATATCTCGGGAGCCTCTTATCAACAAGGCTGAATAGCTCTTTGTCGGCCAGCGCGGACATGATGGGTCAAAAAGGCCTCCTTCTGTGCCGTAAATTTTTATGATTCTATGTTTCGCAACTCCTCAGAAAATGAACCAGTCCATGCCCGGATGCAGCAAGACCTGGACAACATATAGGCTTGGGCTGATAAGAGGCAAGTAACATTCACGCCACACAAGTGCCAGGCAATGACCACCTCCAACAAGCGTGAGTCTAACCACCTCCCCTTGGCATTACCATCGCCAAATCCCCCACCATCAACATCATGGGGGTCACCATTGACCAGAAACTTAACTGGACCAGCCACATCAACAAAATAGGGCAGGTCAGAGGCTGGGTATTCTGTGGCAAGTGTCTCACCTCCTGACTCCCCAAAGCCTTTCCACCATCTACAAGGCACAAGTCAGGAGTGTGATGGAATACTCTCCATCTGCCTGGATGAGTGCAGCTCCAACAACACTCAAAAAGCTCGATACCCTCCAGGACAAAGCAGCCCACTTGATTGGCACCCCATCCACCACCTTCAACATTCACTCCCTCCACCACCGGTGCACTGTGGCTACAGTGTTTACCATCTATAAGATGCACTGCAGCAACTCACCACGGCTTCTTCAGCAGCACCTCCCAAATCTTCGAGCTCTACCACATAGATGGACAAGGACAGCAGGTGGATGATAGCACTATCACCTGGAAGTTCCCTCCAAGTAACACACCATTCTGATCTGGAAATGTATCACCGTTCCTTCATCGTCGCTGGGTCAAAATCCTGGAACTCCCTCCCTAACAGCTCTGTGGGAGTACCTTCACCACAAGGATTGCAGCAGTTCAAGAAGGTGGCTCACCACCATCTTCTCAAGAGCAATTAGGAATGGACAATAAAAGCTGGCCTTTCCAGCATCACCCACATCCCGGGACAAATTTAAAAAAGGATTAATCATATTTAAAGTTTACTTCTACTGTTTTGTTTTCCGGCTGCTGATGGCATAAATGACCAATTTAGTAAAAACCCATTTCTTTGTCTTCCATTGGAGGAAAAACAAAGAGGGAAACAATGAGCTGGAAAACACAACTTATATATAACAGATAAAAGTCGTGTTGTTTTTTTTCTCAATTCAATCAAAAATGGGCTGTCAAATGTATTAGTAATGCATGCAGAGATGTGCAGCAAAAACCAGTGAATGAAAAGTAAATGGAAGTACAGAGCAAAACAAGTGCACTGACTGATTGTTTGGAACACTAATATGATGTCAGCAATAGCAGCCCAGCAAAACGGGCTGGGAATTTCTGGGGAACTGCTCCTGCTCCGCCATTGTAACTTCGCCGGAGGTGTGTCGTACACCATATTTATGCGCTTAAGCGAAGTTTCCACCACACTTCCGCTGAAGTTACAGTGGCGAAGCGAAAGCACCTCCAAGTAAATTCCCAGTCACAATGGCCTAGAAATTCGGGATATTTGTGCTTCCCCCCTGGGGGGCACGAACAGAACGCAAACAGCTTTTCACCCAGGCGCAGTGCCGCTAACGACACCCACTAAATTCCGCGGGAGTTTAGCGATGGCGGTAACCCTTGGTAACCCACTCCGCTGCGCCAGCGATGATGACATCAGCACCGTGCGTAGTGCCCCGGACTCTAAACTGGGTATCGCCCCCTGAAGCTACGCCGGGCGATGCTAGCGACAGCTTCAGGGGGCACATATCGGGTGGCCGGCCGCTCTTAGGGCGCAAGTTAAAGGGGAGTTGTGGGCCATTAAAAAAAAAATTCAGACAATTTTGCCGAGCACCTCATTGGTGCTTTGACCGCGGGTTCCGCACTGCGATTGATCAGCCCGGCACTCTGCTTGAGTGCTGGGCTGTTGCCATGGCACCCGGCTCCCTAGTGGTCCAGGAAGGCCCCTTTCATTGCTGCAGAGTTTGCAGCTTGGGTCCTTCCCTTTAATAAAGGGAAGCACCCCTCCTACGCGGTAGCGTTACGCGGCCCAGTGCGTAACGCTGCGTCCTGCCATTGACACGTTTGCCCCGCCACCGACACATTCGCCCTGCTACCGCCCCAGGAAGGAAATGGAGTGCATTATTTTGCACTCCACTTACTTTCGGGGACGGTAACCTGAATTTAACGAGCGGGGCTGGTGCAAAATATCCCACCTCCCGGATGTTACCTCCCCCAAACGGGATGCAACGGAATTTTCCCCCAATGTCTCATACATATACATATAAGAGACACAGTAGTCCAGGAATGTCCTGGATCTGAAAGACCATTTTGGTTCATCTGGCCAGCTCCAGGGTTCAGAAACAGAATACGCAGGTCACTACCTGCATCCCAATTGATTTTATCTCGCCAGATATACACGCAATTGTATCGTAAAACTTCCAACGTTCAGTATCCTCTATGCATTGACCTACATTTTTTTATAACGAGACAATCGTATTGTATAATAATTCATATTTTCAACAGAGATAGATTTTTTTTTATTCATTCAAAATGCTGCAATACTTTTTTTCCCCATTTTGCTCAGAGCTCACCTCCACTATTGCAGTCAGAAAGTTCAGTTCTATGATTCCCGACGGTCGCCTGAGGCTTTCAAGATACATTTTTCTCCCGCATGATATCTGTGAGCACAGAGAGTTCCCTGCGCCCAAGTGTTATTTGAATAGATAAAGTATAACAATAAGCACGATATACTTTTCTTATGTGTTTTTTTTTGTTTAGGGGCAGGAATGTACTACAATTATCAAAGGAAAAGCATGATAGCAAAAGGAGTAAAAGTACACCTATGTTTTGTCCTCATTACTCAGGACTCTACAGTTGTGTCTTGGCTGAGATTGCAAAAAATAAACAACCCCAAGCTTATGCTGCCATACTTTGTTCGAAATCAAAAAGACCCTGACCTGTATGTGCTTTCCTGTTTAGATGCAAATTTCCCCCTTCAGTCAGCGATAAGGCCGAACAAACCCTTCAGATCTAATTCACCGCTTTCCTTTCATGCCTTTCCCAATATTTCTTTTCAAAGTAGAAATCGCATTCATATATTCATTAAAAAAAAACTCTTGGCCCAATGCTCATTATAATACTCTCAGTTATCAGGCTATCCGTGTTATGGCTTCGGACTTTTATATTTTATGCTATAGGACATTTGCTGTCGTGTTTGGCTTGCGATAATGAGCAAAATGTTTTGCTCCGAGGATTCTGTTATAATGAGGATGGAACGTGCTCGGTGGTGTGTTCATCATTTTTTTTTTCCTTCAAATCAAAATACAGCTAAGTATAAAAAAAAGTAATAATTTAAAGAAGTGGTGTTAATTGGATGGACAGGACACAATTTCCATTTAAAAAATAAAATTAGTCAAAGTACCTCTGTTGCTCGCATCTTAACTCGAACCAAGTCCCGCTCACCCATCACCCCTGTGCTTGTTGGCTCCCAGTCCGGTAAGCCTCCATTTTAAAATTCTCATCCTTGTTTTCAAATCCCTCCATGGCTTCGCCCCTCCCTATCTCTGTAATCTGCTCCAGCTCACAAGCCTTCGAGAACTCTCCGCTCCTCCAATTGTGCCCCCTTGTGCATCCTCGATTTTAATCACTCCACCATCGATGGCCATGCCTTCAGCTGCCTAGGCCCTAAGCTCTGAAATTCCCTCCCTAAACTTCTCCACCTCTCTAGCTCTCTCTCCTCTTTTAAATCTCTCCTTAAAACCTATCTCTTTGACCAAACTTTTGATCATCTGTCCCAATATTTCCTTATGTGGCTTGGTGTCAAATGTTGTTTGACAACACTCTTACGAAGCACCTTGGGACGTTTTACTATGTTGGTGGTGCTATATCAATGCAAGTTGTTATTGATGTTGTTGTAAAGGCTGTTGGCTGGTACAATGGAAGCCGAGCTGTGTCCACCAACAATATGGACCTCAGCTTGAGGAGATCATTAATTATGTAAAATACTGATTATTCCGTATAGAAGAGCATTAAGGACAATTGAGCCAATGAGAAAGTGAGTTTGAGATCAATGTACAGAAAATAGGATGGGGCCCATTAAAAGCGTGTGATCCTTTCTGCCCGATATTTTGTTACCCGCTCCGCTCTGGCAGGTGGTTAATGCCCAAGTTCGAAAGAGGAAAAGCTGCTTTAGGGTGTCTGCAGATATATTATAAAGTTTATTAATGAGAATTTTTTGGCAATGCGTAGAGAGGAGAATGCGGTATTGTCAAAGGCTAGAACCTCCACTTTTGAGGTTATCGCCCAAAAATGTATGTTATTTCCGGCGTGGGTGGTAAAAAATGGTTTTCAAATCGCCGGCTTTTCGCCCATTCTCAAAACACTTTACATTTTTGAAAATGGGCGTTACCATGAGCGATCTCAAATGGGCAGTAGCGTTAATTTTTTTTGACGTGCCATAAAGTGTGGCCATCCTTAGCAACAGCATGGCAACGCTCGATTCCCGTGATTCTGGAGGTCAAGAGTCACCATGACCTGCACAGAAGAGGAGACAGAGCGAAAGGGAGCTCAGAGGGACTGAAGGCGTGGCTGGGTGCGGTGTGGCTGTTTTGGGAGGAAGGAGGGTGACTTTAGAGCATCACAGCAAGTAGGCAAACAAAAATGTAGCTGCTACCAGCCACCTATTTGACCGAATTTGCACTATAATGGAGTGATGAGGAGGAGGCATCACAGCACGCAGTGAGGTGGGAGAGGAGCACATTGGAGGCCGGAAAAGAGCCAGGAGGTTTTCGGACAAGGCCAATGCCTCTCTCTTGTAGGAGATCAGGTCACGCTGGGGTGATTTGACACAGGGAGGGCGTGGGAAGCCCACCCCAAAGGCCTACCAGAAGATAGGGACCGAGATAGCAGAGGTGGTCTCATCGACGACCAATGCCGTACATGAGGGCAACCAATGCCGCAAACGATGGAACGACATTGTGGGATCCGCAAGAGTAAGTATTACATTGATTTACATGTACTTATGTATTTATATAATTGGATTTGTACCAGTCATGAGTGACTATCAGCAGATGTGAGGTCTTGCACTTTTACCAGGAATGTTTTACTCAAAGCCTGTGGTCACGGTGTATGTCTTTAGGTAAAGAATGATAATAATCAATTAATCATGATTACATCTGTCGGTTATGTGTTGTATCAGTGTCTGTGACAGTACCTACCAATGATATCATGCAATGATCTCATGCCATGTCGTCCTGTCACCTTTTACAGAAGAAGCTATTGACGATGAGGTCCATGCAGAGGCGAACAGGTGTGGGGCCACCAGTCCCCAGCGACATCACTGAGATGGAGGAGCGGATGCTAGCACTCGTGGGGAAGCACCTCCGGACAGCCACGGATGCATCTGCAGATCCCGAAGTGATGCCACGTGAGTAAAGCTTACACCATTGCATGATGTAAATCAATAGATGCCACACCAAGACATACCCGACCAAACATATATGATAGATGATTTCTAAAAGTGTCATATCAATAATGCTGGTCTAATGAAAATTATTGCAATCCACAATGTGTTGATGCTCATGAAATGTGATGTGTGTGATGATTTTGAGAGCTTTTGGCTTGCATATGTGTGTAGTACTGGACTCACCTTGTGACCCTAGCAGGCCCTTCTCCTCTAACAACCTCATTTGTGTCTTGCAACTCAGCCAGCAGCGCAGCCCCAGGCAAAGCCACAGAGGCCAGAAGGTGGGGGGGCAGGGCATGAGTCGGCAGACGATCCTACTACATCTGGTGCTGAGGAGCTCCGATTGTCGCCCGTCAATCCGCTGGGTCTGTTCTCCATGGATGAGAGCGTGGACTTCGAAGAACCTGCATCGTCACGTTCCAGAACCCATTCCACCCGAAGGCCATCTATTGGTCCTCTGGTCATTCCTGCCTCTACTCTGGAGGTGCTGGCCCCAAGCACCTCTCCACAGAGCATCTCATTTGTCCCCAGGATGGCGCCGACCCTGCGGAGTTCTCGTGGACACGGCAAGCCTGTTCCACGAGCGCGACATGACAGCAGAGAGATGGTACAGTTGTCCATGAGTACTGTAGATATTGGTGACCAGCTCATCGAAGCTTTGGGAGGCATGTCCTGACACCTGGCCACCATCACTGGGTACATTCTGCGCATGGCAGAGGCCCTGGATGCGATAGCTAGGATGCCGCAATCCTCCCAGTGGTCCCAGAGTGCAGCATTCCACCCCTAGGTCCCGCACCACTACTGCGAATGACTGATGAGAGCAAGAATCAAGATCCTGCTTCTGCATCAGAGAATGTTGCCCCTTCAGCACCCCCCTGCTCATGTACCCATCCAAACAATGCATCTGCTTTCATCCCCCCCAATGAGGCACCACCTGAGGAGCTCCTCGGCCAGGCGCTGTGGAGCAAGGAGGGAAAGGGGTGGATGTGGGGAGAAGGAGAGGGGGGAAGGAAAGTGAGGTGCATGTGCGCAGGTGATGGCTGTGTTATACCTGTGTTATAGTTCCATGAGAACTCCGCGGGGTCAGCGCCATCCTGGGGACAAATGGGGTGCTCTGTGGAGAAGCGCTTGGGGCCAGCACCTCCAGAGTAGAGGCGGGAATGATCAGAGGACCAATAGATGGCCTTGGGGTGGAATGCGTTCTGGAGCGTGGCGATGCAGGTTCTTCAAAGTCCTCGCTCTCATCCATGGAGAACAGACCCAGCAGATTGATGGGCGAGAATCAGAGCTCCTCACATGGGTGTATGCAATTTGTTACAATGTGTGGGGGCTGGGGACCACGCTCCTGCTTTGACTTTGTATTCTGTCTTGCTGGACATCTTGAACATGTGATTGATGTCAATGGTGGAAAAAGTGGGATATGGACAGGGGTTGGGTATTATTGACTATGATACTTATGATTTCAGACCAAGGTTGGTATTAAACTTTTGTTATTGAACATAAACTTGTTGCACATTGTCTCACATAGCTGGACCGTTATACACTGGTGATTCCTTACCATGAAAGGGTTAAATAGAACTTAACATCAATCAACGTAAATTTTAACTGGAACCAAGTTGATGGGTACCATTGATATCTGAGCTGCACAAACACAGCAGTGTGTCAGCGTTGTCACTCACATCAGCACTCTTTCAGTCAAATCTTTCCAATATCAGCTCCTCATGTAAGAGTGGGATTTAACAAATGCCTGCCACACTGCTGGCATTCGTTCTGGTTAGTTCCACTTTTTGTGGGCGGTTTTTTGAGCAAGCAATATTGTGGGCGATATGTGTGCGAGGTAGTGAAATTGAAGATGGGTGATCTCCATGGCTGCTAGTTTGGGTAAATACGCTCTTTACGACAAAAAACAGTGGGCGGACATTAATATTGAATCTTGCCGTTAATTCAATTCGGAAAGTAATGCTGGGCGATATTATGGGCATTGAATTCACCAATTCCGCTGATTCCGCCCCAAAAAAGTGGGCGGGCGGTGATATATTTCTCGGCATTAAGCCCATTCGGAAAATAGCTCGGCGATAAGTCTCCTAAAAAAGCCCGTCATTTTCCATTTTGTGCCGGAATGGGTGCTATATGGGCGTTATATGTCATTTCAGCGGTAAAATGGGCGTTAAGTGGGCGTTAAGCATGCAAAAAAAGTGAAGGGTCAAGCCAGAGTCTTTTACCTATTCTGTCAATGGCTTAGGATATGGCTGATGGATTTTAATGTGGATAAATATAGGGTGATGGAGATATGAGAAGAAAATCGTAAAGGTGTGTATAATACGGAAAAATCTTGTTTTGTAGTTCACCAGTGGGATTGTGGCATTGATTGACATCATTAATACTGCAGGGAGGGATGGCCCAGCTCGGTCAAGGTTAAACAGAAAAAGAAGCAAAATTAACTCAAGAAGTAAATAGTGGTCAGGGCAAATCAAAACATAAATCCAAGTAGAATAAACTGAAAGGGGTGGTAATTCGGTCTTTGGCCGCCCCTCTTAGTGCCCCGGAGGGGCAGCAACGGCGGCAGAAAACAGTTGCATCCCGCTGGGACATTTGGTGCCGGTGTCGATGGGGGGTGGGGCAGTACCGCCCAGGAGATGCGAGATGGTGTGCAACGCCCCTGGTTGAAACACCGGCTCGATTTTTGGTTGCCGCCTGACCTATGGCGCCCTGTAGCACGTCATGGTGGGAATGCCTTTGAAAGCTGGTGTTCCAAACTATAATGGCCACAGTGAGATAAGTAATGCTGGCCTCAGGGAAGTATGATTGTGTTTTTTAAATTTTTTTTGGATTTATGTTGTGGTGGCGTGCGCTATGTATTGGGAATGTTTTTGGTGGGGTTTTTTTCAGGTTCATTTTTTTCCCCCAGGCCTCTGTTATGGCGCTCCGAGGCCAGCTCTTTAGCTCAGGATTTTCCCTTGCTCAGCCGACCTAGCACCCTAAAAGAGATGTGCAATGCCTTCCTTAATGCCCCACTCCAAACTCTGGGCCTAGCTGATGAATTTTGCAGCGGCAGATGCAAACCATTTGCCGGCACAAAATATACCGCTCCATCTGGGACACCGCACCAACTGAGGCGTGACCGAATTTCTACCCCAAAGAGTCTTATTTTAAAGTGCCATTGGAGTGTCAGCCAGTGGTCTAATAGGTAACACCCTCGTCTCTGAGTCAGAAAGTTGTGGGGTCAAGTCCCACTCCAGAGACTTGAGCAGAAAAATCTAGGCTGAGGGAGTGCCGCTCTGTCGGAGGTGCTGTCCTTCAGGTGAGACATTAATCCGAGGCCCGATCTGCTCTCTCAGGTGGACGTAAAAAATCCCATGGCACTAAATGAAGATGAGCAGAGGGGTTATCCAAAGTGTCGTGGCCAATGTTAATCCCTTAATCAAAGTAACAAAAAAATAGATTATTTGGTCATTATCACATTGTTGTTTGTGAGAGCTGGCAGATTGCAAATTGGCTGCCAAATTTCCTACGTTACAACAGTGACAACACTTCAAAAAGTAGTTCATTGGCTGCAAAGCGCTTTAGGATGTCCGGTGGTCATGAAAGATGCTAGATAAATGCAAGTCTTCTTTTCTTTATTGCAGAAGCTGAAAGGATAATAGATTTGGAGTGATTATTGATCACATTCAGAAAGAACCTGGTCAGTGTGAGACAGCCATTACTGAGGCAAATGGGGTATGAGAGTTGATGCTGAGGGCACTGGTGTAGAGGTCAGAAGAAGTTATAGTGATGCTGCACAAATCAATGATGCAGTAAGGTTTGCAGTTTGTTATCCGACATGAGAAAGGATAATACATTATAAAAATATTCAAAGAAAAGTCAATTCCAGGCCTTGTGCAGGATGACTCAATAAACTTTTTGTTGGAGTAAACAAGGCTGAAGGGTGAGATCATCCAGCTCTTCTAAATAATGTAACATACTGATGAGGCTGAAGGAAACATGTTACCTAACTAGATTGAAGAGCATAGCATGAGAAGCAAAATTTCACAAGCCTCAAGCAAAGAACAGAAAATACTGTGTCCCCACATGATACCTGAACTATCGAACAGACTTCCGGAGATGGTAGTTAAGTCAAAGCCGACGGTCACGTTTTCCAGAAAAAATATGGATCACTATGGGTATGAATTTAAGGTTATAGCAATATTAACATGGCTTGTTTTGTTTATGGTAACTAAGGGCCTTTAAACATAGAAACATAGAAACATAGAAAATCGGTGCAGGAGTAGGCCATTCGGCCCTTCAAGCTTGCACCACCATTCAATAAGATCATGGCTGATCCTTCCCTCAGTACCCCTTTCCTGCTTTCTCTCCATACCCCTTGGTCCCCTTAGCGGGAAGGGCCAAATGTAACTCCCTCTTGAATATATCCAATGAACTGGCATCAACAACTCTCTGCGGCAGGGAATTTCACAGGTTAACAACTCTCTAAGTGAAGAAGTTTCTCCTCATCTCAATCCTAAATGGC
Source organism: Pristiophorus japonicus (assembly GCF_044704955.1). Taxonomy (NCBI): domain Eukaryota; kingdom Metazoa; phylum Chordata; class Chondrichthyes; family Pristiophoridae; genus Pristiophorus; species Pristiophorus japonicus. Next base: position 185,839,936 of record NC_091983.1, read on the forward strand.
CTACCGCTTATCGTAAGACTGTGTCCCCGGTTCTGGACTTCACCAACATCGGGAACATTCTACCCATATCTAACCTGTCCCGTCCCATCAGAGTCTTATATGTTTCTGTTGGAGCGGATTTTTGGACATATACTTGATTGTATACGGGACCAAACATTTGTTTTATTTTCCCCTTTAAATGAATTTTGTAAGGGACAATACTGATGCATTATGCTTTAAACAGTTAGACTTTAAGGTATGCTGGCCTTGAGTTAATGGAGATAGGAAAGTGAGATAATGAACACTGGAGAGTTAAGTGCTGGATATGTTTGTTTATACCAGTGTCAAAAGCCTGCACTTGTTTATACTGTCCTGTCACAATGCAGGATGGGTTATATCAAAAGCTTAGCCTTCGATAGTCAAAGCTTTGTAGTGCTAAAGCATGTGTTGTAAAGTGACGTAATTTGTAAGATAAAAGAACTTCACTGCAGATACCAATTTGAGAAGTGGTTCAAAGACAGGGGTCTTTAACACTTCTCCCAAAGCTTTGTCTCCAATTTAATAAACCTCTCTTTATATATGATACAGTCTCGGAAATATTTTTCCACAACAAAATGACGTAGTCGGCAGGATACTGTCTGATCAGACGTGATCACTTAAGACAGTATCTGGAATCTGGTGTTAGAGACTGAAAAGAGAGGTGTACGGGCACGACGGGATAGTGTATAAGATACGAGTAAACAGATAGCTGGAAGAGGCTGACAAACCAGTTTGAGTTGTCCCTTTAGTAAATAAGGTTGGTGCGGAAGGGAACTGATTGATCCAACCTAGAGCCGAAAACTCCGGTGGTAAGGAAACACGCTAGCTTTGTTGCGAAGACAAAGGGTCTCCACAGAGTAGTCGTGGCCGTGAGTATTACAGAAACAAATGGAAACGTCCGAGACTGGCGAACATGGAAGGTAAGGAAAGGAATGTAAAACGCGGGCTGCCCAGGTCATTAATTAATTCCTATCATTAATTGTAACTTGCATAATTACGTAATGCCATAAAAAAGCTGATAGTGACTATCTTAAGTGACATATGGATCCAGACATAAGCTTTCTTGAATGAAGAGAGACTTTTGTGAGTGTCTATTTTGAATGAAGAGAGTACTCGAGTGATTTTGACTGAGGAATGAATGAAAGCCTGCTTGGGAAGGTGTGGAGTTGCCTGCCTGTTTTAGCTCCACCCATTCTTTCCAAACAGAGTGAAATTTTTTTAACCCTTTGTAGTGTTGTCCTGTATGTGGGAAGTTTAAGAAACTGTGAACCCTATGGTATTACATTTTAAGTTAGAAACGAAGGTGTGGATATATTCAGATGATAAGTTACGGAGCTAGGGATTGCACAAAGGATAGGTTTGTTGAGTAAAAGATTAAAAAATACATGGTCCCGGTAGTAAAAAAGAAAAGAAGAATTTATTTGACATGCTCACTGACTTGTCGAAAGAAAACATGCAATATATGTGTCTGCACTAGTAGGGGGCCGACAGTGTGAAATGCTAGTGGACACGGGAGCCTCAATATCCATTACCAATATGCCCCTTCCCGTCACCGACAAGAAGGCCCTGATTGATTGCGGCAAGGGGAAACTGCACCACTAACTCCCCAACATGGCCGGTAGGGAAACCAGATGGGAGTTATAGACTTTATCGACTACACTGCCCTTAACAAGGTCACCCCCAAATTACACCCGATAGTGGCCAGCCCCTCCACAATCCTTACCTTATAGAGTGGTGCCCTGAACAAGAACTGGCGTATAGTAAACTCAAGTCAGAACTAGTCTCCGCACCTGGATTGGGACTGCCTGACATGAGGAAGGATTTCCACATCCACTGTAACAATGAAGGTGGGTTCTATATGGCCGTGGTCACCCAAGATCACGGGGATAAAAGGAGACCTATAGCCTATTACTCTACCACCGAAAGCCCGGTGGTGACTGGGTTATCCAGATGTATAGCCGCGCTAGATTGCGCAGCTTGGGCAGTAAAAATAAGCGAGTCTGTGGTGATGACTGGAAACATCATTCTCCACACTAAACACACATTGGTAGAAATGTTAAACACAGGAAAACTGAGAACCGTATCTAATATGAGACGGGCAAAGTGGGAAGCAGTCCTCTTAACACCCAACAAAGCGGTAACCATAATTAGGGATGTAGGAAACAACCCCGCAGAAGGTATGATAGGTGAAGGGGGAACCCCACTTTTGCAAAGAGGTATGTGAGGATATGGAAGAGAATAGAATAAAAGACGCCCCCCTTCAAACTGCAGAACAAACCTTGTTTGTGGACAGCTCACGAAAATACGTAGAGGGGCTACCTCATACCGGATGGGCCGTAGTTAACCAGGATCTAGAGACAGTTGAATCAGGGCGAATTAATGGGGGGTCGTCAGCTCAAGTGGCAGAACTGGTAGCCCTTACCCGGGCATTGGAATTATCGGAAAATAAGATTGTTAATATCTATACGGACAGTAAATATGCATTCGGGGTAGTACACGATTATATGACAGCATGGGGGAGACGGAGTGTTTGCGATGGATAAAGACATAACTTACTAAATACCAGTTGATATCAGCTGTGAAAAAGATATTGGTTTAATTGAAAAAAAAGAATTTGAAGAGGTAAAAAACACTCTCCATTGATAATGATTTTAAATTATTAAAATTAAGTCAGTGCCGCTAGGGCCCGAGACGAACAGATAAGTATTGAGAAACTACACCAGGACACGTCTGAGGAAGAAATAGGTATGTGGACAAAGCAGGGCGCAACGCAAGGGAAGGATAATGTTTGGAGACGAAACGAAAAGGTAATGGCGCCTGAATGCATACAGAATACCTTATTGGAGTTGCATCATGGCCTGTCTCATTCAGGATGAGAGGCCATGACCGGGAGTCTTGGGAGAGATTGGTGGTGGAAAGGGATGGGGAGAGATATTGCCAAATATTGCCATCGATGCGTTATGTGCGCACAATATAATCCAGGCAGGCCCATTAAAATTAAAATGGGACACCAGCCCCGTCCATTGATTTCACAGGTCCTTTGCCCCCATCCCATGGAACAAGATATTGCCTTGTGATTATAGATTAATTTACCCGGTGGGTGGAAGCTTTCCCCACACGTGATTGCACTGCCTCAACAGTGGCAAGGATATTGATCGAGTAGGTGATTCCCTGATGGGGAGTGCCTCTTCAAATAGATTCCGACCAAGGCACCCACTTCACCAGAAAAAAAAAATTTGTAAAAACAATATGCCAGCTGATGGGCATAAAACAAAAATTCCACATCCCCTACCACCCGCAGAGTTCTGGAATGGTAGAGAGCATGAACCGTACCCTTAAGAATGTCCTGGCAAAGGCCATGCAAACGTCAGGAAAACCGTGGACAGAAGTATTACCCATTATATTGATGAAGTCAAGAGCCACGACAAACCGGACAACCGGATTAACTCCTTATGAACTAATGACAGGAAGGGCGATGCAATTACCAGAGAACATCATAACAGGGGGGGCCGATGTAGGCCCATTAAAAGACAAAATAAAACAGTTTCTATGAGATCCCTTCTCATTTTTCTAAACTCCAATGTATAAAGGCCCAGTTGAGCCAGTCTCTCCTCATATGTCAGTCTTGCCATCCTGGGAATCAATCTGGTGAACCTTCACTGCACTCCCTCAATAGCAAGAACGTCCTTCCTCAGATTATGAGACCAAAACTGAACATAATATTCCAGGTGAGGCCTCACTAAGGCCCTGTATAACTACAGTAAGTCCTCCCTGCTCCTATACTCAAATCCCCTAGCTATGAAGGCCACATACCATTTGCCTTCTTCACCCACTGCTGTGCCTGTGTGCCAACTTTCAATGACAGATGAACCATGACATCCAGGTCTTGTTGCACCTCCCCTTTTCCTAATCTGCCACCATTCAGATAATATTCTGTCTTCACATTTTTTGCCCCCAAAGTGGATAACCTCACATTTATCCACATGATACTACATCTGCCATGCGTTTGCCCACTCGCCTAACCTGTCCAAGTCACCCTGCAGCCTCTTAGCATCTTCCTCACAGCTCACACCGCCACCCAGCTTAGTGTCATCTGCAAACTTGGAGATATTACACTCAATTCCTTCATCTAAATCATTGATATATATTGTAAAGAGCTGGGGTCCCAGCACTGAGCCCTGCGACACCCCACTAGTCACTGCCTGCCATTCTGAAAAGGACCCGTTTATCCCGACTCTCTGCTTCCTGTCTGCCAACCAGTTCTCTATCCACGTCAGTATATTACCCCAATACCATGTGCTTTGATTTTGCACACCAAACTCTTGTATGGGACCTTGTCAAAAGCCTTTTGAAAGTCCAAATACGCCACATCCACTGGTTCTCCCTCGTCCACTCTCCTAGTTACATCCTCAAAAAATTCCAGAAGATTTGTCAAGCATGATTTCCCCTTCATAAATCCATGCTGACTTGGACAGATCCTGTCACTGCTTTCCAAATGCGCTGCTATTTCATCCTTAATAATTGATTCCAACATTTTCCCCACTACTGGTGTCAGGCTAACTGGTCTAGAATTAACCATCTTCTCTCTCCCTCCCTTTTTAAAAAGTGGTGTTACATTTGCTACCCTCCAGTACATAGGAACTGATCCAGAGTCGATAGTCTGTTAGAAAATGATCACCAATGCATCCACTATTTCTAGGGCCACTTCCTTAAGTACTTTGGGATGCACACTATCAGGACGGGGATTTATCAGCCTTCAATCCCATCAATTTCCCTAACACAATTTCCTGCTTAATAAGGATATCCTTCAGTTCCTCCTTCTCTCTAGACCCTCAGTCCCCTAGTACTTCCAGAAGGTTATTTGTGTCTTCTTTCGTGAAGACAGAATCAAAGTATTTGTTCAATTGGTCTGCCATTTCTTTGTTCCCCATTATAAATTCACCTGAATCCGACTGCAAGGGACCTACATTTGTCTTCACTAATCTTTTTCTCTTCACATATCTATAGAAGCTTTTGCAGTCAGTTTTTATGTTCCCGGCAAGCTTCTTCTCGTACTCTATTTTTCCCCTCTTAATTAAACCCTTTGTCCTCCTCTGCTGAATTCTAAATTTCTCCCAGTCCTCAGGTTTGCTGCTTTTTCTGGCCAATTTATATGCCTCTTCCTTGAATTTAACACGATCCTTAATTTCCCTTGTTTGCCACGGTTGAGCCACCTTCCCCATTTTATTTTTACTCCAGACAGGGATGTACAATTATTGAAGTTCATCCATGTGATCTTTAAATATTTGCCATTGCCTATCCACCGTCAACCCTTTAAGTATCATTTGCCAGTCTATTCTAGCCAATTCATGCCTCAAACCATCGAAGTTCCCTTTCCTGAAGTTCAGGTCCCTAGTTTCTGAATTAACTGTGTCACTCTCCATCTTAATAAAGAATTCTACCATATTATGGTCACTCTTCCCCAAGGGGCCTCGCACAACAAGATTGCTAATTAGTCCTTTCTCACTACACATCACCCAGATTAGGATGGCCAGCTCCCTAGTTGGTTCCTCGACATATTGGTCGAGAAAACCATCCCTAATACACTCCAGGAAATCCTCCTCCACCGCACTGCTACCAGTTTGGTTAGCCCAATGTATATGTCGATTAAAGTCACTCATGATAACTGCTGTACCTTTATTGCATGCATCCCTAATTTCTTGTTTGAGAAAATAGGTGCCGGAGTAGTCCATTCGGCCCTTCGAGCCTGCACAACCATTCAATATGATCATGGTTGATCATATAACCTCAGTACCCCATTCCTGCTTTCTCTCCATACCCCTTGATCCCTTTAGCCGTAAGGGCCAAATCTAACTCCCTTTTGAATATATCTAACGAACTGGCCTCAACAACTTTCTGTGGTTGAGAATTCCACAGGTTCACAATTCGCTGAGTAAAGAAGTTTCTCCTCATCTCAGTTCTATATGGCTTACCCCTTATCGTTAGACTGTGACCCCTGGTTCTGGACTTCCCCAACATCGGGAACATTCTTCCTGCATCTAACCTGTCCAATTCCGTCAGAATTTTATTTATTTCTATGAGATCCCCTCTCATTCTTCTAAATTCCTGTGAATATTAGCCTAGTCGATCCAGCCTTTCTTCATGTGTCAGTCCTGCCATCCTGGGTATCAGTCTGGTGAACCTTCACTGCACTCCCTCAATAGCAAGAATGTCCTTCCTCAGATTAGGAGACCAAAACTGAACACAATATTCAAGATGTGGCCTCACCAAGGCCCTGTATAACTGCGATAATACTACCTGCTCCTATACTCAAATCCTCTCGCTATGAAGGCCAACATGCCATTTGTCTTCTTCACCGCCTGCTGTACCTGCATGCCAACTTTCAATGACTGATGTACCATGACATTCAGGTCTCATTGCACCTCCCCTTTTCCTAATCTGTCACCATTCAGATAATATTCTGCCTTCCTGTTTTGCCACCAAAGTGGATCACCTCACATTAATCTACATTATACTGCATCTGCCATGCATTTGACCACTCACCTAACCTGTCCAAGTCATCCTGCAGCCTCTTCGCATCCTCCTCCATGCTCACACTGCCACACAGCTTAGTGTCATCTGCAAAAGCAGGTATCAATCTAGTAGCCTTTCTCTGGACCTTTCCCAGGGCCATTGTATTGCCACCATCTGAGGAGAGCAAAATTGCACACAGTATTTGTTATGTATGCAACACCTTGTAACCAGCATTCTACCGCCATCAGTGGTCGCATATGTTGGAGGCCTGCTAATATGCAGTGCTCCCAAGGGATCCCAGCATCCCTGAGCGCACTGCATATAAGCAGGCCTCCCATGCTGTTCCAGCACTCTGGAGTCAGAATAAAGAGACTAAGGTCACACTTACTCAAGTCTACACTACTCAGTCACATTGCTTTATTTGCGGCAAAACAACTGGCGATGAGTAATAGATAATGTACCATTACGCAAAAATGCAGAGAACTGTTGGTATCCTGGAGAAATTCTCAGAAGATGACGATTGGGAAGCCTTTGTGGAGCGACTTGACCAATACTTTGTGGCCAATGAGCTGGAAGGGAATGAGAACACTGCCAAACAAAGGGCGATCCTTCTCACCGTCTGTGGGGCAACAACCTATGGCCTCATGAAGAATCTTCTTGCTCCGGTGAAACCAACAACCAAATCGTATGAAGAACTGTATACGCTGGTCTGGGAGCACCTAAATCCGAAGGAGAGCATTCTGATGGCAAGGTAGCGACTTTACACATGTCAACGGTCTGAAGGCCAGGAAGTGGCGAGCTATGCCGCCGAATTAAGGCACCTTGCAGGACGTTGCAAATTCGGTGGATTCTGGAGCAAATGCTAAGAGACTTTTTTGTGCTTGGCATTGGCCATGAGGTTATCCTTCGCAAACGTTTGACTGTTGAAACACCGAACCTGAGCAAAGCCATAAAGATAGTCCAGGCATTTAGGTCAACCAGCGATAACACCAAACAAATTTAGCAGCATAATGAGGTTTCGGCAAGTTACACAAAGTCACGTCGTTTTCAGGCAGGAATGCATATGGCAGAACAGACACGCCTGCAGCTGCACGACCTCAGATGACTCAGAGTCTGTCTGAATGTGAGGCAATTAACACCTTGTTGGCGCTGCGGAGATGATCATCGAGCCCATCAATGCCACTTCAAACACTATACGTGCAAAGGCTGTGGAACAATGGGTAATCTCCAGCGAATGTGCAGATGAGCTGCAATCCCTGCAAAGCGCCATGTTGCAGAGGAGGACCGATCCATGGAGGATCAAACTGAACTAGAGACTCGAACCGAGGAGGCAGAAGTTTATGAGGTACACATCTTCACCTCGAAATGTCCAGCGATCATGTTAAAAGTTGAACTGAACGGAATTCCAGTATCCATAGAATTGGACACGGGTGAGAGGCAGTCTATCATGAGCAAAAAAGCCTTTGAGAGGCTGTGGTGCAACAAGGCACAAAGGCCCAAGCTGAGCCCTATGCATACCAAGCTGAGAATTACACTAAAGAGCTGATCCCTGTAATTGGCAGTGCAGCAGTAAAAGTCTCCTATGATGGAGCAGTGCACGAACTCCCACTATGGATTGTACCAGGAGATGGCCCCACAGAAGCTGGCTGGGAAAAATCCACTGGAACTGAAATGATATCCGAGCACTTTCATCCATCGGCGAAGCCTCATGTGCCCAGGTTTTGAGCAAGTTCTCGTTGTTGTCTGAGCCAGGCGTCAGAAATTTCCCTGGGGCGAAGATGCAGACCCACTTGGTTTCCGGTTCATGTCCCGGGAACCAAGTGGATCCACCACAAGGCACGTGCGGTGCCATACATGATGTGAGAGAAAGTGGAGATCGAGCTGGACAGGCTGCAATGAGAGGACATCATCGCGCCGGTTGTTCCAGTTCTCAAGAGTGATGGCATGGTCAGAATTTGTGGGGACTATAAAGTAACGATTAACCGTTTTTTGCTGCATGACCAGTACCCGCTACCCAAGGCAGACGACTTATTTGCGACGCTGGCAGGAGGGAAGACGTTCGCCGAGTTGGACCTGACCTCAGCCTACATGACGCAGGAGCTGGCGGAATCTTCGAAAGGCCTCGCCTGCATCAACACGCACAAGGGTGTTAGATGCATGTTTGGGATTCGATTGGCCGCGGCTATTTTTCAAAGGAACATGGAGAGTCTGGTAAAGGCGGTTCCGCGCACCGTGGTTTTCCAGGACAACATATTGATCACAGGTCAGGACACTATCGAACACTTGCAGAACCTGGAAGAGGTTCTAAGTCGGCTACATCATGTGGGACTCAGGTTGAAATGCTCGAAATGTGTTTTCCTGGTGCCAGAGGTCGAATTCTTAGAGAGAAGAATTGCGACAGACGGCATCAGACCTACCGACACCAAGACGGAGGCCATCAAGAATGCGCCGAGATCACAGAACGTGATGGAGCTGCGTTCATTCCTGGGACTCCTCAATTATTTTGGTAATTTCCTACCCGGGTTAAGCACCTCGCTAGAACCTCTACATGTGTTGCTACGCAAGGGAGATGACTGGGTATGGGGGAAATCACAAGAGACTGCTTTTGAGAAAGCCAGAAATCTGTTATGTTCAAACAAACTGCTTGTTCTCTATGACCCATGTAAACGTTTAGTGCTAGCTTGCGATGTGTCTTCGTACGGGGTCGGGTGTGTGTTACAACAAGCAAACGAATCGGGAACATTGCAACCGGTCGCCCATGCATCCAGGAGTTTGTCCAAGGCCGAAAGAGCCTACAGCATGATTGAAAAAGAAGCTCTGGCATGCCTTTACGGGGTGAAAAAAAATGCACCAGTATTTGTTTGGGCTTAAGTTCGAGTTAGAAACTGACCATAAGCCGCTCATATCGCTATTCTCAGAGAGCAAAGATATTAATACCAATGCCTCTGCTCACATCCAAAGATGGACGCTCACGCTGTCTGCATATAACTATGTAATTCGCCACAGGCCAGGCACAGCGAACTGCGCTGATGCTCTCAGTCGGCTACCATTGCCCACCACCGGGGTGGAAATGGCACAGCCTGCAGACTTGCTCTTGGCGATGGATTTGAAAACGAAAAGTCACTCGTTACGGCCCATCAGATCAGGACCTAGACCAGCCAGGATCCTTTACTGTCCCTTGTAAAAAAAACTGTGTCCTCCATGGGAGCTGGTCCAGCATCCCAGCAGAGATGCATGAAGAGATTAAGCCGTTCCAGCGGCGCAAAGACGAAATGTCCATACAGGTGGACTGTCTTTTGTGGGGTAATCGCGTGGTTTTGCCTAAGAAAGGCAGGGAAACCTTCATATGCGACCTACACAGTACCCACCCAGGCATAGTAATGATGAAAGCTATAGCCAGATCCCACATGTGGTGGCCCAGCATCGACTCACATTTGGAGTCTTGCGTGCGCCAATGCAACACTTGCTCTCAACTGAGCAATGCACCCAGGGAGGCACCGCTAAGTTTGTGGTCATGGCCCTCCAAACTGTGGTCTAGGATCCACGTTGACTTTGCTGGCCCGTTTCTAGGCAAAATTTTTTTGGTTGTTACGGATGCTTATTCAAAATAGATTGAGTGTGTAATAATGTCTGTAAGCACGTCCATTGCCACCATCAAAAGTCAGCGAGCCATGTTTGCCACGCACGGCCTGGCTGATGTCCATGTCAGCGACAATGGCCCTTGGTTCACCAGCGCTGAATTTAAGGATTTCATGATCCGCAATGGGATCAAGCACGTCATATCTGCCCCGTTCAAACCCGCATCTAACGGCCAGGCTGAACGGGCAGTCCAAACCATCAAGCAAAGCTTGAAACGCGTGTCGGAAGGCTCCCTGCAGACCCGCCTGTCCCGAGTCCTGCTCAGCTACCGCACAAGGCCTCACTCGCTCACCGGGGCATCCCCTGCCGAACTGCTCAGTCAAAACAAGGCTCTCTCTCGTCCACCCTGATATCCATGATCATGTCGTGGGCAGGCGGCATCAACAAAGCATGTACCATGATCGCGCAAATTTGTCATATGATATTGAAGTCAATGACCCTGTATTTATGCTCAACTATGGACATGGTCCCAAATGGCTTGCTGGCACTGTCGTAGCCAAAGAAGGGAGTAGGGTGTTTGAAGTCAAACTTGTAAATGGACTAACTTGCAGAAAGCATTTGGAACAAATCAAACTGCGATTCACAGACAGCCACGAGCAATCCGAAGAGGACACCACCAACTTCGACCCTTCGATACACACACAAGTGGCAACCGACATCACGGTTGACCACGAAGCTGAACTCATCATCCCCAGCAGCCCAGCAAGACCAGCTGTGCAGCAGCCCAGCGAAGGTCCAACCAACTCACCTGCACCTGCATTTGTACCGAGACGATCGACTAGGGAGCGGAAAGCCCCAGATCGTCTCAACCTGTAAATAAGTGTACTATTGACTTTGCGGGGGGTGGGGGGAGCAGGAGTGATGTTATGTATGCAACACCTTGTAACCAGCATTCTACCACCACCAGAGGGCGCATCTGATGGAGTCCCAAGGGATCCCAGCATCCCTTGGGAGCACTGCATATAAGCAGGTCTCCCATGCTGTACCAACACTCTGGAGTCAGAATAAAGAGACTAAGGTCATACTTACTCAAGTCTACAGTACTCAGTCACATTGCTTTATTTGAGACATAACAGTATTCTAGATGAAGAAACAAAGAAATTGCATTTATATTACACCTTTGATGACCTCAGGACACGCCAAAGTCTTTTACAGTTGCTGAAATACTTTAGAAGAGAAGTCACTTCACAAGGGAAGATGGGGCCTCAGTTTAACATCTCATCTGAAAGTTGGCATCTCTGACACTCTAGCACTCACTCAGTACTGGATTGGAGTGCCAGCCTAGATTATGGGCGCAAGTCCGTACATATGGCCCTGATGGCATTTAACTGCGTATTAAGCAGGGCCCCCAACACGGACACCACACTCAGTAAAACTTGTTGGGAATGAAGCGGAGGCCCTAATAGGTAACTTACGTTTGCAGAACCAGGAGGAACAGGATTGTTCCTTCAGTCCCCACACAGAAAGTCTGAGCGTCGGAGAGGGGTCCTTGCTGGCTGTGATGAGTTAGAAAATGGGTCCTGTAAGACCCTCATTTAAATAAATTATTCTAGTCCTTAAATGTTCTGAGCATGTGCGCTCTTGCTGCCACTGCATCGACCTTATCCAATATGGCGGGCAGTGCACATCCAGCTGGAAATGTTCTTCTTGCTTCTTGCCCGCCATATTAAGAACTTAGTAGGCTGGTTAGCGTCTGATAAGATGGGTGCTGCACACTGCATTTCCAGGCCAATGTTTTTATTTTGCATAGCATACATCCAATTTGGCTATGGAGAAGATTTAGCAGCAGAAATAACCGACAAAGCCTCCATTACTGATCTACAGCAGTTCTTGCTCCCCTGTGTACTTACACTTACTTTTACATTCCAATTAACATCCAGAGGAAAATATCCCCTTGGATCCTCGGGACTGTTTCAAACACAGAGGTATGTGAAGGAAATGTATTCACGTGCTGCATGCTTCTGCATAAATTCAGTTCTTATGCAGTTAATTTTGCCACTGCATTTAGTGAAAACGAATATAGAGGTCTGGTTTTGTTCAACATAATCAATAAAGCAGAAGGATTGTTACCTTGATTTAATTAACTGGACAAGTGCCAGCCACTTGATGTATTAGTATGCATAGCTGCTGTCAAGAGTCCATAGATAAAATACTGAATTAGTCATGGTTTTTTGTTAATCTAACATAATCTGAGACATTTATTTATTAGTATATATAAATTATGTCATTTACTCAGTTTCCCTTTGATTTGAAGGATATGCACAATAGACTCCCAATCTATATTTGCACCCCATTACGTGTAATTGAAAATATATGATACAGTTGACCAGTTTCTCACTGTACAGGCACATCGTTTTGTCCAGAATGACAGCTCCTATAAAATAAATTAATCAAAATAAAGACATAGTATGTTTAGCAAGTACAGAGCAGCATACAAATGAAAAAGCAGGGTATTATCCTCAATAGCAAATTAATGTGGTTGTGAAACTACCCGTTTAACACCAGTACCTGTTAAGCGCAAGATTGGGCTTAGCCTTGTCTCAGTGTGTATCACTCTCACTTGAGTCAGAAGATTGTGGGTTAAAGTCCCACTCCAGAGACTTGAACATAAAATCGAGGCTGACACTTCAGTGAAGTACTGAGTGAGTTGTTGTATTTTTGGAGATACCATTTTTCAGATGAGGCGTTAAACCAAGGACCTATCTGCCCTCTCAGGTGGATATAAAAGATCCCAGTGCACTATTTTGAAGAAGAGCAGAAGAGGTTTTCCCGGTGTCCTGGCTAATATTTATCCCTCAACCAACATCACTAAAACATTCATGTGTCATGTGGTCATTATCACATTTCTATTTGTGGGACCTTGCTGTGTGCAAATTGGCATCCACATTCCCAACATTACAACAGCAACTACACTTAAAAAAAAATGTACTTAATTGGCTGAAAAGCACCTTGGGACATCCTGATGTTATGAAAGACACTGTAAAAATGTAAATCTTTCTTTTTGTAACAAACGTGAGTTGTACTGTCAGTTCTGTGTCATTCTCTAGACAAAGGAAATTAAATCTGTGTTTGCTTGTACTTATGGATACAGTTCTGTTCCCCAGAATCGAAAGTATAGATGAAATTTAACAAAAAGCTGATTGTATTGTTGACTAGCAATGATCTGCTCTTGTCCTTCTCAGTGGTATAGGTTGCAGGATGGGAGGTGTTGTGGAAGTAATATTGGTAAGTTTCTGAAGTATATCCTTTAGAAAGCACCTATAACTGCCATAGTGCGTTAGTGATAAAGAGCGTGAATATTGAGTCCAATGGCAGGAGCACTGATCAAACAAATAGCATTGTCCTGGATAATGTTGAGCTCCTTGACTGTTGTTGTGATTGCACCCATCCAGGCAAGTGGAGAGTCTTCCATCACACCTCTGAGTTAAGTCTTGTAGATGGTGAAGAAACATTGAGGAGTAACTAGGTGACCCGCTCATCACAGAGTACCCATCCTCTGCCCTGCTCTTATAGCCATGGTCTTGTTATAGCTTCTCTATTTAAGTTTCTGGTCAATGGAGACTTCCAAGATGTTGGCGATGCAGGATTCTTGCATTCTTATAATAGTGGCACTGTTGTAGATCAGGAGGAGGTGGCTGGGCTTTCTAATGTTTGAGCTGGTAATCACCTGGCACTTGTGTCACGCAAATGTCAGCTACTAATCAGAATAAAACTGCAGTGATGTAACTGAATCATAATAGGGACAAATAATGCTTAGTGTGGCAATCTCACTATTGAATGTGCTCTGATGGAGGGAGTAAGGTGTAAGCTCATTTCACAGGTTTTGCAAATCATTGTGAATGGCATCAAGGAATGGAGGAGTGCCTTCTATGCTCATCAGAAAAGTCAGATATTTCACAATAGACAAAATCTGGCCTAGAAATAGGCCTCCTTAGCACCTCTGGGGGGCGATAACAGGACGCAAGGCACTTACCGACCAGGCGTAGTGAGAAGATCGACTCCCTCTCATTTCGGCAGGAGGTTTGCAGTAGCAGTAGGATGTTGTGCCCCAATCTCCTTCACCTGGAGATCTGACGTCATCACCAGTAGCACCCCGGACCCCAACTTCGGTTACGTGCCCTACAGCATCGATGGCGAAAACACTGGCAACTATAGGAGCCGTTCATCGGGAGCCTCGGCGCTTCGGGGGCAATGCTTAAAGGCAAGGTGGCCAAGGTAGGTGAAAAAAATTCTGAAATGTTCTCAGTCCATTTTTTCAATCATCTTCGCTCCCCGATCAATCAGCCCAGCACTCTACTGCAGTCCATTGGGCTGATTGGGCTGGATCGCAGCTGCTGTCGGGGATGAGGTAAGTTTTTGCCTGGCAGAGCCTGCAGCGCTGGCCCTTCCCTTTAAGGGAGGGAAGGAGTCTTCCAACGCGGCAGCACTGCACGGCCATTGTGCAGCACTGCACAAGTACCACCCTGCCTGCTGCCTGTTGTGCTCCAGGAAGGAAATGGAGCACTTGATTTAATGCTCTACTTCCTTCCTAGAGCACAAACCCCAAATTTGTTATGTTGAAAAACATTAGCGCCTGACGCTCAATTTGTTAACCGCCCCTAAAAGGGCACTAAAGGGGCGCTCCCGAAGGTCTAACAGCATGGGGAGCAATCGTTGTGGGATTTAAGTACAATCTTAAGTATTCACTGAGATGCAGAGATGAGCAAAAGAAGGAAGAAAAGATGAGTATTAAGAGTCATTGCCAATTATCTCACTCTACTCTGTTTGTATCTCTATCTGCACATAGGTACAATATGGGAGTCTCTCCTTATTTGCAACAAAATTGGGAGTTTAATGAGCTTAGTGCACAACTCATCATCTTCGGTCTCAACACCTCATAATATGGGAAGCCAGTGCCTGGTGCACAGCAGAGCAATTGGTGCTGAATCTCAGACTATGGGGTAGATTTTGACTTTGTGATAGCAAGTCGGCAGCCTGTTAAACATCTTTCCCTTTGACTGCAATGGCAGTAAAACTCAGGAGAGATGTCAAATGGGCATCCGATTCGGTATCATCCATTTTACACTATCGCACAAAGTCAGAATCTATCCCTATCAATGGGTCATGGTACAGGTGCCTAACCTATGTCCACATTCACCCAGACACAGAAAATGAAAGACTCCAAGACGTTATGCACAGAGAAATGTGTAGTGAGTAGTTTTGTGTTCAGATTTCCTTTGTATTCTGCCACTTGTGAATTAGAAGAGCTCCGCTTTGTAAAGTAAGTTGGAATTATTACTCTAGCTGAAAATTGTGTTATGGTGGCCTAATTTCCATAAAGTCTTTCAATTAGTCTACAACAGACATTTTGCACAGAACATAAACCTTCCTGATTTTCACCCACACCGTTCTAGAGGAAATTGTCTTCTCCTAAAACAATCGTAATTGTTTCAAGACACTTCAAGCTAATTGCGCATAAAATGCAATTAATGTTAATGTTGCATAAACTAGATCTAATAGGCACTTCATCCTGAAATCCTATACAGTTTTAGCTATAGTTGAAGTCATAAATCTACAAAATACATCAGCCAGAAGTATAGTGATGAAGAAATCTTAGCAACAAGGAATAATGAAACAGTATACAGCTGAGAACTCCAGATTATTATTTGTTAATGGGTTAATATTGATGAGCCGGACAGTAATTTAGTCCTTGAGTTTTCTAGCAAGCTGACAATGAGAGCGATGTGTGTCTCCTTATCACACCATTGGTGCTCAAAGATAAGGCGGGTAGTGGTGGAAAATAAAATACCTGTTCCTCCGGCCTTCTTCCTGCTGCTTTTACAACTGTCCTGACTTTTTGGGAGATGTTGGGATATTAATTGATCCGTTTTGCACTCTATTAGATTTTCTTTTCCGTTGACTTGAATATGGGAATAAGTGTAAATTGAGCGGAGTGCGAAAAGTGCTGCTGATTCCCGAGTGCCCATTTCATACTACCACCAAATTTGAAGTTGGACGCGACTGCTGCCAATGAACTGGAAGTAGTTGCACATGCGCAGTTCCAGTGCTTCTTTTTGTTTGTTGTCACTGGACTTCCCAAAACGAGGAATAAAGAAGCGGATAAAACAAATCTTGTTCAGTTCTAGTTTAATTTATTAATTGTGTGAATTGTAGAATTTATTCAGGTATAATAAAGGATCTTAGCTTGGAAAATCAAGAAGTATAATCAGTTTGCTAAGAAACAGCAAGGGCAGAAAAAATTGGCAAGTTGTTTATAGGCCCCAAACCGCAGTGGTAATGTCATCATCAGTCCCTCGGAATCGAGGAAGACTTGCTTCCACTCCTGAAGTGAGTTCTTTGGTGGCTGAACAGTCCAATACAAGAGCCACAGACACTGTCACAGGTGGGATAGATAGTTGTTGAGGGAAGGTGTGGGTGGGGCTGATTTGCCGCACGCTCTTTCCGCTGCCTGCACTTGATTTCTGCATGCTCTCGGCGTTGAGACACGAGATACTCAGTGCCCTCTCGGATGCACTTCTTCCACTTAGGGCGGTCTTGGGCCAGGGATTCCCATGTGTCACTGGGGATGTTGCACTTTATCAGGGAGGTTTTGAAGGTGTCCTTGTAATGTTTCCGCTGCCCACCTTTGGCTCGTTTGCTGTGAAGGAGCTCCAAGTAGAGCGCTTGATTTAGGAGTCTCGTGTCTGGCATGCGAACTATGTGGCCTGCCCAGCGGAGCTAATCGAGTGTGGTCAGTGCTTCAATGCTGGGGATGTTGGCCTGGACAAGGACGCTGATGTTGGTGCGCCTGTCCTCCCAGGGGATTTGTAGGATCTTGCAGAGACATCGTTGGTGATATTTCTCCAGCGACTTGAGGTGTCTGATGTACATGGTCCATGTCTCTGAGCAATACAGGAGGGTGGGTATAGCTTGGTGGCAGTTTTGAGCGCCTGGTCTTCAAACACTCTTTTCCTCAGGCAGCCAAAGGCTGCACTGGCGCACTGGAGGCAGTGTTGGATCTTGTCGTCGATGCCTGCTCTTGTTGATAGGAGGCTCCCAAGATATGGGAAGTGGTCCACGGTGTCCAGGGCTGCGCCGTGGATCTTGATGACTGGGGGGCAGTGCTGTGCAGTGAGGACAGGCTGGTGAAGGACCTTTGTCTTACGGATGTTTATGGTAATGCAGGGCATGGTATAAATCAGGAAATTAGAGATACATTTAACAAGGGTAATACAGTAATCATGGAGGACTTTAATCTACATATAGAATGGGCAAACCAAATTTGCAGTAATAGTGTAGAGGACAAATTCATGGAATGTATACAAGATAGATTTCTAGATCAGTATGTTGAAGAAGCAACTAGGGAACAGGCTATTTTAGATCGAGTATTGTGCAATGAGAAAGTGTTAATTAATAACCTTGCAGTAAAGGGGCCTTTAGTGAAGAGTGGCCATAATATGAGAGAATTTTACATTGAGTTTGAAAGTGATTTAGTTAAATCCGAAACTAGGGCCTTAATCTAAAAAAAGCAAACTATGCAGGTGTGAAGGGCGAGTTGGCTAAAGTAGATTGGGAAACTACATTCAAAGGTATGATAGAAACATACATAGAAACATAGAAACTAGGTGCAGGAGTAGGCCATTCGGCCCTTCTAGCCTGCACCGCCATTCAATGAGTTCATGGCTGAACATGCAACTTCAGTACCCCATTCCTGCTTTCTCGCCATACCCCTTGATCCCTCTAGTAGTAAGGACTTCATCTAACTCCTTTTTGAATATATTTAGTGAATTGGCCTCAACAACTTTCTGTGGTAGAGAATTCCACAGGTTCACCACTCTCTGGGTGAAGAAATTCCTCCTCATCTCGGTCCTAAATGGCTTCCCCCTTATCCTTAGACTGTGTCCCCTGGTTCTGGACTTCCCCAACATTGGGAACATTCTTCCTGCATCTAACCTGTCTAACCCCGTCAGAATTTTAAACGTTTCTATGAGGTCCCCTCTCATTCTTCTGAACTCCAGTGAATACAAGCCCAGTTGATCCAGTCTTTCTTGATAGGTCAGTCCCGCCATCCCGGGAATCAGTCTGGTGAACCTTGGCTGCACTCCCTCAATAGCAAGAATGTCCTTCCTCAGGTTAGGAGACCAAAACTGTACACAATACTCCAGGTGTGGCCTCACCAAGGCCCTGTACAATTGTAGCAACACCTCCCTGCCCCTGTACTCAAATCCCCTCGCTATGAAGGCCAACATGCCATTTGCTTTCTTAACCGCCTGCTGTACCTGCATGCCAACCTTCAATGACTGATGTACCATGACACCCAGGTCTCTTTGCACCTCCCCTTTTCCTAATCTGTCACCATTCAGATAATAGTCTGTCTCTCTGTTTTTACCACCAAAGTGGATAACCTCACATTTATCCACATTATACTTCATCTGCCATGCATTTGCCCACTCACCTAACCTATCCAAGTCGCTCTGCAGCCTCATAGCATCCTCCTCGCAGCTCACACTGCCACCCAACTTAGTGTCATCCGCAAATTTGGAGATACTACATTTAATCCCCTCGTATCTAAATCATTAATGATGGTAGAGAAGCAATAGTTAGCATTTAAAGAAATAATACATAATTTACAACAACCATGCATTCCTTTAAGGCACAAAAACCCCACAGGAAAAGTGGTACAACCGTGGCTAACAAGAGAAGTTAAAGATAGTATTAGATCACAAGAAGAGGCTTATAATGTTGACAAAAAGATCAGAAAGCTTGAGGATTCGGAAGATTTTAGAATTCAGCAAAGGAGGACCAAGAAATAGCTAAAGAAAGGGAAAATAGAACAAGAGTAAACTAGCATGGGCGAGATTTTCCACTTTTCTTGCATGCTTAACGCCCACTTAACATCCATTTTACCGCTGAAATGACATATAACACCCAGATATCGGCCATTTAGCCACAAAATGGAAACTGACGCGCATTTTTCGGACGCTTATCGACGAGCGTTACGTTTCCCCATGTGCGTAACGGCGGGAAAAAATAATTAATACCGCCCGCCTACTACTTTTAGGCGAAGTCATCAGAATGGACAAAATCAACGCCAAGAATATCGCCCAACGTTAGTTTCCACACGTAAATAACGGCAAGATTCAATAAGACCGACCGCCCACTTTTTTTGCGGAAACTAACGGCAAGAGATCGCCCAGCTTCAGTTTCACCACCTCGCACACAGATCGCCTACAATATCACTCGCCCAAAACACCGCTCAGAAAAAGTGGAACTGTTCTGAATGAATCACAGCAGTGTGGGCACCATTTTTAAAATTGCAGGTCGCTTCATTCAAAGGGCTGCTTCAACTTCGGGGGAGTTTGGAATGACTCTGGAGTTCTTCTCAGGTGAAGTGACCATCTCAACAGACATATTTTCAGACTCTGAACTATTGGGGGTTTACTGCAGGAGTATTTTAGTGATAAAATTATTGCTTCTGATCAATCGCTATTATACTTTCATTGCAATGGGGCCAGCCATTTAGAAACATAGAAACATAGAAAATAGGTGCAGGAGTAGGCCATTCGGCCCTTCTAGCCTGCACCACCATTCAATGAGTTCATGGCTGAACATGCAACTTCAGTACCCCATTCCTGCTTTCTCACCATACCCCTTGACTAACTTCTTTTTGAATATATTTAGTGAATTGGCCTCAACAACTTTCTGTGGTAGAGAATTCCACAGGTTCACCACTCTCTGGGTGAAGAATT
Organism: Pristiophorus japonicus; assembly: GCF_044704955.1. Classification (NCBI taxonomy): domain Eukaryota; kingdom Metazoa; phylum Chordata; class Chondrichthyes; family Pristiophoridae; genus Pristiophorus; species Pristiophorus japonicus. The sequence continues at coordinate 185,859,834 of NC_091983.1, forward strand.
TCCTCCTCATCTCGGTCTTAAATGGCTTACCCCTTATCCTCAGACTGTGACCACTGGTTCTGGACTTCCCCAACATTGGGAACATTCTTCCTGCATCTAACCTGTCTAAACCCATCAGAAATTTGTTTAAGCATAGTACGCTCGTTTGAGACATTACTTCCTCACCCTCAATCTGTATTACAAATTCAACCATACTGTGATCACTCATTGCGAGAGGTTCTTTTACTTGGAGATCGTTTATTATTCCTGTCTCATTACACAGGACCAGATCGAAGATAGCTTGCTCCCTTGTAGGTTCTGTAACATACTGTTCTTAGAAACAATCCCGTATGCATTCTATGAATTCCTCCTCAAGGCTACTCTGTGCGATTTGATTTGACCAATCGATATGTAGGTTAAAATCCCCCATGAATACTGCCATTCCTTTTTCACATGCCTCCATTATTCCCTTGATTATTGTCCGCCCCACCGTGAAGTTATTATTTGGGGGCCTATAAACTACGCCCACCAGTGACCTTTTCCCCTCACTATCTCTAATCTCCACCCACAATGATTCAACATTTTGTTCATTAGAGCCAATATCATCTCTCACAACTGCCCTGATATCATCCTTTATTAACAGAGCTACCCCACCTCCTTTCCCTTCTTGTCGATCTTTCCGAATTGTCAGATACCTCTGTATGTTTAATTCCCAGTCTTGGCCACACTGCAACCACGTTTCTGTAATGACCACCAAATCATACCCATTTGTAATGATTTATGCCGTCAACTCTTTTTCTTAATTTCGAATGCTGCGTGCGTTTAGGTAGAGTGTTTTAATACTAGTTTTTAAACCATGATTTTTCATTTTGACCCCTCCTGCAGCCCCTTTATATTCATACATATTGTCTCTTCCTATCACCTTGTGGTTTACACTTACCCCAGTACTACTCTGCTTTGTTGCCTCCTGCCTTTTGCATTCTTTCTTGGGGTCCTGTTCATCTGAGCTCTCACCCACTCTAACTAGCTCCTGGGTTCTGAATACTCCTCGCATTGAGGCACCCAGCTTTCATGCTTGCTTTTTTATTACACTTTGACCCTTTAGAATTTTGCTGTACAGTGGCCCTTTTTGTTTTTTACCTTGGGTTTCTCTGCCCTCCACTTTTACTTATCTCCTTTCTGTCTTTTGCTTCTGTCTCCATTTTGTTTCCCTCTGTCTCCCTGCATTGGTTTCCATCACCCTGCCATATTAGTTTAACTCCTCCCCAACAGCACTAGCAAACACTCCCCCTCGGGCATTGGTTCCGGTCCTGCCCAGGTGCAGACCGTCCGGTTTGTACTGGTCCCACCTCCCCCAGAACCGTTTCCAATGCCCCAGGAATTTGAATCCCTCCCTGCTGCACCACTGCTCATCTGAGCTATCCTGAGATTCTTACTCTGACTAGCACGTGGCACTGGTAGCAATCCCGAGATTACTACTTTTGAGGTCCTACTTTTTAATTTAGCTCCTAGCTCCTTAAATTCTTCTTGTAGGACCTCATCCCTTTTTTTACCTATATCGTTGGTACCAATGTGCACCACGACAACTGGCTGTTCACCCTCCCTTTCCAGAATGTCCTGCACCCGCTCCGAGACATCCTTGACCCTTGCACCAGGAAGGCAACATACCATCCTGGAGTCTCGGTTGTGGCCGCAGAAACGCCTATCTATTCCCCTTACAATTGAATCCCCTATCACTATCGTTCTCCCACTCTTTTTCCTGCCCTCCTGTTCAGCAGAGCCAGCCAAGGTGCCATGAACTTGGTTGCTGCTGCTCTCCCCTGATGAGTCATCCCCCTCAACAGTACTCAAAGCGGTGTATCTGTTTTGCAGGGGGATGACCGCAGGGGAGACCTGCACGACCTTCCTTGCACTGCTCTTCTTGCTGGCCTTCCATTCCCTATCTGGCTGTGGACCCTTCAGCTGCGGTAAGACCAACTCGCTACACATGCTACTCACGTCATTCTCAGCATTGTGGATGCTCCAGAGTGAATCCAGCCTGAGCTCCAATTCCGCAACGCGGACCGTCAGGAGCTGGAGGCGGATACACTTCCCGCACAAGTAGTCGTCAAGAATGCAAAAATAAGGAGAAGGTCCAGACCATAAACACCCCGCACTTACCTCAACGTGTCCGAGTACACCTGCCTTTGGAGACTGCGCTTCCACAAGGTGGTGATCAATGAAATATGTGAGCTCATCAGACCACACATGCAGCCTGCCATCAGGACATCAGTGTCAGTCGCGGTCGAGATTTCCCCTCTGTCTCACCATGCTACCCATCGCTGCATTACACAGGTCACGGAGGCCCTGTCTGCATGAAGGATGGACTTTATCAGATTCTCCATGACCATGGAGGCTCAGACTGATAGGGCTGGAGCATTCTACCGCATTGCTAAGTTCCCCTGGGTGCAGGGAGCAATACAGTGCACTCACATCGCCATATGGGCACCTTCTCAGGAGCTTTTTCGTAACAGAAGAGATTTTTACTCCCTGAAGATCCAACTAGTTATCGACCACAACCAGATCATAATGGCAGTGAATAACAAATGTCTGGACAGCTTCAATGAGGCTCACATCCTGCGTGAGAGCGCTGTCTCTGACATGTTTAAGAGTCAGCCACAAGTACAATGCTAGATGCTTGGTGATAACCGATATGGCCCAGCCACCTGGCTGAAGACCCCCCTGCATGAAACCCACACCGAGGCCAAGAAGCGATACAACCAGAGCCACAGAGACACACGCAATGTGGTCCAGAAAACAATAACTCTGCTAAAGCAATGCTTTAGATGTTTGGACCACTAAGGAGGGGAGCTAGAATGCAACCCTGAGTAAGTAGGTTAATTCGTGGTCGTGCTCTCCATGCTGCACAACCTGGCTATCAAGAGGACCAAAGAATTGCCAGAAGGGCCTGGCACCTCAGGAGAGAGAGGAAGAGGATGACGAGGGGCTGGATGCTGACCTAGGGCCAGACAATCAGGCTGGCTATGCAAACATGCTCACGACCTCCTCCAGACCACAGGAAAGGGCCCGTGGTGGCTACATAGCTGCAAGACTCTTACGTGAGGAGCTGATATCTGAACAATTTGCCTGAAAGAATGTTGCTGTGTGTGTGTGTGCAGCTCAGACATCTATGGTGCCATCACCTAGGTGCCAATTAAAGTTTATGTTGATTGAAGTTAAGTTTTATTTAACCCTTTCATGTTAAGGAATCACTATTGTGTAACGGTCCAGCTGTCTGAGACAATGCGCAACAAAGTAATGTTGAATGAAATGTTTTTTATACCAACATTGGTCTGAAATCATAAGTATCATGGGCAAAAATACCCCACCCCTGCCCACACCCCACTTTTTCCACCATTGACATCAATGAAATGGTCAACATGTCCAGCAACACAGAATACAAGGCAAAGCAGGAGGGTGGCCCCCTCCCCCCATACATTACAACAAATTGCATACACCCAGGTGGAGATATAACACAGCCATCACCTGCGGACATGCACCTCACTTTCATTCCCCCCTCGCCTTCTTTTCCCCACCTCTACCCCTTCCCCTCCTCGCTCCATGCCGCCTGGCCGAAGAGCTCCTCATGGCGGTGCCTCATTGGGGGGATGAAGGCAGAGCGGTGGGTGCCGAGGGGAGAAGGTTCTCTGATCCAGAAGCAGGATCTTGGTCCTGCCACTCATCTGTCGTTCGCAGTGGTGGTTTAGAAATCATCTATCATATCTGATTATTCGGATATGAGTGGGTGTGGCTTCTAGTCACTTTACATCATGCAATGGTGTATACTTTACTCACGTCGCTTCACTTCAGGGTCTGCAGATGCTTGCGTGGCTGTCCGAGGGTGCTTCCCCACGAGTGTGAGCACCCGTTCCTCCATTTCAGTGATGTCGCTGGCAAATGGTGGCCCCCCACCCATTCGCCTCTGACGGACCTCATCGTCATTAGCTTCTTTTGTAAAAGGTGACAGGACGACATGGCATGAGATCATTGCATGATATCATTGCCTGGCACTATCATAGAGACTGATAACACATAACCGACAGAAGTAATCATGATTATTATGATAATTAGCATTCTTTACCTAAAGACGTGCACCGTGACCGCAGGCTTTGACTACAACATTCCTGGTAAAAGTGAAAGACCTCACACCTGCTGATAGTCACTCATGACTGTTACAAATGAAGTTATATAAATACAGAATTACATGTAAATAAATGTAATACTTACTCTTGCTGATCCCACAAGGTCGTTCCATCGTTTGCGGCATTGGTTGCGCTCACACACCTCTTTGGTCACCGCCGCGACCACCTCTGCTATCTCGGCCTATATCTTCTGGTAGGACTTTGGGGAGGGCTTCCCACGCCCTCCCTGGATCAAATCACCTCAGCGTAACTCGACCTCCTGCAGGAGGGAGGCATTTGCCTCATCCGAGAACCTCCTCGCTCTTTTGCGCCCTCCAATATGCTCCTCTCCCAGCTCACTGCTCTCACCAGCGTCATTCTCCACAGCATGCTGTGACGCCTCCTACTCTCCCTCCATTATCGGCCAAATTCTGGCAAATATGTGGCAAGTAACAGCTGATTTTTGTTTCCCTATTTGCTCTAAAGCTCTAAACTCTCCCTTACTCCTCCCAAAGCCACACCACACTCACACATGCCTTCAGCTCCCTCTCTCTCTGTCTCCTCATGATGACCCTTGACCTCCTGAATCGCGGGAATCGAACGTTGCCATGCCGTTGCTAAGGACGTGACACTACGGCAGAAGGTCAGAGAGATTTAAAGCTACCGCCCATTTGATATCGCTCGCGGTAACGCCCAATTTCAAAAATGGTGTCTGGGGCTTTGAAAGCGGGCGACATGTCGGCGATCTGAAAACCTATTTTTACCACCCACGCCGGAAATAATGTCCATTTTTGGGCGATCTGTACAAAAGTGTAAAATCTAGCCCCAAGAGACATAAAAATAGACGGTAAAAACTTCTATAGGTATGTAAAAAGGAAAAGACTAGCGAAAGTAAATGTGGGTCCCTTACAGGCTGAGACAAGACAAGTTATAATGGGGAATAAGAAAATGGCAGAGAAATTAAACAAATACTTTGTGTCTGTCTTCACGGCTGAAGACAGAAAAAACCTTCTGGAAATAGTGGAGAACCAAAGGTCTAGCGAGAATGAGGAACTGAAAGAAATTAGTATTAGTAAAGAAATAGTACTGGAGAAATGAATGTGACTGAAAGCCAATACATTCCCTGGATCTGATGGCCAACATCCCAGGGGTTTGAAAGAGGTGGCGATAGAGATAATGGTTTTATCTTCCAAAATTCCATAGATTCTAGAACGGTTCCCGCCGATTGAAAGGTAGATAATGTAACTCTACTATTTAAGAAAGGAGGGAGAGAGAAAACGGGGAACTGCAGTCCAGTTAGCCTGACATTAGTAGTAGGGAAAATGCTGGAATCTATTATTAAGGATGTGGTAACAGGGCACTTAGAAAATAATAATAGGATTGGGCAGAGTCAGCATGGATTTATGAAAGGGAAATCATGTTTGATAAATCTGTTAGAGCTTTTTTGAGGTTGTAACTAGTAGAATAGATAAGGGGGGACCAATGGATGTTGTGTATTTGGATTTTCAGAAGGCATTCGATAAGGAGGCACACAAGAGGTTATTAAACAAAATTAGGGCTCATGGGGTTGGGGTTTAATATACTAGTATGGATTGAGGATTGGTTAACGGACAGAAAACAGAGATCAAGAATAAACAGATAATTGTCGGGTTGGCAGACTAGTGGGGTGCCGGAAGGATCGGTGCTTGGGCCCCAGTTATTCACAATCTATGTTGGATGAGGGGACCAAATGTAATATATCCAACATTGCTGCTGATACAAAGGTGGGAGTGTAAGTTGTGAAGAGGATGCAGAGAGACGTCAAGAGGAATATAAACAGGCTAAGTGAGTGGGCAAGAACATGGCAAATGGAATATAATGTGGAGAAATGTGATGCTATCCACTTTGGTAGGAAAAAAAAGCAAAGTATTTTTTAAATGGTGAGAGATTGGGAAATGTTGGTGTTTAGAGGGACTTGGATGTCCTTGTACACGAATCACTGAAAGTTAACATGCAGGTACAGCAAGCAATTAAGAAAGCAAATGGTATATTGGCCTTTATTACAAGAGGATTTGAATATAAGAGTAAGATATCTTATTCCAATTTTAGAGGGCCCTGGTGAGACCGCACCTGGAGTATTATTTTGGTCTCCTTACCTAAGGAAGAATATACTTGCCATAGAGGGAGTGCAATGAAGTTTCACCAGACTGAGTGCAGGAAAGTGAAGTTGAAATAGAAGATCAACCATGCTCTTATTGAATGGTGGAGCAGACTCGAGGGGCTGAAAGGTCTACTTTTGCTCCAAATTCTTATATTCTTATGTTCTTATGTTTGAGCCAATTGCTTGTGAAGGAAATTGTGTTTGGTCAATGCCAGCAGTTTTCAGGTGAGGATTAATTTGGCCCCAGCACAGTCTATTTTACCTACAGGTAGTTGGGTTTGTTTAATATTTTGCAAATTAATATTCTGAGACTGGAAGCATTCAGAGATACCTGCAATAGTCGCAGGGATGGTAGATTGGGAACCTCTAACATTAATGAAACTTTATTAGTGATGTGCTTCAGCACTTCTCAGATCCTCTGTCTGTTGTGATTACCGTTATTTATAAATTTGGGATCTGACAGTTATGTGCAGAATGCTTCTGATCCGTTTGAATTTATATCCCTTTAATCCTGACATCTAAAGCAGGTTAAATATATTCAAATCATCATTAATATAATTAAATCAGTGTTGTGGCATCATTATGACACCAATGCTATCTCTGGCCTTACCACCTGGCTAACACCCCGCACCCACTGCACACACCACCCCCTCCCCCGCACTCACCACTTCCCTCCCCCGCACCCACCGCCCCGCCCTCCCCCGCACCAACCACCCTCCCTTGCACTCACCGCCCACACCCACGCCCTCCCCCGCACTCACCGCCCTCCCCCGCACTCACCACCCTCCCCCGCATCCACCCGCACCAAGCATGAGTGGTAGCGCTTTGAGGTGGCCATTTCAAACACTATTTAAAGGGATCCTCATCCGCTCATGGGAAAAGATGTATAAACCTTTTGGAGACAATGGTCCCGGAATTTGGGGTGGTAATGACACCGAATCGCACTGAAATGCAGTTCCTCATGAAAACTTCCCCTATTACACTCGAGTGTTAAAACCCCCAGAAACAGTTAAGCTTTGTTGAAAGAGCTGTACTGGGTTTTAATGGCGTATTGACTGCTGAACAACAATTCTGGCCCTGAAAAACGATTTTATTTTTGTGGAATGTCAAATTTTTCCATGAATATGATAAGAATGACATGGTTTTTATTATAATACTTTTTTTTTAAAGTTTGTTTATGATATTTTAGCATTTACCTTAATCCTATGTGTATGTCCTAATCTTTATTTTGCTCTCTGTAAGATTTATAAAAAATAAATTATAATCTGCATTTGACTTCCTGGTTTGCCATTCGTGACAATTCTTCAATGTGATTGATTGCTTAGCCTGCTTGATGACATCAGTGTTGCTGGATGCTGGAGATTCGCTTGATTTTGCGCCAGATTCAAACTAACGTTGGGAGAGCGGAAATTCATGCGGCATACATGATTAGATATTTGCAGGCAGCTTTCTTCGAGGTCAGCGGTGAGTGCCAACTCTTCACCGCTGATCGCAAATTCTAGGCCATTTTACTTGCAGCAGCTTCTGGGTATTCTGACCTTAAAGGATTTGAAAGAGCTTGTCGTTGACTATTGTGTTTCTGAACTATTAAGAGGCTTCTGGCATTGCAGTTGTTTCTTGATAGGGATACAGGGCCTTGGTGAGGCCACACCTGGAGTATTGTGTACAGTTTTGGTCTCCTAACTTGAGGAAGGACATTCTTGCTATTGAGGGAGTGCAGCGAAGATTCACCAGACTGATTCCCGGGATGGCGGGACTGACCTATCAAGAAAGACTGGATCAACTGTGCTTGTATTCACTGGAGTTCAGAAGAATGAGAGGAGACCTCATAGAAACGTTTAAAATTCTGACGGGTTTAGACAGGTTAGATGCAGGAAGAATGTTCCCAATGTTGGGGAAGTCCAGAACCAGGGGTCACAGTCTGAGGATAAGGGGGAAGCCATTTAGGACCGAGATGAGGAGAAACTTCTTCACCCAGAGAGTGGTGAACCTGTGGAATTCTCTACCACAGAAAGTAGTTGAGGCCAATTCACTAAATATATTCAAAAGGGAGTTAGATGAAGTCCTTACTACTCGGGGATCAAGGGTTATGGCGAGAAAGCAGGAAGGGGGTACTGAAGTTTCATGTTCAGCCATGAACTCATTGAATGGCGGTGCAGGCTAGAAGGGCTGAATGGCCTGCTCCTGCACCTATTTTCTATGTTTCTATGTTTCTATGAATCCTTTGAGGTATCGCAGTTCGGAAGGATGAGGAGGAAGAGGAAGAGCTGGAGGAAGAAGCAAATAGAGCTGCAGCTGCAGGGAGAGCAAGTATAAGGAGGCATGCTCAAAGGAATCGTTACCTTTTAATGGAATTCATAGACCCTGAACAATATGCCCGCAGTTCTCTTGATGAGCCTTGACAGAGATGGTTCCCCTCCTGCAAGGAGACCTACAACTGACTGCTGCAGCGAACAGCACTGCTTGCTGCAGTCCAGGTCACTGCAGCAGGAACCATTTTGCCTCCGGCACCTATCAGGCGGCCCCCGAGGATGTCAGCAGCAGCAGTTAGTCTGCCGGTCATGCTGTGTTAAACAGATGACTGATGTTTTGTTGCTAGAGCAAACATGTTCATCAATTTCTCCATGGACATCCAAACCAGCAGAACTCTGGATTTCACACAGCTTGCAAGATTTCCCCAAGTCCAGGATGCCATTGACTATACCCATGTCGCCCCGTGGGCTCCTTCACACAACACAACTGTCTTCATGAATCGCAAAGGCTTCCACTCGATTAATGTGCAACTGGTGTGTGATGACGAGGAATGCGTCATGTGGGTTTGTGCCTGCTCTCCCTGCAGTACGGCATGATGCTTTTATATTGCATCAATCGTCCATCAACCTTACTCCTTGCACCAACACAGCATATTAAGGCTGGCTGTGCAGGGGCTTAAAGAGAAAGGGGACGTCGCCTACACAATTGACTTTTAAATCCTCTTAGGAACGGATCCTTATCTACAATCAGATCCACGGGTCAACTAAAGCCCTCACCGAGCAAAGCATTGGAGTCCTCAAACAATGATTTAGATGCCTGGACAATTTTGGTGGCTTCCTCCAACACAGCCCAGAAAGAATGTCCCGTATGATTCGAATGTGCTACCTGCTGCAGAAACCTGCTGTGCAAAGGGGACAACACATGAAGCCATTACTGGAAGAGGACCTGCAGCATTTGTATGCCAGCCTCTCCAGTCAGAAGAGTTAATATGTGCCCTGGGCAAGGGAAGTCAACAGATAGTCAAGAGGGAAATGTCATTGCAATGGCAACAGAAGATTTTATGGGTGTGAGTTGTAGTGGTGCACATTGGTACCAACGATATAGGTAAAAAAAAGGGATGAGGTCCTACGAGACGAATTTAAGGAGCTAGGAGCTAAATTAAAACGGAGGACCTCAAAAGTAGTAATCTCGGGATTTCTACCAGTGCCACGTGCTAGTCAGAGTAGGAATCGCAGGATATCTCAGATGAATATGTGGCTTGAGCAGTAGTGCAGCAGGGAGGGATTCAAATTCCTGGGGCATTGGAACCGGTTCTGGGGAGGTGGGACCAGTACAAACCGGATGGACTGCACCTAGGCAGGACCGGAACCAATGTCCCGGGGGAGTGTTTGCTAGTGCTGTTGGGGAGGAGTTAAACTAATATGGCAGTGGGATGGGAACCAATGCAGGGAGACAGAGGGAAACAAAAAGGAGACAAAAGCAAAGGACCGAAAGGAGATGAGTAAAAGTGGAGGGCAGAGAAACCCAAGGCAAAAAACAAAAAGGGCCACTGTACAGCAAAATTCTAAAGGGTCAAAGTGTAATAAAAAGGCAAGCATGAAAGCTCGGTGCCTCAATGCAAGGAGTATTCGGAACACAGGAGAGGGCTCTGAGCTAGTTAGAATGGGTGAGAGCTCAGATGAACAGGATCCCAAGAAAGAACGCAAAAGGCAGGAGGCAACAGAGCAGAGTAGCACTGGGGTAAGTGTAAACCACAAGGTGATAGGAAGGGACAATATGTATGAATATAAAGGGGTTGCAGGCTGGGTCAAAACTAAAAATCATGGTTTAAAAACTAGGATTAAAACACTCTACCTAAACGCACGCAGCATTCAAAATAAAGTAAATGAGTTGACGGCACAAATCATTATTATTTGGTATGATTTGGTGGCCATTACAGAAACGTGGTTGCAGGGTGGCCAAGACTGGGAATTAAACATACAGGGGTATCTGACAATTCGGAAAGATAGACAAGAAGGAAAAGGAAGTGGGGTAGCTCTGTTAATAAAGGATGATATCAGGGCATTTGTGAGAGATGATATTGGCTCGATGAACAAAATGTTGAATCATTGTGGGTGGAGATTCGAGATAGTAAGGGGAAAAAGTCACTGAGGGGACTACAGTAGTTTACAGGCCCCCAAAAAATAACTTCACGGTGGGGTGCGCAATAATCAAGGGAATAATGGAAGCATGTGAAAAAGGAATGGCAGTAATCATGGGGGATTTTAACCTACATATCGATTGGTCAAATCAAATCGCACGGGGAAGCCTTGAGGAGGAATTCATAGAATGCATACGGGATTGTTTCTTAGAACAGTATGTTACAGAACCTACAAGGGAGCAAGCGATCTTAGATCTGGTCCTGTGTAATGAGACAGGAATAATAAACGATCTCCGAGTAAAAGATTCTCTCGGAATGAGTGATCACAGTATGGTTGAATTTGTAATATAGATTGAGGGTGAGGAAGTAGTGTCTCAAACGAGCGTACTATGCTTAAACAAAGGGGACTACAGTGGGATGAGGGCAGAGTTGGCTAAAGTAGACTGGGAGCATAGACTAAACGGTGGCACAATTGAGGAACATTGGAGGACTTTTAAGGAGCTCTTTCATAGTGCTCAACAAAAATATATTCCAGTGAAAAAGAAGAGTGGTAAGAGAAGGGATAACCAGCCGTGGATAACCAAGGAAATAAAGGAGAGTATCAAATTAAAAACCAATGCATATAAGGTGGCCAAGGTTAGTGGAAACTAGAGGATTGGGAGAATTTTAAACGACAGCAAAGAACGACTAAGAAAGCAATAAAGAAAGGAAAGATAGATTACGAAAGTAAACTTGCACAAAACATAAAAACAGATAGTAAAAGCTTTTACAGATATATAAAACAGAAAAGAGTGACGAAAGTAAATGTTGGTCCCTTAGAAGATGAGAAGGGGGATTTAATAATGGGAAATGTGGAAATGGCTGAGTCCTTAAACAATTATTTTGCTTCGGTCTTCACAGTGGAAGACCGAAAAAACCATGCCAAAAATTGCTGGTCACAGGAATGTGGGAAGGGAGGACCTTGAAACAATCACTATCACTAGGCGGGTAGTGCTGGACAGGCTAATGGGACTCAAGGTAGACAAGTCCCCTGGTCCTGATGAAATGCATCCCAGGGTATTAAAAGAGATGGCGGAAGTTATAGCAGATGCATTTGTTATAATCTACCAAAATTCTCTGGACTCTGGGGAGGTACTAGCGGATTGGAAAGCAGCTAATGTAACGCCTCTGTTTAAAAAAGGGGGCAGACAAAAGGCAGGTAACTATAGGCCGGTTAGTTTAACATCTGTAGTGGGGAAAATGCTTGAAGCTATCATTAAGGAAGAAATAGCGGGTCATCTAGATAGGAATAGTGCAATCAAGCAGACGCAACATGGATTCATGAAGGGGAAATCATGTTTAACTAATTTACTAGAATTCTTTGAGGATATAACGAGCATGGTGGATAGAGGTGTACCGATGGATGTGGTGTATTTGGATTTCCAAAAGGCATTCGATAAGCTGCCACACAAAAGGTTACTGCAGAAGATAAAGGTACGCGGAGTCAGAGGAAATGTATTAGCATGCATAGGGAATTGGCTGGCTTACAGAAAGCAGAGAGTCGAGATAAATGGATCCTTTTCGGGTTGGAAATCGGTGGTTAGTGGTGTGCCACAGGGATCGGTGCTGGGACCACAACTGTTTACAATATACATAGATGACCTGGAAGAGGGGACAGAGTGTAGTGTATCAAAATTTGCAGATGACACAAAGATTAGTGGGAAAGCGGGTTGTGACAAGGACACAGAGAGGCTGCAAATAGATTTAGATAGGTTAAGCGAATGGGCTAAGGTTTGGCAGATGGAATACAATGTCGGAAAGTGTGAGATCATCCACCTTGGAAAAAAAAACAGTAAAAGGGAATATTATTTGAATGGGGAGAAATTACAACATGCTGCGGTGCAGAGGGACCTGGGGGTCCTTGTGCATGAATCCCAAAAGGTTAGTTTGCAGGTGCAGCAGGTAATCAGGAAGGCGAATGGAATGTTGGCCTTCATTGCGAGAGGGATGGAGTACAAAAGCAGGGAGGTCCTGCTGCAACTGTACAGGGTATTGGTGAGGCTGCACCTGGAGTACTGCATGCAGTTTTGGTCACCTTACTTAAGGAAGGATATACTAGCTTTGGAGGGGGTACAGAGACAATTCACTAGGCTGATTCCGGAGATGAGGTGGTTACCTTATGATGATAGATTGAGTAGACTGGGTCTTTACTCGTTGGAGTTCAGAAGGATGAGGGCTCATCTTATAGAAACATTTAAAATAATGAAAGGGATAGACAAGATAGAGGCAGAGAGGTTGTTTCCACTGGTCGGGGAGACTAGAACTAGGGGGCACAGCCTCAAAATACGGGGGAGCCAATTTAAAACCGAGTTGAAAAGGAATTTATTTTCCCAGAGGGTTGTGAATCTGTGGAATTCTCTGCCCAAGGAAGCAGTTGAGGCTAGCTCATTGAATGTATTCAAATCACAGATAGATATAGCTTTTTAACCAATAAGGGAATTAAGGGTTACGGGGAGCGGACGGGTAAGTGGAGCTGAGTCCACGACCAGATCAGCCATGATCTTGTTGAATGGCGGAGCAGGCTCGAGGGGCTCGATGGCCTACTCCTGTTCCTAATTCTTATGTTCTTATATTCTTATGAGCTCAAGTACAAAGAAAGAGCAGTGAAGTCTTTCCAGTGGATTTATGGAGAGCCGAGGCAAATGGTGAAGGGAAGTGTTATGTATTGTCCATGTACATTAAATGTATAGTTACAATGAGGCGCCACAAGGGGCATTGTGGTGGGAGACCCGAAAGTACCTGCGAGACAGAGTATAAAAGGCTGCCCACCACATCTGAGGGGCACTCTGGAGTTACACAATAAAGGACCAAAGTCACAGCAGTTACTACAACACCAGACTGTGTGGAGTCAGTGATTTGATTGCTACATACATCACAAATTGGCGACGAGGACACGGACGAGCTCTTCACGCAATCATGGCTACTTTGGGCACGCTAAAGGATTTCACAGAGGGTAATGACTGGGATGCCTTTACGGAAAGGCTCGAGTACTATTTTAAAGCAAACGACCTGACAGGGAACACGAACGCACTGATAGAGAAGCGTAAGGCGATATTGCTGTCCAGTTGTGGCGATGAGATTTACCGTCTCGTCAGGGATTTGCTGGCAGCCGCGAGCGCCAAGGACAAGTTATATGAGCAGCTGATTGAACTCATTCGTAACCAACTGAAACCGAAGGAGAGCATCCTCACGGCCAGGCACAAATTCTACCACCACCGCAGACCTGAGGGCCAGGATGTCGCAAAATATGCTACGGACATCAGGAGACTTGCGATTTTGGCACACACCTTAACGAGGCTTTGCGAGACATCTTTTTATGGGGATTGGCCATGAGGGTCTCCTTCACAAGCTGCTATCTACTGAACCTACAGTCAGCCTGCAGCAAGACATCAACATCAGCCGGGCATTTATGACCTCGATTTGCAGCACCAAGCAGATGATCAACACGTGTCGTACCCGGCAGGCACTGTCCACAGGATAGCGCCCGTCACGGACAAAACTGCAGAACGTGGCTCTGTCCAGGGCAGAGAGCATGGACCTCAGGGTCCTGGAACTCAGAGTCCGCCAAAGGGGGCTAATCGAGTAGCACCATGCTGGCGCTTCGGAGGAAGCCATGGGGCTCACCGGTGCAGGTTTGCGGAGTATACGTGCAATACCTGCCACACGAAAGGCCACCTTCAGCGTATGTGCAAAAGAAACATCACTCACCGTCTGGCTGAGGAGATGGTAGATGATCTGCTATCCAGCGATGAGCATTGCGGTTTGGCTCGACGGGTGGTTGCCCCAGGTAGAAGAAGATGATGCGTTTGGACTGTATATGTGTGTACTGACGATTCGGCCCCAGTGATTATGGAAGTCAAGATTAACGGAGTCCCAGTGAGTATGGAAGTGGACACTGGATCAGGTCAGTCGCTGATGAGTCAGGAAACTTTTGATAAACTGTGGATCAACCCAGCTGCACGACCCAAGCTGGTCCCGGTCACGGCGAAGCTGCGCACCTACACCAAGGAACTGATACCTGTTCTTGGCAGAGCGGATATGTAGGTATCTCACGGTGGTGCGACGCACGGTTTACCTTTGTGGATCATTGCAGGCGATGGGCCGACACTACTCGGCAGGAGATGGATAGGGAAGGTCGGTGGGAGCTGGGAAGACTTCATTCCTCCACAGACCGCTGTCCCCATGTTCACAGGCAGAGCAGGCCTCCACCTTCGGATTGGATGGCAGCGAAGGAAGCGTGTGTGGGGTTGGGCAGAGCAGCGACGGCCATCGACTCTCCCCTGCAAAGTCTGAGAGTGAGAAAGAGGCGCTGGAACCAGCAGCAGCGCCGACCGAGCTGGAGAAGAGAGAAGGGCTTCGACGGGCTGCTCCAGCAGGCACCGTTGGTCCGCAGGCAGTAGCAGCTCTCTCTCTCTCTCTCTCTCTGAGAGAGAGAGAGATAGAGAAGGCAGCAGCACAGCGAGTTCAAGATGGTGGCGAGCCTCGTGGCAGCAGAGTTCTGCAGAGAAAGGCAAACAGGCACCAGTAGAGCACCTAAAATGGCGGCACCCAGTAGAAACCTCGTGGGAAAAACAAAATGGCGTCTTAAAAGGAAAATGTACCCGGGAGTCTTAAAGGGGCCTTACACCGTTGGTGGTCCCCACAAAGAGACTTTTGTAAGAGCAAGAGTGAGTCAAAATGATTACTGTGATTTGTTTGATGATGTGATTTATGACAAGAGTTAATATTTTGATGCTAAAATGATTACTGTAATTAAAATGATTGATATGATTGGTGAAAAGAGTTAATATCACAATGCACAGTTAAAAGGGTTAATGGACCTGTGACGAACATGACTAATGGATTAATGCGATTTCTGATTTTATGTGATTTATGCAATTGTTCAATGGCTGCAAACAAGCCGCAAAGGCAATTATTTTCTGAGAACAGAGGCAATGCACTAGTTGCCATACCCTGTCTCAGCGCAGCCCATTACCTCGGGCAAAAAAGGGCAGCATACCGCCACCACACCTCACCCAGTGGAGCTGGGATTTAATAACTGTTCAGTGTACCTGCAAACTTTTGATATAACTCTTCAACACATCTATATCGAAACATAGAAACATAGAAACTTAGAAACATAGAAAATAGGTGCAGGAGTAGGCTATTCGGCTCTTCTAGCCTGCACCGCCATTCAATGAGTTCATGGCTGAACATGCAACTTCAGTACCCCATTCCTGCTTTCTCGCCATACCCCTTGATCCCCTAGTAGTAAGGACTTCATCTAACTCCTTTTTGAATATATTTAGTGAATTGGCCTCAACAACTTTCTGTGGTAGAGAATTGCACAGGTTCACCACTCTCTGGGTGAAGAAGTTCCTCCTCAACTCGGTCCTAAATGGCTTACCCCTTATCCGTAGACTGTGTCCCCTGGTTCTGGACTTCCCCAACATTGGAAACATTCTTCCTGCATCTAACCTGTCTAACCCCGTCAGAATTTTAAACGTTTCTATGAGGTCCCCTCTCATTCTTCTGAACTCCAGTGAATACAAGCCCAGTTGATCCAGTCTTTCTTGATAGGTCAGTCCCGCCATCCCGGGAATCAGTCTGGTGAACCTTGGCTGCACTCCCTCAATAGCAAGAATGTCCTTCCTCAGGTTAGGAGACCAAAACTGTACACAATACTCCAGGTGTGGCCTCACCAAGGCCCTGTACAACTGTAGCAACACCTCCCTGCCCCTGTACTCAAATCTCCTCGCTATGAAGGCCAACATGTCATTTGCTTTCTTAATCGCCTGCTGTACCTGCATGCCAACCTTCAATGACTGATGTACCATGACACCCAGGTCTCTTTGCACCTCCCCTTTTCCTAATCTGTCACCATTCAGATAATAGTCTGTCTCTCTGTTTTTACCACCAAAGTGGATAACCTCACATTTATCCACATTATACTTCATCTGCCATGCATTTTCCCACTCACCTAACCTATCCAAGTCGCTCTGCAGCCTCATAGCATCCTCCTCGCAGCTCACACTGCCACCCAACTTAGTGTCATCCGCAAATTTGGAGATACTACATTTAATCCCCTCGTCTAAATCATTAATGTACAATGTAAACAGCTGGGGCCCCAGCACAGAACCCTGCGGTACCCCACTAGTCACTGCCTGCCATTCTGAAAAGTACACATTTACTCCTACTCTTTGCTTCCTGTCTGACAACCAGTTCTCAATCCATGTCAGCACACTACCCCCAATCCCATGTGCTTTAACTTTGCACATTAATCTCTTGTGTGGGACCTTGTCGAAAGCCTTCTGAAAGTCCAAATATACTACATCAACTGGTTCTCCCTTGTCCACTCTACTGGAAACATCCTTAAAAAATTCCAGAAGATTTGTCAAACATGATTTCCCGTTCACAAATCCATGCTGACTTGGACCTATCATGTCACCTCTTTCCAAATGCACTGCTATGACATCCTTAATAATTGATTCCATCATTTTACCCACTACCGATGTCAGGCTGACCGGTCCATAATTCCCTGTTATCTCTCTCCCTCCTTTTTTAAAAAGTGGGGTTACATTGGCTACCCTCCACTCCATAGGAACTGATCCAGAGTCAATGGAATGTTGGAAAATGACTGTCAATGCATCCACTATTTCCAAGGCTACCTTCTTAAGTACTCTGGGATGCAGTCCATCAGGCCCTGGGGATTTATCGGCCTTCAATCCCATCAATTTCCCCAACACAATTTCCCGACGAATAAGGATTTCCCTCAGTTCCTCCATTTACTCGACCCTCCGACCCCTTTTATATCCGGAAGGTAGTTTGTGTCCTCCTTAGTAAATACCGAACCAAAGTACTTGTTCAATTGGTCCGCCATTTCTTTGTTCCGCGTTATGACTTCCCCTGATTCTGACTGCAGGGGACCTACGTTTGTCTTTACTAACCTTTTTCTCTTTACATATCTATAGAAACTTTTGCAATCCGTCTTAATGTTCCCTGCAAGCTTCTTCTCGTACTCCATTTTCCCTGCCCTAATCAAACCCTTTGTCCTCCTCTGCTGAGTTCTAAATTTCTCCCAGTCCCCGGGTTCGCTGCTATTTCTGGCCAATTTGTATGCCACTTCCTTGGCTTTAATCCTATCCCTGATTTCCCTAGATAGCCACGGTTGAGCCACCTTCCCTTTTTTATTTTTACGCCAGACAGGAATGTACAATTGTTGTAGTTCATCCATGCGGTCTCTAAATGTCTGCCATTGCCCATCCACAGTCAACCCCTTAAGTATCATTCGCCAATCTATCCTAGCCAATTCATGCCTCATACCTTCAAAGTTACCCTTCTTTAAGTTCTGGAACATGGTCTCTGAATTAACTGTTTCATTCTCCATCCTAATGCAGAATTCCACCATATTATGGTCACTCTTCCCCAAGGGGCCTCGCACAACGAGATTGCTAATTAATCCTCTCTCATTACACAACACCCAGTCTAAGATGGCCTCCCCCCTAGTTGGTTCCTCGACATATTGGTCTAAAAAACCATCCGTTATGCACTCCAAGAAATCCTCCTCCACCGTATTGTTTCCAGTTTGGTTAGCCCAATCTATGTGCTTATTAAAATCACCCATTATAACTGCTGTACCTTTATTGCATGCACCCCTAATTTCCTGTTTGATGCCCTCCCCAACATCACTACTACTGTTTGGAGGTCTGTACACAACTCCCACTAACGTTTTTTGCCCTTTGGTGTTCTGCAGCTCTACCCATATAGATTCCACATCATCCAAGCTTATGTCCTTCCTAACTATTGCCTTAATCTCCTCCTTAACCAGCAATGCTACCCCACCTCCTTTTCCTTTTATTCTATCCTTCCTGAATGTTGAATTCCCCTGGATGTTGAGTTCCCAGCCCTTATCATCCTGGAGCCACGTTTCCGTAATCCCAATCACATCATATTTGTTAACATCTATTTGCACAGTTAATTCATCCACCTTATTGCGGATACTCCTTGCATTAAGACACAAAGCCTTCAGGCTTGTTTTTTTAACACCCTTTGTCCTTTTAGAATTTTGCTGTACAATGGCCCTTTTTGTTCTTTGCCTTGGGTTTTTCTGCCCTCCACTTTTACTCATCTCCTTTCTGTCTTTTGCTTTTGCCTCCTTTTTGTTTCCCTGCATTGGTTCCCATCCCCCTGCCATATTAGTTTAACTCCTCCCCAACAGCACTAGCAAACACTCCCCCTAGGACATTGGTTCCAGTCCTGCCCAGGTGCAGACCGTCCGGTTTGTACTGGTCCCACCTCCCCCAGAACCGGTTCCAATGTCCCAGGAATTTGAATCCCTCCCTGCTGCACCACTGCTCAAGCCACATATTCATCTGCGCTATCCTGCGATTCCTACTCTGACTAGCACGTGGCACTGGTAGCAATCCCGAGATTACACTTTTGAGGTCCTACTTTTTAATTTAGCTCCTAGCTCCTTAAATTCGTTTCGTAGGACCTCATCCCTTTTTTTACCTATGTCATTGGTACCAATGTGTATCATACAAATGTACTGTCTATGTGTACCTGCTTTCTACTGGAGATTATGTTTGTGTACTTGTTCCACCCATGTAAGGACTGCTAATACCACATGCTTGCACCAGATCGCAAGCCTACTCTCTGCATGGGGGAGTGGAGGGAAGTGGGTACTCATGGACTCACATCAACCAGGACGAATAAGGCCGAGGTTACCGGCAATTTGCTTTTGGAACTGGGGAGGGGGGGAGTGAGATATTATGTATTGTCCACGTACATTAAATGCATAGTTACAATGGGGCGCCACAAAGGACACTGTGGTGGGAGACCCGAAAATACCTGCAAGACAGAGTATAAAAGGCTGCCCACCACACCTGAGGGGCACTCTGGAGTTACACAATAAAGGACCAAGGTCACAGCAGTTACTACAACACCAGACTGGGTGGAGTCAGTGATTTGAGTGCTACATACATTCCAGGAAGGATTGATTGTGCAGAGGGAAATGGGGGGGTCCTGCAGAGCTGTGCATGAAAAATGTGAAGAGCCCCGCGGCCAATGTTTTCAAGAATTGTTCTTTTTCTACTCGCCGCTGAAACATTCCATACTTTAATCAGTGGCGATATTTCTGAGAGCCTCATTTTTATTCATATCAATAATAAAGCCACCTAACCCTCTGAGAAACGTATGGTCATATTAGGAGCAAAGAAATAAAATTATACAAAAGGTCTGTTTTCAGAACAAGGTTTTGGCTGGAGTGATTGTTTGTACTGACTAGAATGGGTGACTGTGGTCACAAAAAAAATTATAACTGGATTTTACAACTGAGACCAAGAAAAAGGTCTCCTTTCAACAGGAGATGTTGAAGTGAAGGAAATAATAGCAACGGGTTGCACACCTTCCCTTAAATTACTCGTCTAATCTCTGTGAGAAGAGCTGTGATTGAAGAAGTTGATATTGAACATCTCATATTGATATACGTGTAAGGTGTTCTTTTGAGATACAGTCAAGGTACATCATTAAGGAAATTTGAAACGAGGCTTATGACTATTAACACTGGGCATATCTGAGCTGGGAGTGCTTATCCTTTTCACTAGATGTCAAATGGAAACATCTCCCACCCACACTCTGTCGAGACAATGACTTAAAAAAAATACAGCTTCAGTTGCCCATCCGAAATGAGCAGAAAGCAGTAAGTAGCTGGTGGGCAGGAGAGAAAGCTCAGGCAGCTCTCAGGCAGCTGGGTCTTCCCGGTTTCACAGAGGAAAGCTTTTCATCCTTTCTGACCTGCTTTCACCTGGCAGAAAAGACACGGCGGTTTCTCCACTCAAGCCCGGATTAAATTGCAGTCGGTGTCCTATTAACATAATAGGGTCCCGATTTGCATAAATTCATGAGGCCCCAGGCTGCTTGTCTCAGCCACCCGCAGTACTCTGCAGGTTAAAATCACAGGCGGCGGGAGAGGGGCACATTCCGAGCAGGTAACTGACCTGCTCGGTTTTAATAGCCTACTTTCTAACAGGCAGGTGTATACAAATGCATTATAGAGATAGAAGAGACATTGACCAGTTATATATTAGTTTTTGCTATCAAGTCAATTGCTGCATCACAAATTTAGCTGTCAGATCTATTATCATTTGCAATATCTTTGAGTATCAAATCAACCATTATTATGCTGAGATCAGGGGTATTGACATTCTGCCTTATGTGATGAATTTTACTCGCCCTGATTGTAGAATCTGATTGAGTGAAACATTAATGTCTTTGTAAGATTTATGCCGTTGTCAACTTAGGCATTGGAAATAGTAAGATACAGTAAGCAACAATACCTCAGTGACACAGGCCAGGTACGATTGCCTGCACACAGAAATTCTCTGGCTGACTGTGAAACTCGAGGTCTCACGGACACATGCAGATATCAACAGCCCGCTTTATGAATACATGACAGCACATGTACAGTGGTGCTCTGAGATTTAAAGGGCATCCCAGGACTGAGCTGTCTAAGTGGATTGTGGCAGAGACAGGACAAGAGATTCAACTGCTGTGTTTCGGCGTCTCTACTCAGATTGATCTATGAGGGCTGACTCAATGCAGGTTCGCTCGCACACTGCACCCACATATTCTGAGTGCGTGGCTCACTGATACAGGAAGTAAACCTGAATACCCAATTCATGCTGAATTCAGCAAGGGTAAAATTCTCCAATTGTTCTGGTGGCCTTGCATGTGTCTCAGCACACCTCTTAATTTTAGTAATTGTATACTCTATCCCTACTCTCAGTCTCCTACCTCGCAACCAATTACCATGTCACAAGTTTACCTCCACCTCCGTGCACGTTCACATTTGCTGATGATCTCTTGTGTGGACACTGATGCCAAGAGAGATGAGGTGAACATGGCTGCAGCTTTGTGAGTCAGCTTTCAGAGAGAAACCTGGCAGTTTATCACAGGGGGGAATTATATTAAAGAAAGAAAGACTTGGGGACTGAAATTGCCCACTGCTGGAAACAGAGTGCAGGCACCGTGTTTCTAGTGTTTTTTTTATCGCCGTGGTGCACGAGTTGACCTCTTGATAAAAATTCCGCTCTTTGGCATTTTTTTTCTGGCAGTCGCTCAGAATGGCAGCGGATATGCGACGGGATGCACACGAGAGGGGTGGAAGTTGGGGCAAGGTGCAGTTTCGCCCCAACATCACCACGACTCTCCCGTTCACTTAAAGGGGAGAATCTGCGTGATTTCTAAAGTTCGGTCCACTGGGCCACCAGGGCTGCTTTCGGCCAGCGGGGTGCCAAGCTGGGTTGGCGGCCCATCCGAACCTGGGGGCATAATTGTTGGCCCGATCTGGCAATCGGCGACAAAGAAAAACATGGCAGCAGCGGCACTGCATCCCCCCACCTTAATGGGAGCCACATCGCCTTTTCCACAGCCTCACTGCACCGTCTGAAAAAAGCAGCTTTTGGCACTGCCTGGTGTGAGGAAGATTGTTGCAACAGAATTTCGCCGTCGGGGGTGAACATCAGTGGTGCACACTATGATTACGCACTGAGGACGGATTGGCAGCAGCAGA
This sequence comes from Pristiophorus japonicus, assembly GCF_044704955.1. Classification (NCBI taxonomy): domain Eukaryota; kingdom Metazoa; phylum Chordata; class Chondrichthyes; family Pristiophoridae; genus Pristiophorus; species Pristiophorus japonicus. The sequence continues at coordinate 185,882,096 of NC_091983.1, forward strand.
GCGGAGGGGGTAGCGGGTCACCGGTGGCATACCACAGGAGCGGCAGTTTGATAATTGCCCGAAAAGTCGGCAGCCACTGCACTCCGCGGCATGGCCACCGATTTCCAGTGCTAACAGGCATAAGGGAAAGGGACAATTTTGGCCCTTTGCATTTAGACAGCACCTTTCATGACCACCGGACATCTGAAATTGCTCTACAGTCAATTAAGTACTTTTGGAATTTAGCCACTGCTGTACTGTGAGAAATGCAGCAAACAGCAATCTGTTTCTGTTATGCTAATTTTTAAAATATTTTTTTATTCGTTCATGGGATGTGGGCGTCACTGGCAAGGTCAGCATTTATTGCCCATCTCTAATTGCCCTTGAGAAGATGGTACCTTCTTGAACCACTGCAGTCCGTGTGTTGAAGGTACTCCCACAGTTCTGTTCGGGAGGGAGTTCCAGGATTTTGACCCAGCGACGATGAAGGAATGGCGATATACTTCCAAGTCAGGATGGTGTGTGACTTGGAGGGGAATGTGGAGATGGTGGTGTTCTCATGTGCCTGCTGCCCTTGTCCTTCTAAGTGGTAGAGGTCACGGGTTTGGGAGGTGCTGCCGAAGAAGGCTTGGCAAGTTGCTGTGGTGCATTTTGTAGATGGTACACACTGCAGCCACGGTACCTCAGTGAAGGAGGGAGTGAATGTTTAAAGTGGTGGATGGGGTGCCAATCAAGCAGGCTGCATTGTCCTGGATGGTGTCGAGCTTCTTGAGTATTGTTGGAGCAGCAATCATCCAGGAAGTTGGAGAGAATTCCATCACACTTCTGACTTGTGCCTTGTAGATGATGGAAAGGCTTTGGGGAGTCAGGAGGTGAAACACTCGCAGCAGAAAACCCAGCCTCTGACTAGCTCTTGTTGCCACAGTATTTATGTGGCTAATGCAGTTAAGGTTAAGGTCAATGGTGACTACCAGGATGTGGATGGTGGGGGATTCAGCGATGGAAATGCCGTTGAATCTCAAGGGGTGGTGATTAGACTCTTGCTTGTTGGAGATAGTCATTACCTGGCACTTGTGTGGCGTGAATGTTACTTGCCACTTATCAGCCCAAGCCTGAATGTTGTCCAGGTGAGACTGCATGTGGGCATGGACTGCTTCATTTTCTGAGGAGTTATGAATGGCACTGAACACTGTGAAGTCATCAGCAAACATCCCCACTTCTGACCTTATGATGGAGGGAAGATCATTAATGTTGTGTATCTGTAAAGCATGCACTCCCATGTTTCACCACCAAGGAGCGCATCCCCTGAAGTCCCAAGGGATCCCAGCATCCCTTGGGAGCACTGTATATAAGTCAGCCCCTAAGGCGGGTTCCTCACTCTGGAGTGTCTTATTAAAGACTGAGGTCACTGTTACTTTAACCTCCCTGTGCGCAGCCTCATCTGTGTTAGGAACACAATAACTGGCGACGAGAATACAAATCCAAAGCAAAGATGCAGCAAACTGTGGGCATCCTGGAGAAGTTCTCGGAGGGTGAGGACTGGGAAGCCTATGTCGAACGGCTAGACCAGTACTTTGTAGCCATCGAGCTGGACGGAGAAGGAAGCGCTGCAAAAAGGAGAGCGGTCCTCCTCACGGTCTGCGGGGCACCGACCTACAGCCTCAGGAAAAATCTTCTGGCTCTGGTGAAACCCACAGATAAGTCGTATGAGGAGCTGTGGACACTGGTTCGGGAGCATCTTAACCCGAGGGAGAGCATGCTGATGGCGAGGTTTCGGTTCTACACGTCAGGAAGTGGCGAGCTACATCGCCGAGCTAAGGCGACTTGCAGGACAATGTGAGTTTGATGGCTACATGGAGCAAATGCTCAGAGAATTTTTTGAACTGGGCATTGGCCACGAGACCATCCTATGAAAACTTTTGACTGCAGAGACACCGACCCTCAGTAAGGCCATTGCGATAGCATAGGGGTTTATGTCCACCAGTGAATACACCAAACAAATCTCTCAGCACACAAGTACTAGCAATGTTCATAAATTAATTGGAACTGTGTTTGCGAGCAGAAATGTACAGGGCAGAATCCACGAGTCTGCAACTGCCAGCAGGCCTCAGGTGAACCAGATGACTCAGAGTCCCCAACAAAGGATGACTGCAAGGCAATTCACACCTTGTTGGCGTTGTGGAGGCTTCCATTCAGCCTATTCATGCTGCTTCAAAGGGTATGTTTGCAAGAGCTGTGGAACAATGGGGCACCTCCAGCGAGCTTGCAAACAAGCTGCAAGCTCTGGAAAACCTGCCAACCACCACATGGCAGAGGAAGATCAGTCCATGGTGGATCAAAGCAATTTCGAGCCTCAGAGAGAGGAGGCAGATGCTGAAGTACACGGGTGCACAATTTTTCGATGAAATATCCACCTATAATGCTAAATGTAAAATTGAATGGCTTACCCGTAGCCATGGAACTGGACACTGGCGCTAGCCAATCCATCATGAGTAAAAAGATGTTTGAGAGACTGTGGTGCAATAAGGCATTCCGACCAGCCCTGAGCCCCATCCACACGAAACTGAGAACGTACACCAAAGAGCTTATCACTGTCCTGGGCAGTGCCATGGTCAAGGTCACCTACGAGGGCACGGTGCATGAACTGCCATTCTGAATTGTCCCGGGCGATGGCCCCGCACTGCTTGGAAGGAGCTGGCTGGGCAAAATCTGCTGGAACTGGAATGACATCTGAGCACTATCACATGTCGATGAGGCCTCATGTACCCACGTTCTTAACAAATTTGCTTCCCTTTTTGAGCTAGGCATTGGAAACTTTTCCGGGGCAAAGGTGCAGATCCACTTGGTCCCAGAGGCATGACCCATTCACCACAAGGCGCGAGCGGTACCTCACATGATGAGGGAGAGAGTGGAAATCGAGCTGGACAGGCTGCAACGCGAGGGCATCATCTCCACAGTGGAATTCAGCGAGTGGGCCAGCCCGATTGTTCCAGTACTCAAAAGTGATGCCACCGACAGGATTTGTGACGATTATAAAGTAACTATTAATCGTTTCTCGCTACAGGACCAATACCCACTACCTTAGGCAGACGACCTATTTGCAACACTGGCAGGAGGCAAGACGTTCACCAAGCTCGACCTGACTTCGGCCTACATGACTTAGGAGCTGGAGGAGTCTTCGAAGGGCCTCACCTGCATCAACACGCAAAAGGGACTGTTCAGCTACAACAGATGCCCGTTTGGAATTCGGTCGGCTGCGATCTTCCAGAGAAACGTGGAGAGCCTACTCAAGTCGGTACCACACACGGTGGTCTTTCAGGACGACATATTGGTCACGGGTCGGGACACCGCCAAGCACCTACAAAACCTGGAGGAGGTCCTCCAGCGACTGGATCATGTAGGGCTGCGGCTGAAGAGGTTGAAATGCATCTTCATGGCAACAGAAGTGGAGTTTTTGGGGAGAAAGCTCGCGGCGGACGGCAGACGCCAAGACAGAGGCTATCAGGAATGCGCCCAGGCCACAGAACATCACGGAGCTGCGGTCGTTCCTGGGACTCCTCAACCATTTTGGTAACTTCCTACCGGGGTTAAGCACCCTTTTAGAGCCCCTACATGTGTTTTTGCGCAATGGTGAGAACTGGGTACGGGGAAAAAAATCAAGTAATTGCTTTTGAGAAAACCAGAAACATTTTATGCTCCAACAAGCTGCTTGTATTGTATAACCTGTGTAAAAGACTCGTGCTAGCATGTGACGCATCTTCGTACGGAGTCAGATGTGTATTACAACAAGCTAATGTTGCAGGGAAGTTGCAACCTGTCGCCTATGCTTCCAGGACCTTGTCTAAGGCCGAGAGGGCCTACAGCATGATTGAGAAAGAGGCATTAGTGTGTGTGTTAGGGGTAAAGAAAATGCATCAGTGCCTGTTTGGCCTCAAATTTGAGCTGGAAACCGATCACAAGCCCCTCACATCACTGTTCGCTGAAAACAAGGGGAGAAATACTAATGCCTCAGCCTGCATACAAAGGTGGGCACTTGCGCTATCAGCATATAACTATACCATCCGCCACAGGCCAGGCACCAAGAACTATGCGGATGCTCTCAGTCGGCTACCATTGCCCACCACGGGGGTGGAAATGGCGCAGCCTGCAAACTTGTTGATGGTGGCACAGCCCGCAGACTTGTTGATGGTCATGGAAGCGTTTGAAAATGATAAATCACCTGTCATGGCCTGCCAGATTAGGACTTGGACCAGCCAAGATCCTCTGCTGTCCCTAGTAAAAAAACTGTGTACTGCATGGGAGCTGGAACAGCATCCCCCTTGAAATGCAAGAGCCAATCAAGCCATTCCAGCGGCGAAAAGACCAGCTGTCCATTCAGGCAGACTGCCTGTTGTGGGGTAACCATGTAGTGCTACCAAAAAAGGGCAGGGAGACGTTCATCTCGGATCTCCACAGCGCACATCCGGGTATAGTAATGATGAAAGCGATAGCCAGATCCCATGTGCGGTGGCCCGGTATCGATTCTGACTTAGAGTCCTGTGTACGGCAATGCAGCATATGTGCTCAGTTGAGCAACGTGTCCAGAGAGGCACCACTAAGTTTGTGATCCTGGCCCTCCAGACCATGGTCGAGGATCCATGTCAACTATGCAGGCCCGTTTCTCGGTAAAATATTCCTGGTGCTGGTGGATGCTTTTTCAAAATGGATTGAATGTGAAATAATGTCGGGAAGCGCCACCACTACCATTGAAAGCCTGAGGGCCATGTTTGCCACCCACGGCCTGCCTGACATACTGGTCAATGACAACGGGCCATGTTTCACCAGTGCCGAATTTAAAGAATTCATGACCCGCAATGGGATCAAACATGTCACCTCGGCCACGTTTAAACCAGCCTCCAATAGGCAGGCAGAGCGGGCAGTACAAATAATCAAACAGAGCCTTAAACGAGTCACAGAAGGCTCACTCCAAACCCGCTTGTCCCGAGTACTGCTCAGCTACCGCACGAGACCCCACTCGCTCACAGGGGTGCCCCTGGCTGAGCTACTCATGAAAAGGACACTTAAAACCAGACTCTCGCCCCAACCTGCATGATCAGGTCGAGAGCAGGCGGCAGCAACAAAATGTAAATGATGGTCACGCCACTGTGTCACGGGAAATTGATCTGAATGACCCTGTATATGTGCTAAACTATGGACATGGTCCCAAGTGGATCGCGGGCACGGTGATAGCTAAAAAAGGGAATAGGGTATTTGTAGTCAAACTAGACGATGGACAAATTTGCAGAAAGCACCTGGACCAAACGAGGCTGCGGTTCACAGACTGCCCTGAACAACCCACAGCAGACACCAACTTTTTCGAGCCCACAACACACACCCAAAGGATCAATGACACCACGCCGGACCAGGAAATCGAAACCATCATGCCCAACAGCCCAGCAAGGCCAGGCTCCCCCAGCAGCCCTGCAGGGCCAACAACACACCAGCCCAGCGAGGGCACAGCCAACACACCAGAACAGACATTTGTACCGAGGCGGTCCACCAGGGAAAGAAAGGCTCCCGACCGCCTCACCTTGTAAATAATTTTCACTTTGACTTTGGGAGGGGGAGTGATGTTGTGTATCTGTAAAGCATGCACTCCCATGTTCCGCCATCAGGGAGCTCATCCCCTGAAGTCCCAAGGGTTCCCAGCATCCCCTGGCAGCACTGTATATAAGCCGGCCCCTAAGGCATGTTCCTCATTCTGGAGTGTCTTAATAAAGACTGAGGTCACTGTTACTTTAACCTCCCTGTTTGCAGCCTCATCTGTGTTAGGAGCACAATACTTAATGAAGCAGCTCAGGATGGTTGTGCCTAGGACACTGCCCTGAGGAGCTCATGCAGCGATGCCCTGGGGCTGTGATGATTGACTTTCAACCACCACGAATAAAGATAGTATGCAGGTACAGCAAGTAATCAGGAAGGCAAATGGAATGTTGGCCTTTATTGCAAGGGGGATGGAGTATAAAAGCAGAGATGTCCTGCTACAACTGTACAGGTATTGGTGAGGCCACACCTTGAGTACTGCATACAGTTTTGTTCTTCATATTTAAGGAAGGATATACTTGCATTGGAGGTTCACCAGGTTGATTCTGGAGATGAAGTGGTTGACTTATGAAGATAGGTTGAGCAGGTTGGGCCTATACTCATTGGAGTTCAGAAGAATAAGAGGTGATCTTATCGAAACATATAAGATAATGAGTGGGCTCGACAAGGTGGATGTGGAGAGGATATTTCCACTCATAAAGGAAACTAAAACTCGGGGACTTACTCAGAATAACAGGCCACCCATTTAAAACTGAGATGAGGAGGAATTTCTTCTCTCAGAGGGTTGTAAATCTGGGGAATTCTCAGCCCCAGAGAGGTGTGGAGGCTGAGTCGTCGAATATACTTAAAGTGGAGATAGACAGATTTTTGAACGATAAGGGTTATGGGGAGTGGGCAGGGAAGTGGAGCTCCGTCCATGATTCGATCAGCCATGATCTTATTGAATGGCGGAGCAGGTGCGAGGGACCAAATGGCCTACTCCTGCTCCTATTTCTTATGTTCTTATATTCCTTTGTGTTAACGTATGACACCAGCCAGTGAAGAGTTTTCCCCCTTATTCCCATTGACTTCAGCTTTACTAGGGCTCCTTGATGCCACACTCAGTCAAATGCTGCCTTGATTTCAAGGGCAGTCACTCTCACCTCACCTCTAGAAGTCAACTCTTTTGTCCATGTTTAGACCAAGGCTGTAATGAGATCTAGAGCCGAGTGGTCTTGGCGGAACCCAAACTGGGCATTGGTGAGCAGGTTATTGGTGAGTAAGTGCCGCTTGATAGCACTGTTGATGACATCTTCCATCACTTTGCTCATTATTGAGAGTAGACTGATGAGGCAGTAATTGGCCGGATTGGATTTGTCCTGCTTTTTGTGGACATGACATACCTGGGCAGTTTTCCGCATTGTCGGATAGATGCCAGTGTTGTAGCTGTACTGGAACAGCTTGGCTAGAGGTGTGGCTAGTTCTGGAGCCACGTCGTCAGCACAACAGCCGGGATGTTGTCGGGGCCCATAGCCTTTGCTCTTTCCAGTGCACTCAGCTGTTTCTTGATGTCATCTGGAGTGAATCAAATTGGCCGAAGAGTGGCTTCTGTGATGGTGGGGACCTCAGGAGGAGGCCGATATGGATCATTCACTCTGGCTAAAGATGGTTGTAAATACTTCAGCCTTTTCTTTTGCACTCACATGCTGGGCTTCACCATCATTGAGGATGGGGATATTCATGAGCCTCCTGCTCTTGTTAATTGTTAAATGGTCCACCACCATTCACAACTGGATGTGGCAGGACTACAGTGATCTGTTGGTGTGGGATCGCTTAGACTTGTCTACAGCATGCTGCTTCCGCTTTTTAGCATGCATGTAGTCCAGTTAGCCTAACATCAGTGGTAGGGATCTATTAATAAGGACTTGGTAAGAAAATAACAATAGGACTGGGCAGAGTCAATATGGATGTATGAAAGGGAAATCATGTTTGACAAATCTGTTAGAGTTTTTTGAGGTTGTAACTAGCAGAATAGATAAGGGGGGGTACCAGTGGATGTGGTGTATTTGGATTTTCAGAAGGCATTTGATAAGTTGCCACACAAGAGGTTATTAAACAAAATTAGGGCTCATGGGATTTGGGGTAATATATTAGCATGGATTGAGGATTGGTTAATGGACAGAAAACAGAGATAGGAATAAACGAGTTATTTTCGGGTTGGCAGACTGTAACTAGTGGAGTGCTGCAAGGATCGGTGCTTGAACCCAGCTATTCACAATCTATATCAATGATTTGGATGAGGGGACCAAATATAATATATTCAAGTTTGCTGATGATACAAAGCTAGGTGGGAATGTAAGTTGTGAGGGACTTCAAGGGGATATGGACAGGCTAAGTGAGTGGGCAAGACCATGGCAAATGGAAACGTCTGCTCAATTTTGGCCAGGAGTTGCTCTGTTTTTTTTTGAGTAGGCTGCTTTTTCTGGCGTAACTTAAAAATCCCCAGTTTCCCCAATCAATTTGCACCAGCCGAACTCACTTAATTATTTTTTTTAGGTTATTTTTTTTCTCCAAAAGGGGGCGTTACCAGCCACCTATGCCAGTTCTGGCCAGTTAGGCAACTTTGGCCAGATAATAGTTACTCCATTTCGACTTAGGCCAGCGTATGTGGCCACTTCAGAAAACCTTTTCGGAGAGATAAAGAAATTAGCGCAGGTAGGTACATCAGAGTCCATTCGGCCTGGGATAGGGGTGGGAAGCAGAGAGGACCTGGACCTAAACCAACCAAGCCTTACCCTTAGCAATGTTTGCAAACAGAAACTGCTAACAATTCTATAAGAAATAAAAAATTAAAGTCCTACATTCATCTTCAAACTCAGCCCGGGAAGGTAGCGGGCCAGTACGGGAGGCCACTCGGCCTGGACTAGGTGCAGGAAAATGCACCGGGAGGCCACTCAGCCTGGGCTAGGTGCGGGAGGCCACTCAGCCTGGACTAGGTGCGGGAGGCCACTCGGCCTGGGCTAGGTGTGGGGGGCCACTCAGCCTGGACTAGGTGCGGGAGGTTACTCGGCCTGGGCTAGGTGTGGGGGGCCACTCAGCCTGGACTAGGTGCGGGAGGCCACTCGGCCTGGACTAGGTGTGGGGGGCCACTCGGCCTGGACTAGGTGCGGGAGGCCACTCGGCCTGGACTAGGTGCGGGAGGCCACTCGGCCTGGACTAGGTGTGGGGGGCCACTCGGCCTGGACTAGGTGTGGGGGGCCACTCGGCCTGGACTAGGTGCAGGGGGCCACTCGGCCTGGACTAGGTGCAGGGGGCCACTCGGCCTGGACTAGGTGCAGGACAATGCACCGGGAGGCCACTCAGCCTGGGCTAGGTGCGGGAGGCCACTCGGCCTGGGCTAGGTGTGGGGGGCCACTCGGCCTGGACTAGGTGTGGGGGGCCACTCGGCCTGGACTAGGTGAGGGGGGCCACTCGGCCTGGACTAGGTGTGGGGGGCCACTCAGCCTGGGCTAGGTGCAGGAGGCCACTCGGCCTGGACTAGGTGGTGGAGGCCACTCGGCCTGGACTAGGTGTGGGGGGCCACTCAGCCTGGGCTAGGTGTAGGAGGCCACTCGGCCTGGACTAGGTGTTGGATACCACTCGGCCTGGGCTAGGTGTGGGAGGCCATTCGGCCTGGACTAGGTGTGGGGGGCCACTCGGCCTGGGCTAGGTGGGGGGGGGCCACTCGGCCTGGGCTAGGAGCAGGAGGCCACTCGGCCTGGGCTAGGGGGGGGGCCACTCGGCCTGGGCTAGGTGTGGGGGGCCACTCGGCCTGGACTAGGTGTGGGAGGCCACTCGGCCTGGGCTAGGTGTGGGAGGCCACTCGGCCTGGGCTAGGTGTGGGAGGCCACTCGGCCTGGGCTAGGTGTGGGGGGCCATTCGGCCTGGACTAGGTGTTGGAGGCCACTCGGCCTGGGCTAGGAGCAGGAGGCCACTCGGCCTGGGCTAGGTGTGGGGGGCCTCTCGGCCTGGGCTAGGTGTGGGAGGCCACTCGGCCTGGGCTAGGTGTGGGGGGCCACTAGGCCTGGACTAGGTGTGGGGGGCCACTCGGCCTGGACTAGGTGTGGGAGGCCACTCGGCCTGGGCTAGGTGTGGGAGGCCACTCGGCCTGGGCTAGGTGTGGGAGGCCACTCGGCCTGGGCTAGGTGTGGGGGGCCATTCGGCCTGGACTAGGTGTTGGAGGCCACTCGGCCTGGACTAGGTGCGGGAGGCCACTCGGCCTGGACTAGGTGTGGGGGGCCACTCGGCATGGACTAGGTGTGGGGGGCCACTCGGCCTGGACTAGGTGAGGGGGGGCCACTCGGCCTGGACTAGGTGCGGGAGGCCACTCGGCCTGGACTAGGTGTGGGGGGCCACTCGGCCTGGACTAGGTGTGGGGGGTCACTCGGCCTGGGCTAGGTGCAGGGGGCCACTCGGCCTGGACTAGGTGTGGGGGGCCACTCAGCCTGGACTAGGTGTGGGAGGCCACTCAGCCTGGGCTAGGTGTGGGGGGCCACTCGGCCTGGACTAGGTGCGGGAGGCCACTCGGCCTGGACTAGGTGTGGGGGGGCCACTCGGCCTGGGCTAGGTGTGGGGGGCCACTCGGCCTGGATTAGGTGTGGGGGGCCACTCGGCCTGGACTAGGTGTGGGGGGCCAGTCGGCCTGGGCTAGGTGTGGGGGGCCACTCAGCCTGGGCTAGGGGTGGGAGTGAGTGAACTGGCTGGCATCGGGATTCAACAGAAAGGCTGCAAGCAAATCAACGGAGAAGCTGGCAGGGGAGTAGGCAGCGGGGGAAGGGAGAGAGATCACAAGACTCAAGGGGGGGAGGAGGGGGGAGAGAGACGTCACAAGACTCAAGGGGGGAGGGAGAGAAGAGAGGACAAAAGACCTTTGGGTGTGGTCCATCCATACAGACCTTGGGGAGAGGGAGAGAGAGAACTGCGAACCTGTTCTGCTTGCTTTCCTGCTGTTTTGACCTTCTTTGAAAGCTTAGCTTTAAGTATGGGGGGCAATACTGACAATGCCATACCTTTTGCAAGCATTCTGCACCATTGTGCTACATAGGAGACAATTGATTATAGCTCATCACATCAGGAACATCAGAGCCCGTAGGCTGCTGGGCAGGAGGCCTCACCTACCTTGGCAATTTTGAGTCAGGCGTTCGTACCTGCACCTGAGTGATGCAGAATGTGTTAAAAGGCTGCGTTTCCGCAGAGAAGTTGTCCGTGAGATCTGTGAGTTGCTGAGACCAGACCTGCAGCCGAGAAGTGTCAGGCGGACTGCTTTGTCAGTTGGAGTGAAGGTTACAGCTGCACATTCATTCTATGCCTCGGGATCATTTCAAGCTACAACTGGAGATGTGTGCGCCATCTCTCAACATGCAATACATGTCTCCATTCGCCAGGTGATGGCTGCACTGTATGCGCAGAGGAATGACTTCATCAAGTTCCCAATGACCGCCCAAGCAATCCATGACAGGGCTGTGGGCTTCTCCAGGATTGCTGGCTTCCCAAAGGTACAAGACTGCATTGATTGTACTCACATCGCCTTGCGAGCACCTTTGAAGGATGCCGAGCTGTTCAGAAATAGAAAAGGCTTCCACTCCAATAATGTGCAGCTTGTGTGTGACAACATGCATCGCATCATGTCAGTCGATGCAAGATACCCTGGCAGCACCCATGATGCGTTCATCTTACGCAACACCATTATATCTGCCATGTTTCAGCAGCAGCCAGAAGGGCAGAGCTGGCTACTGGGAGACAAAGGGTATGGCCTCTCCACCTGGCTCATGACGACCCTACGCGTAACCCGGACGGAAGCTGACCGTCAATACAACATGTCGCACATTGCGACATGCAGCATCATAGAGAGGACCATTGGCATCTTGAAGCAGCATTTCCGATGCCTGGACCATTCCGGAGGCTGCGTGCAATACTCCCCTGAGATTGTTGGTCAGTTCACTGTTGTGTACTGCATGCTGCATAACTTAGCCATTATGAGGCAGCAGCAGCTGGTAGTGGAAGAAGACCCACCTGCGGTGAGAGTGGCTGATGATAATGATTTGGAAGATGCAGGTGACGAGCAGGAGGAGGAGGAGGAGGATGATGACGAGGATGAGGAAATCATGCAAGTGCCTGAGACCAGAGCACGACAGCGGGCCATCATGCTCCTTTAACGATTGCTCGAGCCTTGCGCCAGCAGCTCATCCGTAAACGCTTTACTGATGCCTGAGGGCTCAGCGACAATTATTCCACAGGGACATGTTTATTTTTTGGAGCTATTCCGTAATGTTGTGTTGTGTTAATGGAACATGATTCAGTTTTAATGTAAAATATATTTTATTCAAAAGTTTACAATGTACTTAACTTTACTGTAATAAAATTATTCTTGTATCAAACTTTACTTTAATATGACTCTTTAAGATCACTTAAAAACTTTAAGATCACTTATAAACTTGTAAATTTACATAACTTACAGAAAACTTTCAATTTGAAAACAGTTACAACAGTAACATCAGCAACAACAACAGCAGTAAAGAAAGGCTGCACCCATCTCTCATCCCCCTTAGTCTAACACAGCCCGCCGCGCTTGGTTTTGGACTTTCCACCACCCTTGCCCATAGGCGGTGGCATAGTCATTTTGGGCTTGGTACCAAGCTTATTCCTTCTAACATCTCGTTTAATGTGCACTTCTAGATGGGTGATGGTGGGGGTGTGGGGGGGGGGGGGTGCGGTGGGAAGGGGTGATCATTTGTTAATGTGGAGGGCCCGACTTGGGTCTCTTCAGAGGCTGGTGTGGGGATTTCAGTGGGAGTGGCAGTTGATTCTGTCAATGGGTGCATGGTCTGGGTGTGTTCCCTTATTGCAGCAGCTAAACTCACACATGTCCTCCCTGATGGCCTGTGTCATTGCCAGAGTCGTCCTTTCCACTACCTCTGACATTCCCTCCCTCATGGACACTATTCGCTCACTAATGCTCCTGGACATTGTTCCCATTTCCCGTGCCATTGCTGGTACTTCTCCCGACAGTCCTGCTACCTCACCACTCACCCCACTGATGGTGTCCAGGAGTGATCGGGTAAGGTCAATGCTCTCTGCACTCAATGACATGATCTGAACCACATCAGTTGCATCCTGCATCTCAGGAGAGCTTGGTCGATTTCGCCTTCCCCTCACCCTAGGTCTGCCTCACGGCATCCCACTGGGATCCGCAGCCTCGGACGGTGGAGCCCTGGGTCTACTTGCTGCATCCCATTACTGGGACCCACAACCTCGGATTGTGAGAAACCATGGAATGTCCCACCAGAGCTCAAACCACTAATCATGGAAGGGGCTGGCAACTCTGATAACTGCACATGCTCCATATTCAGTGTATAAGTGGTAGCTTCATCCAGCTGACCCAACTCCCCCTCACCCCTATGTTGGTCTGGAGGGTTGGCTTGGAAGATGTTCTCATTTTCAGGCTCGTAGGCGTCCGCAATGAATTTTCAGGATTTACCCTCTCCCTCGAGTGTGGACCCAGCTTGTGCAGTACTGATTGTTTTTTTCCAGGCAGGACCCATCAAAGCAGCGACCCTCTCTTCCAAGGGTGCCAGTGCTTGCAGATTTGCCGGGCCTCCTCCTGTTCGAGTTCTTTCCCTTTTGTTGAAAGATGAAAATGCAACTTTTTAGAGAGGATGTCTTTCTGCTGGGTGGGACATATACAGCTGGTCACATTTACAATTGCAATTGCATTGAATAAATGAAAATCATACTTACACTAACTACTTGACCAAGGTCCTGCCATTTCTTTTTACACTGGTTTCCAGATCTCTTAGTGTTCACCACTGCACAGAAATCTTCTGCAACTTGGCTCCAGCGTTTCTTCATTTCTTTGGGTAGCACTTTTATGTGACTTCTGCTGGTATCCAGCTCCTGCCATCGGTTCTCAATCACAGTAACTAGTGTCTTCCAGAAATACATTCTTTGTCCTTGGTCCACGTTGCTGCATTGCTTTATTGCTGCAGCTGCTCTGAGACACTCACAGCACTTTTCCAATGCTCTTAGACACACAGTGATTTTTCCAAACACATAGTACTGATTTTTCCAAATACAGTACTCTTGCCTGCTGGCATGCAGCAGCGATTTTTCCAAACACACAGTACTTATTTTGCATGCAGCAGTGATTTTTCCAAATATAGCACTCCTCTGGCACTTCTGCTGGTATGCAGCACAGATTTTACCAAACAGAGCACCGCTTCTTGAATTCAGCAGTGATTTTCCTACCACAGCACTCCTTCTGGCACGAAAACACAAACAGATAGCTAGCTCTTTAAAAATGGCCGATTGCCAACTCGTAGCACTACTGCTCATGCGCAGACATCACCATACTCCACTGGGCATATGCAGACGTCCCGGCACAATTTCCAGCACAGAACGCAGGCTCCACCCCCCCCCCCCCACCCCCGGCAGGCGACTGGCCACGCTACGCGACTGCAGTGAAGAGGCCGGACAGCGGCCAAAGTTGCAACATTTTTTTCCGGCGCATCTCGGAACGCACGTAAGCGGCGCAACTCCAGTAAGTGCGACGAAAAACGAGATCGGCCAAAATTGAGGCCATAATGTGGAGAAATGTGAAGTTATCCACTTTGGCAGAAAAAGTAGAAAAGCAGAGTATTTTTTAAATGGTGAGAGATTGGAAAATGTTGGTGTTCAGAAGGACCTCGGTGCCATTGTACACAAATCACTGAAAGTTAACATGCAGGTACAGAAAGCAATTAAGAAAGCAAATGGCATGTTGACTTTTTTACAAGAGGATTGGATTATAAGAGTAAAGACGTCTTACTGCAATTATATCGGGCCCTGGTGAGACCACACCTGGAGTATTGTGTACAGTTTTGGTCTCCTTATCTAAGGAAGAATATACTTGCCATAGAGGGAGTGCAGCAAAGTTTCACCAGACTGATTCCTGGAATGGTAGGATAGTCCTTTGAGGAGAGACTGAGCAGACCAGGTATTTATTTTCTGGAGTTTGGAAGAATGAGAGGTAGTCTCATTGAAACATGCAACATTTTTACAGGGCTAGACAGAGTAGATGCAGGGAGGATGTTTCCCCTGGCTAGGGAGTCTAGAACCAGAGGTCACAATCTCAGAAGAAAGGGTTGGCCATTTAGGACTGAGATGAGGAGAAACCTTTTCACTCAGAGGGTGGTGAATCTTTGGAATTCTCTACCGCAGAGGGCTGTGGAGGCTCAGTTGTTGTGTATATTCAAGACAGAGATCAATAGATTTTTGGATATTAAGGGAATCAAGGGATTATGGGGACAGTGCAGGAAAGTTAAGTTGAGGTAGAAGATCAGCCATGATCTTATTGAATGGCAGAACTGGCTCGAGGGGCCGAATGACTTACTCCTGCTCCTAATTCTTATGTTCTTATGTGTTGCAGCTTTCCCAGGTTGGCACCTCATTTTTAGGTATACCTGGTGCTGCTCCTGGCATGCACTTCTACACTCTTCATTGAACCAGGCTTGGTTCCCTGGTAATAATAGAGTGAGAGATATGCCAGGCCATGAGTTTACAGATTGTGGTAGAATACAATTTTGCTGCTGCTGCTGGCCCACAGCACCTAATGGATGTCCAGTTTTGAGCTGCTAGATCTGTTCTGAATCTATCCCATTGAGCACGGTGGTGTTGCAACACAACACGATGGTGTGAAGACAGGACAAGGACTGTGTGGTGGCCACCAATGCTGTCATGGACAGATGCATCTGTGACAGGTAGTTTAGTGAGGATGGGATCAAGTAGGTTTTTTCCCTCGTGTTAGATCTCTCACCATCTGCTGCAGGCCCAGTCTGGCAGTTATATGCTTCAGGACTTGGCCAGCTCGGCCAGTAGTGGTGCTGCCAAGCCACTTTTGGTGATGGACATTGATGTCCCCCATCCAGAGTACATTCTATGCCCTTGCTACTCTCAGTGCTTCTTCCAAGTGTGTTCAACATGTAGAAGTATTGATTCATCAGCTGTCGGAGGGCGGTATGTGGTAATCAGCAGGAGGTTTCCTTGCCCAGGAGCCATGAGACTTCATTGCATCCAGAGTCAATGTTGAGGACTTCCAAGGCCACTCCCTCTCAACTGTATACCACTGTGCCGCCACCACTGGTGGGTCTGTCTTGCCGGTGGGACAGGACACACCCGGGGATGGTGATGGAGGAGTCTGGGACATTGCCTGAATTGAGGGATAGATATTGGCCAGGACACCAGGGATAACTTCAAATAGTGCCATGGGGTCATTTACATCCACCTGAGAGAGCAGACAGGGCCTCAGTTTAACATCTCATCCGAAAGACAGCACCTCCAACAGTGCAGCACTCCCTCAGCACTAAACTAGAGTGTCTGCCTAGTTTGATGTGCTCAAGTCCCTGGAGTGGGACTCAAACCCACAACCTTCTAACTTAGAGGCGAGTGTGCTACCCACTGAGCCACAGCTGACATTAGGTAACCACGTAGGGTTTAGCTCACCCACTGAGCCCGCAGTTAGTTCGACAATGAAGTCGCTAAAATCTATGGTAGGGAATTGGTTCAACGTGGATTTTGTTGAAATTTTGACATGAATTAGCTCAGTGTTGCAATTGGTGGAAGAAGGTTGTTGGAGAGCATATAATGGGGCAAACATTCCGGCCTCTTGGGTCTGTACTGAGTGTCTACAGACCCAGCAAGGCATTGCAAAAGCCGATTTTCAGCGCACAATGAGCATGCGCTGAAAACCGGAGCTTAACAGATCTTCCGTATCTCGGGAGCGAGGACATTTTCAAGGGCAAGATTGCGGGATTTACCCATATCTTGCCCAGCAAATATCCTCAGAACTCTTGCGCCTGATAAAATCAAGTGCATAGCCTACTTTTACAGGCGTAAGAGTTTCAAAATACACAAAAAACATTTAAAATAAAATTATAAATACCCTCCCCACTACAATAAGTTTATTTTAAACCATAATTAAAATAACTTTTTCAAAAATTGGAAAAGTATATATTTTTTAAATACATAAATAACTTTAATTTAAATTATAAAAAATATGTGGTGTATTTTTTTCTAATTTTTATTATTGGTTTTGTGTTTTTTGGGAGCTGTTTCTCATTCACAATATTGGGAACTCCAATTTACGGAGTTCCCATTATTATAAATGAGAACAAAATTTACCTGATTGGCTGCCCAGAGCCATGTGACTCCAGCTCCAGGCCTGCGCATGTCCTGACGTGCACGCGCTGTGATGCGCAGTCAGAGGAGGCCTCAGGACCGGGAACTCTTGTGGGCACAGCAGGATAAGGTAAGTGTGCATTTTTTAAAAGTTTTTCTCCCGATCGCCCGCGGGAAGCAGACGACCGGGATTTCTGGGCCAATGCCTAGCCTTTAAAAAAAGTACTGTACCATGCTCACTGAGAGTTTAAAGAACTGAGTGTTGCTGGGCCGAGGGACACTATAAACGGCTGAGCAGTAAACTGATTAAAAGGTCCAATTGTAAGGAAACGGTTACATTCTTTGTATTAACTTTAAGTGAGTTTCTGTTTGTAACGTTCAGTTAGTAGAAGGGATTCCAGTCAGTCAGTGTTTCGACGGTAAAGGAAAGGCCGCAAAATTGTTTCTGTTAGCTTCAGCCTTAAAAAGGTACCTGTCATAGATCGGGAAAATGAGGAAGTGAGTCAAGTTCTGGGGAATTATTCTTGTTAAAACTGAAGCTATTGCAGCTAATTGAATGAGGTAATCATAGAATCATAGAATGGTTTTTGCACAGAAGGAGGCCATTCGGCCTGTCGAGCTTGTGCCAGTTCTCTGCAAGAGCACTTCAGTTTGTCCCAATCCCCTGCCCTCTCCCCATAGCGCTGCAAATCTTTTTACCTTCAGGTACTTATCCAATTCCCTTCCCATGATTGAGTCTGCCTCCACACCCTTTCAGGCAGTGAATTCCAGATTCTAACCACTCGCTGTGTAAAAAAGTTTTTCCTCATGTCGCCTTTGGTTCTTCTGCCAATCACCTTAAATCTGTGTTTGCTGGTTCTCGACCCTTCTGCCAATTGGAACAGATTCTCTCTATACTGTGAAACATACGGATTCTCACACAGCCAGAGTGAAAGTCGTGTATAAAAAGAGAGGCGTTAGGACAGGTAATTCAGAAATTTGTCAAGGCTTCTCCAGCTGATCCCCTTGAGCTTGATAACTGTGACGTGGTGAATTCTCCGGTACTTTGTATCGTAAGTATTACCATGAATATATGTACAATTATTATTAGCAATGGTTATCATTGTATATATGTAGTTGTTGGCAGTAATAGCTATCATCGTATGCTTAACTCCTATGAAATAGTATCTTGGTCTTTATTGCAAAGGGGATGGAGTATTAAAGGAAGGGAAATCTTGCTACAGCTATATAAGGTATTGGTGAGGCCACACTGGGAATACTGCGTGCAGTTTTGGTTTCCATATTTACGAAAGGATATACTTGCTTTGGAGGCAGTTCAGAGAAGGTTCACTAGGTTGATTCCGGGGGATGAGGGGGTTGACTTATGAGGAAAGGTTGAGTAGGTTGGGCCTCTACTCATTGGAATTCAGAAGAATGAGAGGTGACCTTTTCGAAACGTATAAGATTATGAGGGGGCTTGACAAGGTGGATGCTGAGATGATGTTTCCACTGATGGGGGAGACTAGAACTAGAGGGCATGCTCTTAGAATAAGAGGCCGCCCATTTAAAACAGAGATGATAAGAAATTTCTTCTCTCAGAGGGCTGTAAATCTGTGGAATTTGCTGCCTTAGAGAGCTGTGGAAGCTGGGACATTGAATAAATTTAAGACAGAAATAGACAGTTTCTTAAACGATAAGGGGATAAGGAGTTATGGGGTGCGGGCGGGGAAGTGGTGCTGAGTCCATGATCAGATCAGCCATGATCTTATTGAATGGCGGACCAGGCTTGAGGGGCCGTATGGCCTACTCCTGTTCCTATTTCTTATGTTTTTGTGTTCTTGTGAAAGCCAATACATGCCTTTGAACCCTATTATCTTGTGAAATAACCTATAACTGTATAAGTAAGAACTTCCATTCCCTAACACAATGCATCGCTCAACTTTATATCACATTTTCCTTCATAGGAAATTAAGATAAATTTTTAGAAGTTTTAGAAAAACATCCTGAGGCATTTCACAAAGGCGTAATCCAATATAAATGGTCGCTGAACCAAAGAAGGATAACCAAAATCTTGATTCAAGAGGTGGGTCTTGAGGAAGGAAAGCGAGACGGTGAATGGAACACCTAAAGCAGGGAATGTTTTTATTGTAGTGGCCTGGAATTTACGGCGTTGTAAGTACTGTCAATGGCCCCGCAAGTTCCAGGTTTCTGCCTCGATCCGCCAAAACCCGCAACTTGCGATCTGTTAACTTTCTCCTTGATAGATTGTAAGCATCCGCTGTAAATTCGCTTTCGCTGGTGCAGAGTTGGGCTATTTGCCCAACTACAGCCCAGAAAATACCCACAAAACCCTTACACCATCAGGTAAAGCAGGCGTAGGGCCTTCATTTGCCAGTGTAAGGGTTAAAATAAATACTAAAATAACAGGCTCGAAGGGCCGAATGGCCTACTCCTGCACCTATTTTCTATGTTTCTATGTTTCTATATTTTCTAAATGATTTAATCATTTACTTACATTTAAAATTAGTTTCGGTCAATTTTGTCCTGGTTAAAAATGTTTAAATTGATTTTTCAAAAAATATTTTATTTATTTTAAATGTTTAATAAATGGTATTTTAATTAATTTTGAACCTGTGATCATGTATTATTATTTAAGTTCTGTGAAATTGTATTTATTAGGGGATTCCTATTCATGCTCATGGGGATTCTGTACGTAAATAGAATCCCCATAAGCATAATAGGAATCCCCTTTTGTCACTGGTTGGTCTGGCCCACGTGATCCCAGGGACGCCTGCGAACTGCCTGCGCCCCGGGATATGTGGGCTTTTACACAGGCCCACGCTTGCAGGCTCAGGACCGCAAGTATCCGAAGCTCCAGATGCAGCAGGTAAGTAGGTAGTTTTCTTATGGCTCAGAGGTGTACACGTGCGGCAAGCCTCAGACCGCAATTTTTGTCTCTACATTGAGAAATCTATAACTAACTGCACCAATGAATCAAGCTGCGCAAGCTTGTTACTTTGCTTAATTTCTTACAATTGATCACTTTCCATTCTTGCCTTGTTAAAGTAACTATTAAGTCATTTGGGATGCATGAAATGAGCAAAATGACAGGGAAGTCTTGATTGCTAAGTTTCCTCTTGAGAAAGCTAAGGAAATACCATAGAACAAACTCACCCAGCGGAAAATTTAAATTGTTAACATTTCGATTTGCTGTTGTTAATATGGTGAGAAATCAACACGACTGTGTCGATAAGCAGGAAAGATGCCAAAGGTGAATTTCTGCAACGGTTCTGTTGCTGATCCTCTGCAACTTCATCAGTAGAACCACAGACACTGAAGAGAAACCTCCTCAGAAATGCACACCTCCCTCCCCTCGGTGTGAGGTGTCCCCAGACTACCTCAGCTCATCACAACTTCAGGATATACTTCCTTTTGTCCTGGCATCCTGTTTCCTGGGATAGCAATAGTAACTGGGAAGCTATTCAATGATGTGCTCCAGGATCTGATTAGGAGCTCGACAAGATGGGGATGCTTTAATCTTCCACCTATGGAGAAGCTGGCAGCATCTACCATGACCAGTTCTGAGACAGTTGATGGTTTTCCACTGTTTGCAAGGAAGGTTTAATCCTTCAGATTGTGTTGTGAGGTCCTCTATAAGGAATCCATTTGGTATGTCACAGTTCTTCCAAGCATTTCGCCATCAGTTATCAAGGCTGAGGGGAGATCGCTGAAGGGCTTCGGTGACAGTCCAAAAGGGCTATCTAGATTTGAGATGGGTTGGTGGTAGCTTGTTCAAGTCGGCCTTACCCGTTGGCTTGTGGTGATAGAACCTCTGTCAACTCTAAACAGAGCCATCGACGCAGGAGGAGGTGTGATGGGTGCAGGGATTCCCAAGGCTAGGAAGTCCCTGTGTTCTTGGCCAGGGTTCAGCTGAGTGCGTAATCGGTGGCTACTTTGTGGAGTAAGCCAGGCTTACAGGTCACCTGGTTGTCAGCTCTGGGTTCCAATTGAGTGTCCAGGTCGGGGATTGAAGAATTTTTGCAATTTTAGGATTATTTAATCCCCCTTAAAAAGTGGGTTGATGGACAAATAACATTTATTTCCAAGGATGGAGGTGGTGGCGGGGGGGAGGGGAGGGGGAAGGAGAAGGAGTCAGGCAGACTTTAGTCAAGCTTCCCAATCTCCTGGGACATGCAAACACCTGCGATTAACCCTACTGTTCTTGATACCTGCCTGGGCCATGAAAATGAAGGGGTCTGAACCTGCAAACAATGGCTGGTCAGTGCCAGAGGTCGCAGGATCTAACCCGAACCCAAACGCAACATTTACAATGGAATGTAGTTTTTGTAGAATTACAGCCTGTCTACTTCAAAAAGAATTCAATAATCATGGTATTTTGTGAAGCTCTGAGGAATCAATAAAGCATGATGTAAATTCAAGTTATCTCTTTTTACATTTTTAATTATTGGTGATCTATGAGCTATGTGCTTTGAATGTTCAGCATAGTTTCCAAATTTTGAAAAATCTCCCTCTCTCTGTAATCATTCCCACTTTCGTTTTATGGCTTTGAACACCCCATCTTCCTGCTTGTATGAGTAGGAGTTAAGCAGTGTCACTAGGTTCCAGGAACAGGAAAGTAACTGTTGTGTCTGTAAGCACTGTAGTAATGACTCCACAAGGTAAGGTATTGCACCTGAACTATTGTGACCTTAGTCCATTTATTGCAGCTCCTGAATGGGATTACAGTAAGGTGAGTTCCCTTTTATACTTGGTTACCTGCGGTGTGCAGGTGACCTCGAGGTCTCCACCAGTTGCACCCTCTGGTGGTACAGGTATATTGTATACAGTGTAAAGATACATTCAGTGATCTTATGTAACTACATTGAGTGTACAGGGTATATACATACACAACGTCGCTCCCCTCTCAGTCTTGTGCCACCGGCTTTTGCACTGTGTGCTCTGGCCCTCGACTTGAGTGCCCAAAGCCCTTGGACTTTGTCTGTGCTTGGGAATGGCTTTCTCCTTGCGGACCCCCAAGTCCTTATTGCCACAACATTGGGAAATGGTCAGCAGTGGACGGTTGGAGGTTGCAGTGGGGTTTGAGTGAGTTCTGGGTGTGATCCATGTGTGTCCATGGCTACATACCCCCATTTCTGCCCCCCCCGCCCCCCATACATAGACCTTATGTGTGACTTGACATCTGCATTTACATACATGTACAGAGACTGGAAAAAAAAAGTAGGATTGGTTACATCACTGTTTGGGTCTTGCAGAATTGGAACAAGTACATATGACAGGTAAGGTACATACATGGTGTTACAGTCTTGCCCCTGGGGTGTAGGTGCAGGTGGTGAGGACTCTAATTCCAGGTTGTCTGATGGCGGCACTGGGCCCCCTGCCAGCTGGGTGGGCTCGGATCTTTCCCCTGGCTGGATCTTTTCCCTTTGCCGTTGCCGAGTGGAGGGCAGAGCCACAGGACTGTGTGGCCTCCCTGTCCTCCTTTGAGGGCTGCAGGGTCTCCCTGCTGCCTTCAGCGGTAGTGGGAGCCAAGTCATCTCAGGTCCTGTCGGGAGGGATGGCGGGTGCTGGCCTCTTGCTGGCCCTGGTGGCCAGAGAGATAGAGCCAATCTGGGGCAGGATTCCAGTAGTGGTGCCTGTGCCGTCCACTGATCGCTGGCCCTGCAGTGGGTATGCTCCCACTGTGTGTGACCACATTCCCTGGGCCATCACATTGGTCCCGGAGGTGCAGGCTAGGTAGCCCGCTGGACCTGGGTGCTTCAAATGGGAGGTTGCCCTTGGTTTTGTCGGCATGCTTATTGAACCCGGCATCACACATTATTCCATCGTTTACCTTCATGATACATTGGCTCCGATCGCACTCAGGTACTAATTCACATTTGTCAATTACATCTTTTCCTTCAATTACATATTTTCCCTGTATATTGCCGTATATTTAGATACTTGTATTCATCAATTACATTTTTTCCATGTATTCTTCCGGCATCGCTGTTCAATGGTACATTTAGATACTTGCATTTGTTAATTACATCTCTTACATTATTATCACCGGCATCGCTGTACAAAAAGTGGAACTGTCCCTTTAATTGTTCTGGGTTGCCGGTCCCCTTTAAGAAGGCCTTGCAATCTTTACCCCAATCCGGTTAGCTGCTCGGCATCGCGTGTTGCTCCCTCAATGCTGCCCCTTGTGGTGTGGTCGCAGCCATCTTAATTTCAGGTGCTTCACCTCATGGTGCGGGTGCCGCCTTCTTTCTCTCCACAAGGTAGGCTGCGGTGATCCTTTTCTACCCAGGTTCTGCCACTGAAGCCGAGAATTTACCTTCTGCATCAATCTTCTTCCTTCGGAGTCCTGCCATGGCCCGGAAGGTGAGGTCTGGTCATTCGGGTTGGATCATCTCGCCGTTGGGTAGTGCGGTCTGTGTCGTCGCCGCGCAGTTGAGTTGGACGGTAGGATCTTCAGGTGCTGCGATGGATCCAAATTTGGGGCCACATCGATTGCCGGGGCCTGGAGACTTTCCCAGCTCCAACAGATTTGGATTTGTTTCATCCATCTTCTTCCTAGCAGCGTTGGACCATCACCAGCAACGATCCACAAAGGTAGCGTATGCATCGTGCCCCTGTAGGACACCTGGACATCCACGCTGCCAATGACTGGGATGGTGTCGTTTGTGTAAGTGAGCAGCTTCACCTGGATTAGTAGCATTTTAGGTTGTTCAAGAGGATTGTCTCAGAGTTTCTTGAGTCACCTGGTTCATCAGCGATTGGCTCGCCCCTGTGTTGACCTCCATCGAGACTGGAACACCATTGATTTCGACTTCTATTTTCAATGGGGAACTCTCAGTGAAGCAGGTAAACACTCCATATACCTCTTCATGGGGCTATGCTGCTTCCTGGACTCTCTCTTCATCTTCATCAGCACTGGAGCCCGAGTGATTGGCCAACTCTTCAGCGACTCGATGAGTAAAATTTCTTTTACACATTTGCTGTAGATGGCCTTTAGTGTTACAGCCTTTGCAAGTATAGTCTCTGTATCAGCATTGGTGGGCTCTGTGATTTCCTCTACAGTGCCAGCATGGGGCTGGCCGGTTGGCCCCCTGCGGCGGACTCAGGGTTGCGGGGCTCGGGGTCACAGTCTTACCTCTGAAAGGCACCATTTGGCTCACTGTACTTCCCGTGTTGGAGTCCTGGGGCTGAGTCATCATCCTTCTGAAATGACAGGCCGAGGCCATGAATGCTTGACTCACATTAATTGCCTTCTGCAGGGTGACCGTGGTGTCCGCAGACAGCAGCCTGTGGAGGAGGCATTCGTGGCTGATTCCAATAATAAAGATGTCCCTCAGTGCTTGGGTGAGGTGGTCGCCAAAATCACACGGTGCAGCCAATCGTCTCAGGACTGCAGCATATTTTGCGATTTCTTGGCCTTCATAGAAACATAGAAACATAGAAACATAAAAAATAGGTGCAGGAGTAGGCCATTCAGCCCTTCGAGCCTGCACCGCCATTCAATAAGATCATGGCTGATTATTCCCTCAGTACCCCATTCCTGCTTTCTCTTCATATCCCTTGATCCCCTTAGCCGTAAGGGCCATATCTAACTCCCTCTTGAATATATCCAATGAACTGGCATCAATAACTCTCTGCGGCAGGGAATTCCACAGGTTAACAACTCTCTGAGTGAAGAAGTATCTCCTCATCTCAGTCCTAAATGGCCTACCCCTTATCTTAAGACTATGTCCCCTGGTTCTGGAGTTCCCCAACATCGGGAATATTCTACCCGCATCTAACCTGTCCCGTCCCGTCAGAATCTTCTATGAGATCCTGTCTCATGCTTCTAAACTCCAATGTATAAAGGCACAGTTGATCCAGTCTCTCCTCATATGTCAGTCCTGCCATCCCGGAAATCAGTCTGGTGAACCATCGCTGCATTTCCTCAATAGCAAGAACGTCCTTCCTCAGATTAGGAGACCCAAACTGAACACAATATTCCAGGTGAGGCCTCACCAAGGCCCTGTACAACTGCAGTAAGATCTGCCTGCTCCGAAACTCAAATCCCCGAGCTATGAAGGCCAACATACCATTTGCCTTCTTCACCGCCTGTTGTACCTGTATGCCAACTTTCAATGACTGATGAACCATGACACCCAGGTCTCGTTGCACCTCCCCTTTTCCTAACTTGCCGCCATTCAGGTAATATTCTGTCTTTGCGCTTATGTCCCCAAAGTGGATAACCTCACATTTATCCTCATTATACTGCATCTGCCCACTCACCTAACCTGTCCAAGTCAACCTGCAGTCCCTAGCACCCCCCTCACAGCTCACACTGCCACCTAGTTTAGTGTCATCCGCAAACGTGGAGATATTACACTCAGTTCCTTCATCCAAATCATTGATGTATATTGTAAATAGCTGGAGTTCCAGCACTGAGCCCTGCAGCACTCCACTAGTCACTGCCTGCCATTCTGAAAAGGACCCGTTTATCCCGACTCTCTGCTTCCTGTCTGCCAACCAGTTCTCTATCCACGTCAGTATATTATCCCCAATACCATGTGCTTTGATTTTGCACAGCAATCTCTTGTCAAAAGCCTTTAGAAAGTCCAAATTCACCACATCCACTGGTTCTCCCTTGTCCACTCTACGAGTTACATCCTCAAAAAATTCCAGAAGATTTGTCAAGCATGATTTCCCCTTCATAAATCCATGCTGACTTGGACCAATCCTGTCACTGCTTTCCAAATGCACTGCTATTTCATCCTTAATTATTGATTTCAACATTTTCCCCACCACTGATGTCAGGCTAACTGGTCTATAATTACCTGTTTTCTCTCTCCCTCCCTTTTTAAAAAGTACATTAGCTACCCTCCAGTCCATAGAAACTGATCCCGAGTCGATAGACTGTTGGAAAATGATCACCAAATTATCCACTATTTCTAGGGCCACTTCCTTAAGTACTCTGGGATGCAGACTATCAGGCCCCTGGGATTTATCGGCCTCCAATCCCATCAATTTCCCTAACACAATTTCCCCCCTAATAAGGATATCCTTCAGTTCCTCCTTCTCACTAGACCCTCGGTCCCCTAGTACTTCCGGAAGGTTATTTATGACTTCCTTCGTGAAGACAGAACCAAAGTATTTGTTCAATTGGTCTGCCATTTCTTTGTTCCCCATTATAAATTCACCTGAATCTGACTGCAAGGGACCTACATTTGTCTTCACTAATCTTTTTCTCTTCACATATCTATAGAAGCTTTTGCAGTTAGTTTTTATGTTCCCGGCAAGCTTCTTCTCGTACTCTATTTTCCCTCTCTTAATTAAACCCTTTGTCCTCCTCTGTTGATTTTTAAATTTCTCCCTGTCCTCAGGTTTATTGCTTTTTCTGGCCAATTTATATGCCTCTTCCTTGGATTTATCAGTATCCTTAATTTCCCTTGTTAGCCACGGTTGAGCCACCTTCCCCATTTTATTTTTACTCCAGACAGGGATGTATAATTGCTGAAGTTCATCCATGTGATCTTTAAATGTTTGCCATTGCCTATCCACCGTCAACCCTTTAAGTATCATTTGCCAGTCTATTCTAGCCAATTCACGCCTCAAACCATCAAAGTTACCTTTCCTTAAGTTCAGGACCCTAGTTTCTGAATTAACTGTGTCACTCTCCATCTTAATAAAGAATTCTACCATGTTATAGTCACTCTTCCCCAAGGTGCCTCGCACAACAAGATTGCTAATTAGTCCTTTCTCATTACACATCACCCAGTCTTGGATGGCCAGCTCTCTGGTTGGTTCCTCGACATATTGGTCTAGAAAACCATCCCTAATACACTCCAGGAAATCCTCCTCCACCGCATTGCTACCAGTTTGGTTAGCTGCCGGTGTGCATCGAACCGGTGTCTGGCTGTGAGGATGCTCTCTTTCGGCTTGAGCTGTTCCTATATCAACATTACAAGCTCAACGAACATTTTCCTTGTCATCTTCTCTGGGACTAGCAAGTCCCTGACAAGGCCATGAACGGTGGGCCCACAACTGCTGAGCAAGATAGCTCGGCGCTTATCAGCCAGTGAGGTCGGTGTGTTCCCAGCCAGTAGTATTCTCGCCTTTCCAAAAAGGCATCCCAATCTTCCCCATCAGCGAATTCTTGAAAGTTGCCAAGGTTAGCCACGTTTCGCGTGGAAATTTGTATTCTCGTCGCCAATTGTTCTCTCTGTATGCATTCTAGTAATGACTCCACAAGGTAAGGTATTGCACTTGAACTGTTGTGTCCTTAGTCCATTTATTGCAGCTCCTGAATGGGCTTACAGTAAGGTGAGCTCCCTTTTATAGTTTGTTCCCTACGGTGTGCAGCTGACCTCTAGGTCTCCACCAGTTGCACCCTCTGGTGGTACAGGTATAATGTATACAGTGTGATGTTACATTCAATGGTCTTATGTAACTGTACATTGAGTGTACAGGTTATATACACACACAACAGTAACCAAGTGGAAGAGATTCACAGCAGCTCTGACTTTAACTGCCACAGATAAAGTAGCGGGACTACCAGAAGCAGGGTGCAATCCTATTGCTGGTGTCTCCTTCTATGACGGGAACACACAAGCTGGGCTCTTTGGCTGGAGTTGTTCCATTTCCCACCAGCACGGCATGGGGGGGACTCAGCAAACGGCGGCAAATCCGGAAGTTCGGGTTTCCCCGCCACTAAGTGAAGTTTTAAAGATGTACAGGCCAGAATTTTCACAGGAATAAATGGGTAGGTTGGAGGCGATTGGGGTAGGGGCAAGTGAACATTGTAAAAATCTAAAACCCGACCAAAACCCAGCCTCCAAGCCGTCCACGGTCACCTTTTACTCGGCGGGACGGGGGGTGGATGGGCTGCCAACCCACTGCCAGGAGGCAGGTTGGTATTTTAAATATCTGAAGCCTGTACTTTAACCTGTTGTGCAAGTTTTACTGAGGCGACCGGGGATCCTGGGGCTTGAGATTCCCAGTAGCTGCAATGAGGTGGCCTCAGCTTCGGGGAGCAATCCTTGTGGGCTGGTGGGGAGGTATCCCCGGCCGCCTGTAGTAAAACCTGCAAAGCAGGTTAAAGTGCATGCTTCAGGCCCCATCGTAATACTTCCAATACCAACCCACCTCCCGGCAGCGGGTTGGCGGGTTGGAGGCCGGTCGGAGTCGGGTTTTAGATTTTTTACATTTTCACTTCCCCCGCCCGCCTCCAGCCACCCATTTTCTCCTGTGAAAATTCCGGCCAATATTGTGTGGTTTTTAAACATTGTCTTATTGGATCTAAATTCGACGTGTACAAAATTGCTGCAACCATACTGGGCAATTATGGTGAGTGTGAAGTAAACAGGCGCTGCCATCTTTTGAATTGGCTTAAATTGGTAGAATTCCTGACAGTCCTGAAGATATAATTTTCCACTTAACATGGATAGAAAAATAAGACAGTCAAAATTTGTTCAAAGTCTGATTTTTGCATCGGGTGATGTTCCCCCATGTTGAACTTTTCAATCATGCATCATAAGAACGTAAGAAATAGGAGCAGGAGTACACCATTCGGCCCCTCCAACCTGCTCCGCCATTTAAAATGATCATGGCTGATCTGATCGTGGATTCAAGTCCTCTTCCCTACCCGCTCCCCATTGTACAGCAAAGTTCTAAAAGGACAGAGGGTGTTAAAAAGACAAGCCTAAAGGCTTTGTGTCTTAATGCAAGGAGTATCCGCAATAAGGTGGATGAATTAACTGTGCAAATAGATGTTAACAAATATGATGTGATTGGGATTACGGAGACGTGGCTCCAGGATGATCAGGGCTGGGAACTCAACATCCAGGGGTATTCAACATTCAGGAAGGATAGAATAAAAGGAAAAGGAGGTGGGGTAGCATTGCTGGTTAAAGAGAAGATTAATGCAATAGTTAGGAAGGACATTAGCTTGGATGATGTGGAATCGATATGGATAGAGCTGCAGAACACCAAAGGGCAAATAACATTAGTGCGAGTTGTGTACAGACCTCCAAACAGTAGTAGTGATTTTGGGGAGGGGATCAAACAGGAAATTAGGGGTGCGTGCAATAAAGGTGCAGCAGTTATAATGGGTGACTTTAATATGCACATAGATTGGGCTAACCAAACTGGAAGCAATACGGTGGAGGAGGATTTCCTGGAGTGCATAAGGGATGGTTTTTTAGAGGAACCAACTAGGGGGGAGGCCATCTTAGACTGGGTGTTATGTAATGAGAGAGGATTAATTAGCAATCTCATTGTGCGAGGCCCCTTGGAGAAGAGTGACCATAATATGGTGGAATTCTGCATTAGGATGGAGAATGAAACAGTTAATTCAGAGACCATGGTCCAGAACTTAAAGAAGGGTAACTTTGAAGGTATGAGGCGTGAATTGGCTGGGATGGATTGGCGAATGATACTTAAGGGGTTGACTGTGGATGGGCAATGGCAGATATTTAGAGACCGCATGGATGAACTACAACAATTGTACATTCCTGTCTGGCATAAAAATAAAAAAGGGAAGGTGGCTCAACCATGGCTATCAAACATAGAAACATAGAAACATAGAAAATAGGTGCAGGAGTAGGCCATTCGGCCCTTTTAGCCTGCACCGCCATTCAATGAGTTCATGGCTGAACATGCAACTTCAGTACCCCATTCCTGCTTTCTCACCATACCCCTTGATTCCCCTAGTAGTAAGGACTTCATCTAACTCCTTTTTGAATATATTTAGTGAATTGGCCTCAACAACTTTCTGTGGTAGACAATTCCACAGGTTCACCACTCTCTGGGTGAAGAAATTCCTCCTCATCTCGGTCCTAAATGGCTTCCCCCTTATCCTTAGACTGTGACCCCTGGTTCTGGACTTCCCCAACATTGGGAACATTCTTCCTGCATCTAACCTGTCTAACCCCGTCAGAATTTTAAACGTTTCTATGAGGTCCCCTCTCATTCTTCTGAACTCCAGTGAATACAAGCCCAGTTGATCCAGTCTTTCTTGATAGGTCAGTCCCGCCATCCCGGGAATCAGTCTGGTGAACCTTCGCTGCACTCCCTCAATAGCAAGAATGTCCTACCTCAGGTTAGGAGACCAAAACTGTACACAATACTCCAGGTGTGGCCTCACCAAGGCCCTGTACAATTGTAGCAACACCTCCCTGCCCTTGTACTCAAATCA
This sequence comes from Pristiophorus japonicus, assembly GCF_044704955.1. NCBI lineage: Eukaryota > Metazoa > Chordata > Chondrichthyes > Pristiophoridae > Pristiophorus > Pristiophorus japonicus. Next base: position 185,911,995 of record NC_091983.1, read on the forward strand.
CCTCGCTATGAAGGCCAACATGCCATTTGCTTTCTTAACCGCCTGCTGTACCTGCATGCCAACCTTCAATGACTGATGTACCATGACACCCAGGTCTCTTTGCACCTGCCCTTTTCCTAATCTGTCACCATTCAGATAATAGTCTGTCTCTCTGTTTTTACCACCAAAGTGGATAACCTCACATTTATCCACATTATACTTCATCTGCCATGCATTTTCCCACTCACCTAACCTATCCAAGTCGCTCTGCAGCCTCATAGAATCCTCCTCGCAGCTCACACTGCCACCCAACTTAGTGTCATCCGCAAATTTGGAGATACTACATTTAATCCCCTCATCTAAATCATTAATGTACAGTGTAAACAGCTGGGGCCCCAGCACAGAACCTTGCGGTACCCCACTAGTCACTGCCTGCCATTCTGAAAAGTCCCCATTTACTCCTACTCTTTGCTTCCTGTCTGACAACCAGTTCTCAATCCATGTCAGCACACTACCCCCAATCCCATGTGCTCTAACTTTGCACATTAATCTCTTGTGTGGGACCTTGTCGAAAGCCTTCTGAAAGTCCAAATATACCACATCAAATGGTTCTCCCTTGTCCACTCTACTGGAAACATCCTCAAAAAATTCCAGAAGATTTTTCAAGCATGATTTCCCTTTCACAAATCCATGCTGACTTGGACCTATCATATTACCTCTTTCCAAATGCACTGCTATGACATCCTTAATAATTGATTCCATCATTTTACCCACTACCGATGTCAGGCTGACCGGTCTGTAATTCCCTGTTTTCTCTCTCCCTCCTTTTTTAAAAAGTGGGGTTACATTGGCTACCCTCCACTCCATAGGAACTGATCCAGAGTCAATGGAATGTTGGAAAATGACTGTCAATGCATCCACTATTTCCAAGGCCACCTCCTTAAGTACTCTGGGATGCAGTCCATCAGGCCCTGGGGATTTATCGGCCTTCAATCCCATCAATTTCCCCAACACAATTTCCCGACTAATAAGGATTTCCCTCAGTTCCTCCTCCTTACTAGACCCCCCGACCCCTTTTATATCCGGAAGGTTGTTTGTGTTCTCCTCAGTGAATACCGAACCAAAGTACTTGTTCAATTGGTCCGCCATTTCTTTGTTCCCCGTTATGACTTCCCCCGATTCTGACTGCAGGGGACCTACGTTTGTCTTTACTAACCTTTTTCTCTTTACATATCTATAGAAACTTTTGCAATCCGTCTTAATGTTCCCTGCAAGCTTCTTCTCATACTCCATTTTCCCTGCCCGAATCAAACCCTTTGTCCTCCTCTGCTGAGTTCTAAATTTCTCCCAGTCCCCAAATCAGGGATAGTATTAAAGCAAAGGAAGTGGCATACAAATTGGCCAGAAATAGCAGCGAACCTGGGGACTGGGAGAAATTTAGAACTCAGCAGAGGAGGACAAAGGGTTTGATTAGGGCAGGGAAAATGGAGTATGAGAAGAAGCTTGCAGGGAACATTAAGACGGATTGCAAAAGTTTCTATAGATATGTAAAGAGAAAAAGGTTAGTAAAGACAAACGTAGGTCCCCTGCAGTCAGAATCAGGGGAAGTCATAACGGGGAACAAAGAAATGGCGAACCAATTGAACAAGTACTTTGGTTCGGTATTCACGAAGGAGGACACAAACAACCTTCCGGTTATAAAAGGGGTCGAGCGGTCTAGTAAGGAGGAGGAACTGAGGGAAATCCTTATTAGCCGGGAAATTGTGTTGGGGAAATTGATGGGATTGAAGGCCGAAAAATCCCCAGGGTCTGATGGACTGCATCCCAGAGTACTTAAGGAGGTGGCCTTGGAAATAGTGGATGCATTGACAGTCATTTTCCAACATTCCATTGACTCTGGATCAGTTCCTATAGAGTGGAGGGTAGCCAATGTAACCCCACTTTTTAAAAAAGGAGGGAGAGAGAAAACGGGGAATTATAGACCGGTCAGCCTGACATCGGTAGTGGGTAAAATGATGGAATCAATTATTAAGGATGTCATAGTAGTGCATTTGGAAAGAGGTGACATGATAGGTCCAAGTCAGCATGGATTTGTGAAAGGGAAATCATGCTTGACAAATCTTCTGGAATTTTTTGAGGATGTTTCCAGTCAAGTGGACAAGGGAGAACCAGTTGATGTGGTATATTTGGACTTTCAGAAGACGTTCGACAAGGTCCCACACAAGAGATTGATGTGCAAAGTTAGAGCACATGGGATTGGGGGTAGTGTACTGACATGGATTGAGAACTGGTTGTCAGACAGGAAGCAAAGAGTAAGAGTAAATGGGTACTTTTCAGAATGGCAGGCAGTGACTAGTGGGGTACCGCAAGGTTCTGTGCTGGGGCCCCAGCTGTTTACACTGTACATTAATGATTTAGATGAGGGGATTAAATGTAGTATCTCCAAATTTGCGGATGACACTAAGTTGGGTGGCAGTGTGAGCTGCGAGGAGGATGCTGTGAGGCTGCAGAGCGACTTGGATAGGTTAGGTGAGTGTGCAAATGCATGGCAGATGAAGTATAATGTGGATAAATGTGAGGTTATCCACTTTGGTGGTAAAAACAGAGAGACAGACTATTATCTGAATGGTGACAGATTAGGAAAAGGGGAGGTGCAACGAGACCTGGGTGTCATGGTACATCAGTCATTGAAGGTTGGCATGCAGGTGCAGCAGGCGGTTAAGAAAGCAAATGGCATGTTGGCCTTCATAGCAAGGGGATTTGAGTACAGGGGCAGGGAGGTGTTGCGACAGTTGTACAGGGCATTGGTGAGGCCACACCTGGAGTATTGTGTACAGTTTTGGTCTCCTAACCTGAGGAATAACATTCTTGCTGTTGAGGGAGTGCAGCGAAGGTTCACCAGACTGATTCCCGGGATGGCGGGACTGACCTATCAAGAAAGACTGGATCAACTGGGCTTGTATTCACTGGAGTTCAGAAGAATGAGAGGGGACCTCATAGAAACATTTAAAATTCTGACGGGGTTAGACAGGTTCGATGCAGGAAGAATGTTCCCAATGTTGGGGAAGTCCAGAACCAGAGGTCACAGTCTAAGGATAAGTGGTAAGCCGAGATGCGGAGGAACTTCTTCACCCAGAGAGTGGTGAACCTGTGGAATTCTCTACCACAGAAAGTTGTTGAGGCCAATTCACTAAATATATTCAAAAAGGAGTTAGATGAGGTCCTTACTACTAGGGGAATCAAGGGGTATGGCGAGAAAGCAGGAATGGGGTACTGAAGTTGAATGTTCAGCCATGAACTCATTGAATGGCGGTGCAGGCTAGAAGGGCCGAATGGCCTACTCCTGCACCTATTTTCTATGTTTCTATGTTTCTATGTAATCCTTCATTCCCTGAGCGTTCAAAAATCTGTCTATCTCCACCTTAAATATATTCAATGACCCAGCCTCCACAGCTCTCTGGTGCAGAGAATTCCACAGATTTACGATTCTCTGAGAGAGGAAATTTCTGCTCATCTCAGTTCTAAATGGGCGATCCTTTATTCTTAAACTACGCCTCTAGTTCTAGATTCCCCCACCAGTGGAAACATCCTCTCTGCATCTAACCTGTCGAGCCCCCTCAGTATCTTGTATCTTTCAATAAGATCACCTCTTATTCTTCTAAACGCCAATGAGTATAGGCCCAACCTTACTTCATATGTCAACACTCTCATCTCAGGAATCAACCTAGTGAACCTTCAGTGAACTGCCTCCAATGCAAGTAATATCCCTCCTTAAATAAGGAGACCAAAACTGTATGCAGTACTCCAGGTGTGGCCTCACCAATACCCTGTACAGTTGTAGCAGGATTTCTCTGTTTTTATACTCCAACCCCCTTGCAATAAAGGCCAACATTCCATTTGTCTTCCTGATTACTTGCTGTACCTGCCTACTAACTTTTTGTGTTTCCTGCATAAGTACCCCCAGGTCCCTCTGTACTGCAGCATTTTGTAATCTCTTTCCATTTAAATAATAATTTGCTTTTTTATTTTTCTTGCCAAAGTTGATAACCTTACACTTTCCCACATTATACTCCATCTGCCAAATGTTTGCCTACTCACTTAGCCTGTCTATGTCCCTTTGCAGATTTTTTGTGACCTCCTCCCAACCTTCTTTGTATCATCAGCAAAATTGGTACATTACACTCGGTCCCTTCATCCAAATCATTAACATAGATTCTAAATAGTTGAGACCTCAACACCAATCCCTGTGGCATCCCACTCGTTACCGTTTGCCAATCGGAAAATTACCCATTTATCCCGACTCTCTGTTTTCTGTTAGTTAGCCAAACCTCAATCCATGCTAATATCGTACCCCCAACCATGTTAGCAGTAACCTTTTATGTGGCAGCTTATCGAATGCCTTCTGGAAATCAAAATACACCACACCCATGGTTCCCCCTTATCCATCCTGCTCGTTACATCCTCAAAGAACTCCAGCAAATTTATCAAACATGATTTCCCATTCATAAAACCATGCTGACTCTGCTTGACTGCATTATGGTTTTCCAAATGTCCTGCTACTACTTCTTTAAAAATGGACTCCAGCATTTTCGCAACGACAGATGTTAGGCTAACTGGTCTATAGTTTCCCGCTTTCCGTCTCCCTCCTTTTTAAAATAGGTGCGTTACACTTGCGGTTTTCCAATCTGCTAGGACCTCTCCAGAATCCATCGAATTTTGGTAGAATCCAACCAATGCATCCACTATCTTTGCAGCCACTTCTTTTAAGACCTTAGGATGCAGGCCATCAGATCCAGGAGACTTGTCCACCTTTAATCCCATCATTTTACCCAGTACTTTTCTTTAGTGATAGTGTAAGGGGGGTTTGGTTTCTATGAGGGGGTCAGGTTCCCTTCTGACCAACTTGAGCGGTTCGAATCGCTCCCAATCCCTTGGGTTCTGTGCTCTGGATTTATTTGGGGGATGTGATAAAAGTGCAAAGGACACTGGTTTGATGCAAAGAACTTTGTTTTTATTACAGTCAAGGTAATACAGGTGTATTACTCTAGTAAGAAAATACAAGGACAAACTTACAATCACTCGAATAAAGAACAATGCAAGGCAATGTACAAGGTCAAACTTAAAATCACAAATCAGTCTAATAAAGAACCATGCATTGCACATTCAAAGGGGGGGGTCACAGTAAATTATACCTCCCACCTCCCAATACCTAATTCTAGCTCGGTTAGACTCCAGGCCATGCAGGGACTATGCTTACCAACCCTTTTGATAGCTAACGGTAGATCGCGGTTGTTTTTCCCTTGATACCACGTTGACTGTGGTCAGTCGCTGCTGCGATGGTGATGTTCTTCCTTCCTTCAGGACTTCAGGACTTCGAGGCTGGAGAATTTAGTTTACAACTGTCACGTTGGTTTCTCTCCTTGTCTTGATGACACAGCGTAGTGTGGTATTGATCTGTCAGTCAAAGTGTCATCTGAAGTGGTAGCAGCCTTGTAGCTACCAAGCAACCATCTAACCTCTGTTGAAAACAGGGGTCAGTTATACGATTTCAGTGTTCTAATCTTGCCACTAAATCTCTTCAAAATCCTTTGTATAATTTTGGCGGGCTTGGTTCTTCTTTGCAATATTTTGTCAGGCTCATTGAAAATTGATATGTCTTGGGTGGGTTGATGTTCGAAAACTGTTTCCTGATGGAAATATTAGTTTGGTAATTGCAATGTCCTTTTATGTTTAGTCTTTTGCATACAGGCTGGATTAGGCCTCTTTGTGATGTATATGCTGAAAAGGTTGTCCAGACCCATGTTGATGGTTAGCTACCTCTGGGAGATTTTGTGATGTTAATGTCTCTTGTGGGAGAAGGATTTTCGAATACTCATTCTTCCAGACAGGTTAACTCATTCCTCACACCCAGGTAGCTTTACTTAATTAGACTATCTCTGGCTAGTTCTGTAGGTCCGCCCACAGCCTTTAGTTTGTCTTTTACAATCCAAAATTCTACTAAAGTTCATAGTTTCTTCCATAAGCACTTAAGTGTTCCAAACTTTTCGGTAGATAGTCCCAAATTAAATTTCCTTTCGAATGAGCCCAAGCACAGGGGGGTTTCTTGTGAATTTTGCATTCCTTAATTCCCCCCTGTTGGCACTCCACACTCTTGAGTGTCAATCAAGGTAAGCAAGATTCCTGCTCCCGAGAGTCAACCTTCCCTGCATTTATACTAGCAAAATATTATCCTGCATCCCCCATTGAAATGCAATGCAATATACTGGTGAATACAGTCATTACAATTCGGTTGCAGTATTGAGGTGGTATGATGTCCCTCTTTTGCTCAATTTTCACAGTAAAATGACAGTATACAGTCATACACAACTTTAAGTAAAGTAAAATAAAAAGACATAGTAACACATTCTCAGATAGCATAAAGGTCCATAGTCAAACATGTTTTAAGTTCAGTAAAATAAAGGTACATAGTCAAAACATTTAAGTAACGCTCTTACAACACTCGCGATGTTGCGGTTTACAGCAGGTAAAATCAAACACAAATTAAACATGGTAGTATGGTGTCACCCCTCCTTGTGCGATTCCCAAGTTCGGCCAAGGAGCGTGCAGCACCCTTTGGTGCCTGACCTGACGTCCCACCAAGGCGGAATGGTGATCTCGAGAATCTTTTTCCCTATCTCAATTGTTTACTGTTCTAGAGTATAGAAGTGTTTTGTGAGATAATTACAGCTTTTAGCAGAGCGGTAAGATGTTCGGGTAGAGGGGAAATTGCATAGCCAAAATGTAGAACATAATCCTGCGGGTTTGTAATATTTTCCTTCACAGTGAGGTGGACAGTGGAGGGTTCAGGAATGGGGACAATCCGTTCCTGAGCCACTTGAACTGATGCCTCAGGTTTGAAGCAAAAACTGCTGTCACTTACCGGACACCAGAAGTGTCCATGTTGGTAGTGGGGCGCACTGGTGGTGACACAATATGTCCCACCCTCTATGTATGCTACCTGTGGAGGGACATGGTCTTATGCCATTACTTCCATGGTGCAGTTAACAGGCTGTGTGCCAGCAGCTTTAAACCCACACTGTGACTTAGAATGGGCACTCAAGTACTGGGGACACAGTATTACATGTGCACCCCGGCTCCGGCATCCGGAGAGGTCAGTACCCGTTACAACATGCTCCCACTTTATGACATAGAGTGGGACCGCTGCGAAACGAATAACTCCCTGAATAACTCCAATGTTCTCCAGCCAGTATACCGGTGCAGGTCGGGCTATCCCACCCATGACCGGCATCCTTATTACTATCCCATAAAGGTGTGGTTAGATTTCCCACAGTCTACTGGGACAGGGTAGGCTTCAGAGGCTAGGCAGAACTGGCACGGGCTTAGTGAATTGCTGTGCAGGTGGAGGGCTGCGAGGTGCTTGTTCCTGATCCAAGAGGGGACTACACCTTGTTTTAAATTCTCCAGGTTGTTGCGGCCCTCGCCCAACAACCATGCCCCATACAATACGCACACTTCGTTCTGTGCAGCCTGGTCAGAAGTGTTTGTATCCTCCTGTTTAAGTGCATTCACTGTCTGTGCATGGTTTTCCAGCTCAGCCACTATTTCTTTTAAATGGACATAGCCTGGTCCTCATATAGTTCTGATCCTACTACAGTATTCTCCTGTTTCAGGATTTTTCTCAATTGGGTCTTTAAACTATTTATCTGTGTTTGCAGTTCTATGTCATCTAGGCTATTTATTACAGAGGATGCTGTATTGTAGGTAGTGAAAACGTCGTTTATGATTTCCCTTCTAGGTCTCCCTGAGCCTCTGGTGTCCCTAGCGTTTAGGGTGTATAGGTCTGCTTTGTCTACATTTCCAAAGTCTAACTCATAAAATGTCTCTAAGTAGGGCCTGGTATAGCAGCTCTGTTTCCTTTGGACACCATGTAGGCAGGTGTAGCTCAATAAGGTTTAATATTACTGAAGCTACTGCATAATGTACCCCCTGATATAACACCTTTTCGGTCGGTACCAATTCTAATCTATTTCCAGGTCCCTCAGTGGTGGTAGGAGTTCTATTACTGTGCGTATTGGCGGGGTTGTGGGTAGGGGTTTCTTAATGTGTGCTTAGTTCGGTGGCGTTAATTGGGAGTGGGGAGTGTGGGACCATGCACCCGTGTAGGCTAGAGTCCCACCCCATCCCTTCCCCTTCATCTTGCCATTGCCATTGCCTGGCGAAGGCGATCGATATGCCCGCGGGGCAAATACTCTCTGGTCCCCACATGCAAACATAAATTCCTTGTTCGGATTTGTCCCAACACACTTTTACTCCTCCCCGTGTCCCTGTAATGGTGCTGTACATATCATTACCGAGTCTTTCCCAGTCCTATTCCTGGTCCCATGCGTCCTTGCTGAGTTTTCTGAGCCACCACCATCTTCCCAGGGGAATGTTCCCTTTGCAAGTCAAACACACACGCTTTCCCTCTGTAACACTGACTCGGGCAGCGATGATCCGATTCCAGAGGCATGGAAGTGAGGCCTCCCCATAGGTAAAACCTTCCTGGCTGGAGTAGCGGGTAGAGTTAGATCCCAGCCACCCTGGCCATCTTCCCTTGTGGGCGTAAACGGCGAGTTCTTCCACGTCTTTGGGGCCACCCCCGGCGGTTACGATCGGTGCTCTTTCTCCTAAACACCCGTAGATGAAGGATTCTTCCACGTCTCCTCGGTCACTGCTGCTCATCCCTATCAGGGCGAGCAGGAACAGGATCCTTCTCATGCTGCTCTCTTTCCTGTCGGGGCACATAAATCAGATTGTCTCGTCCTGAGAAAGTTCTCTGGCTTGACAAAGGTGACCTAGTTCCAATTTGGGCTCATAGTCTTTAATTGACTGGCTGTCTTATTCAGTTCCCTGTGGACTGATTTCTGCTTTTACTTTTATCTCACAGCCGTTTTGCTTGTTATCTCACCGGTTCTTCCTAAACAGCCATACTCCCAGGGATTACCCGGCCTGTGACTCTTTTAATAGTTGCACAGGTAGATTTCTTTTCTTACCCCAGTTAACTAATACGTATATACTTATCATTACACATAATCTAACACTACTCTAACTTATTCACTAAACATTCTTAAATCCATATCACTATATATGTACATCTGCCACCCGTCTCTGGGTGGCCAGGTTAATTCCTGCCTTCTCTCTTTCTTCTTCTCCCGCTGGGCGTCCAGCGAGGTAGGTAATAGGTTGGTCTGCACCGCCTAACCCTAAGTACCCTGAGCGGACATGGGTTTGAGTCCCACACAATCGGGGGAACGTCCCCTCCGGTGCTGCAGCACACCGCTCCTTTGGGGGTGGCTGCCTGGTTTGTTTCTTCCCCTGGGGGTTGTTCTGCCTGGTCGAGGGCTACGGGCTGGGAACTCCCACTTGGTGGCTGGTCCACCGCTATCTCTTCCGGGGGTCCCTTGTTGCCCGAGACTACCGGCTGGGTGTCCCTGCTCGCGGGCTGGTCTCTGACCTTAGGTGCCCTTTTGTGGCTGGTCCCTTTCCCGGGGCTGAACCATTCAAATTGGAGCGCTGATGACCACGGTGTCTTTGGCCGTGGTGTGCGGGGAGTCCGTCTTAAGGCTCCGGCTGCTGGGGGTGTGTCCGAGTCCCAAATGATTGGGGGACAGCTCCTCCAGTAACACAGTTCACTGTCCCTCTAGGTGCAGACTGTGGGTCTGCCACATCCCCTGTGGGAATTCCACAGTCGGGGGCTGTTGGCTGGGGGTCCCTGTCTTTAGTGCGGTTTACAGTTTTTGGCTGTCCCTTGCGTTTAGCTGCTGCCCCTGGGTTAAAAAGTTTGCACTGATTTTTGTGGAACCACTTTGTTCGGCGGGGCAATTTTATGGCATAGACCATGGGGCTTGCCTTGTTGACAATGTGGTACGGTCCCATGTACAGTGCCTCAAAGACCCCTACTCTAGCGTATTTTCTCACCATAATCTGGTCGCCTATCTCCCACTCAAGGTGTTTGCGGGGCTCTAGCAGCAGTTGGTTGCTCCAATGCTGTTTTCCCATGTTGTTAGCAGCCTGCCAGTGAATCTGTTCAAGGTGTTCAAACAGATTCCTGACAAAGCTGTCCCGGTTTGTTTCCCTAAGCTGACCTTCCGTGAGAACCGGGGCTAACACATGGGTGGGGGTTCGGAAGGCTCTGCCGGTCATGAGCTCGTACAGGGAGTACCCTGTGCTCTTTGACTGGCTGGCCCGGATCCCCATGAGGACTAGTGGTAGGGCCTCTACCCACCCTTTGGGTGAGTCCCCTGCCTCTTTGCGCAGTCTTTCCTTTATGGTGCGGTTTAACCGCTCCACAGGCCCGGATGACTGCGGGTAGTGGACGACATGCCATTTTCCTTTGATGCCGAGCACCTGAAGGGTCTCCTGCATCACCTGCCCGGTGAAGTGACTCCCCTGGTCAGACTCCACATATTGTGGTAGTCCCCATCGAGAGAACACTTCTCTGACGAGGATCCTAGCTTTTCCCAGGGCAGTGGCTGTTCGGCATGGGAAGACTTCCACTCATTTGGTGAATACATCCACCAATACAAGGCAGTACTTGTAACCTCCCTGGGCAATGGGTAGGGGCCCAATGTAGTCGATTTGGATCAACTGCCAGGATCCCTCTACTCTCCTGATATGTCCTATAGACACCTTTCTTTTCTGGGTGTCGGGGTTGTTGGCCGCGCACACCAGGCAGCTAGCACAGAACTCGCGGATGTCTTCCCTGAGTCCTGGCCACACCCTGCATGTTCCACTCGTTGCCAAGTGGTCTCAGGTCCGGGGTGTCCTGCTGGTGTCCTCATGGGCCAGCTGGAGGAATTCTCTCCGGTGTTGTTGCGCTACTACCCATTGCTCCCCCCTGAACAGCATGCCTTCTTTAATGTCAATTGCTGCAGTGCCGTACGGGCCATCTACCCTTTCCCCTTTTGCTAGCGTGTTCAGGACAGTTTTGAGGACGGGGTCTTGGGTCTGAACCGTTTTTAGGTCCGAGGACAAAGCTATCCCTGCCTTCCCTGCCATCCCAATCCTGCCCCTGACTGCTGCAATGGGTCCTGGGTTGTACGGATCCCAGAGCTTGCCCGTGCAGGCCCCCTGCTTGGCTAATATGTCAGCCTGCTGGTTTCCCTCGCTACGGGGTTCAATGGTGGAATGTGCCTTCACCTTATGTATATAGATATTCCCTTCCTCCCCTACGGCTTTCATGATCTTTTCCAGTAGGGGCTTAATTGCCAGGGGTCTCCCGTCTGCGGATGTATATCCGCGGCGGGACCAGATAGCCAGGTACTCTGTACACGAATTGCATGTGAACATACTGTCCGAGCAAATCGTGTATGGGTAGGGAATTCTTCGGGGTATGTGACTACATACACCACCCCAGACAGTTCAGCGTGCTGGGCGCTCATAGTACTGGGGAGTTTAATCGCCAGGGCAATGCCTGCCTCGGGGTCATAAACTCTGCAGCCTGTGAGTCGTTCACCCGCAGATACCGTGCTTGAACCGTCCACGTAGATCTCTCGGCCTGTTGGGTGTAACCCAGCCCGAAAGCATATGTCAATTTCCCATACCCCTTCTCTGGAACACCGGTGGGCTGTCCCTGGATAAATCATGTTGGCTGCGAGTCTTGGCTCGCAGAGACCCTTTATCCTTAGGCCCAGTTGAGAGAGGAGCAGGGTCCAGCAAGTAATGCGGGCACTGCTCACTGTCCCATCCTTGATTCTCCCATCCAGGAGCATTTGGGTGGGCGTATGGTGTGTAAGGAGTGTGATAGGGGACTCCCCTATGAAGATCAATGATCTTTTCACGGCACAGTGAGTGGCTAGGAGGTGCCTCTCACAGTTGGAGTCTCCCTTTTCCACATCCGTGAGTATCCTGGAGGAGTAGACCACTGGTCTCAGCCGGCCGTGCCGCTCTTGGAGCAGTACTGCATTCAGGCTGTCCCCACTGGCTGCTACCTCCAGAAAAACTCTTTACCCCCATCAATGGCCCCTAGAGTTGGCGCGGTCTGCAGGTCTTTCTTGAATTGGATAAATGCTGCCTCGCAACCTTTGTCCCATTCCCACTCCACTCCCTTGTGTAGGAGTCGGAGCCGAGGGGCTGCGGTGGCTGCATAATCCTCAATGAAATCTCTGCAGTACCCGGTTAGCCCTAGAAAAGATCTTACTCCTGTTACTGTGTTGGGGGCGGGTAACTTCTGCACTGCTTCCCTTCTAGCTTTGTCGATGGCTTTCCCTCCCAGCGCGCACAGCCAGTCCCAGGAATTTTATTTCCTTCAGGCTGATCTGTGCCTTCTTGGGGTTTATTTCAAATCATTCTTCTTTCAGCAGCTCCAGCCGTTCAGCCAGCAGTGGGCCATGCTCCTCCCACTCATCAGTAAACAGGAGCAGGTCATCTACATACTGTACTAATTGTTGGGGTCTGCTGAAACTCTTTAAACAGTTGGCCATACACTGATGGAAAATACTGGGGCTGTTGTGGAAGCCCTGAGGGAGACAGTTCCAAGTATATTGCTGTCCTTTAAAGGTAAAAGCAAACTTGTACTGATCTTCCCTTCTTAAAGGTATGGAAATATCCAGCACCGTGAAGGTGGTCGCGGAGGCTGGGATACTTCCAATGAGGTTGGCGATAGCGGCAATGGTGGGTGCACAGGCGGGGATGTTACGGTTGAGTACTCGATAGTCCACCGTGGCTCTCCAGGAATTGTCCGGTTTCTTAACCGGCCACAATGGAGAGTTCACATGGGTAGCTATCAGTCTCAATACTCCCTGTTTAACCAGAGAACCCAAGGCTGTTTCCATGTCTGTCTCCGCCTCCCTGGGGAAGATGTACTGTTTCTGTGGTCGGGTCATGAGGCCCCCATCTATGCTACCTCGACCCCATGTATTCTCCCACAGTCATGTTTGTGAGTGGCAAAAGCTGCAAGGTTTTTCCTCACATATTCTTGATATTCTACAGGAGTGTTACTGACCAGTGATTCAAGGTTGTAACCCTCCTTTGGTTTCATGGTGCACACCGTCCCTTTTCCCTGTTTTCTCTCCTGTCCCATACAGACTGACCCCCAAAGACAGTGGTTTCTTAAATCCACCGGGATCCCATGGCCTAGGATGAAGTCAGCCCCCAGGATCCCTCTCCCTTCCTGCTCCCACTTCATCAGGACACAAGTCCACTTAGTGTGGAGTGCACTTAAATGAATGGAAAGCGGAACGGAGAATTGCCAGTCTGTTCAGTGCCTGTGAAACCCACCAAGGGGACTCTGTTAGACAGAGGTGAGGCGGCGGGGTTAGCTGCATAGACATGGGTGTTTGAGGCACCAGTGCCCAGCAGGTAAGTCCCTTTCATCTTTTCCACTTCCATCTGTACGGTCGGTCTCCCCCACGCATCATACTCGAGGGCACACAGGTGGACAGGCTGTGCCTGTCCTAGTCTCGGTTTTGGTTGGGAGGGGGCAGATGGGATTTCGGTACCGGTGCCGGTGACTACCTTCCCAGGGCCATCGAACTTGGCTCGGACGCAGTGGGGAGGGATTAGCTTATCTGTCTCGGTTTTTTGGGCAGGGGCTGGAGAATTCTTTCCTGCGCTATTCTTCCAAGGTTTTTTACAATCCTTTCTCCAGTGCCCACTATTTCCCCACCAGAAGCAGGTACGTTTTGTATCGGAGGGGTTACCCCGCCCTCGTGGTGCCATTCTGTCTTATCTTGGCTAGGTCGGATTTCGTGAACCCTCCCCTTTTGTGGGGGCTCTTCTGTCCCTCTGCCGTTTCTGTAAGCTTGGGTCAGTTGCCTAAGCACTCCCTGTTCTGTGGCTTGGGGATCTCTGGGGTCGAACCAGGCCTCAGCCTTGGTTCTTATTCTGGGTAAACTATTAGCTACTAGGCTTCAGAGCCAGTGTGCTAACTCGTCCGGGCTTAAGTGATCCCTGTCTATGTCCCCACTACACGCGCTTTTGTACACTGGCCACAGTCGGTCTGCGGAAGCCTGTGGGGTTTCTCTTGTGAGCTGCACCGTTTTCTCTACTCTGGAGAAGGAGCTCCCGTCATTGCAGCCCATAGCTTCTAAAATGCCTTTCTGGATGGCAGCAAGTGTTTTCTGTCCTCTTTTGCTCTCAGTAGAGAGGGACTGGTACAGTTTGCTGTCTAGAGATAGGAGAAGCACCTTTGCCATTTCTGCATCATCGCACCCATTAATATCCCCTGTCTGTTCCACCTCCACAAAGTGAACTGAGAGGTCTCCCTTTGGAGTTAGCTTTCCCAGGTGGCTTATCATAGCCCTAAGCTGGTGGGGAGTGTGGGGGACCACAAACTCACTTTCCAGGGGCTCTGGACCTCCGGCAAGGGTGGGCGGGCCAAACTTCTGCTGCTGGTCCGGGCACATTGGCCCTGGTTCTGGCTCTCCCTGTTCTGGCTCGCCTCTCTCTCCTCCCTGCGGCCATGCCAAGCTGAAACTCGGTGCCTCAGTTGGTGGTGGCTTACTATCCCTGTCTGCCCCGCAACTGATTTGCCCTTCCTGCTGCTGAACCGGTGTAGTCACCAGTGCCACAGGTAGTGGCCGGGTAGTTTCTTCCTTCTCTTCCAGGTTTACCTGGGGCGTACTTGAGCTTATTAGGCATACCATGCCTTTTGCCTTGGACAGAGCAAGGTTAAACTTTTAATTTGTTGCTGGCAGGGACCGTGGTCTCCGGCTTTAAACCCATTAGTACTAATTACTTTATACGCTGCCTGCACATCTTTTAATCTTTCCTGGAGCTCTTTTACTTGTAAGGTGAGGTGAGTGCTTTCCTCCCTCAGTGACTTTTCATTACTTTTGGCCTCGGTAACCTGACATTGAAAATAGTCCTGACTGTTTTTAAACCTTTCCATTGTTTGGGTCCTTGTCTGTTTTAGCTTACGGAGTTCTCCTGATAATCTTTCTTCTGACATAACCCTTTCCTGATAGTTCTCTGCGCATTCCCATAACTCTGCCTGTAATGTTTCATTCATTCTATCTAGGAGTTGGACCTGTTGCTGTCGTCAGACCAACCAAATTGCCTTCTCTACTGCTTCTTTGTGATCTTTGCTTGCTGTCCACTGGGCTGCAGCGTCAGCTGGATGCTCAGCGCACAATAGACTAAGCACCCATTCCTTAGTTACATTGACCTTCTTATACACATAGGAGGAAATCCTCTCTTCTGTTTTGGTTCTTTGCCCCAAACCAGCACTCTCCATATCACACCCCTTGTACCAGAGTCCTTCTGCGGTCACCATTTTGTAAGGGGGGGTTTGGTTTCTATGAGGGGGTCAAGTTCCCTTCGAATCGCTCCCACTCCCTTGGGTTCTGTGCTCTGGATTTATTTGGGGGATGTGACAAAAGTGCAAAGGACACTGGTTTGATGCAAAGAACTTTGTTTTTATTACAGTCAAGGTAATACAGGCATATTACTCTAGTAAGAAAATACAAGGACAAACTTACAATCACTCTAATAAAGAACAATGCAAGGAAATGTACAAGGTCAAACTTAAAATCACAAATCAGTCTAATAAAGAACCATGCATTACACATTCAAAGGGGGGGGGGGTCACAGTAAATTATACCTCCTACCTCCCAATACCTAATTCTAGCTCGGTTAGACTCCAGGCCATGCAGGGACTATGCTTACCAACCCTTTTGATAGCTAACGCTAGATCGCAGTTGTTTTTCCCTTGATACCACATTGACTGTGGTCGGTCGCTGCTGCGATGGTGATGTTCTTCCTTCCTTCAGGACTTCAGGACTTCGAGGCTGGAGAATTTAGTTTACAACTGTCGCGTTGGTTTTTCTCCTTGTATTGATGACACAGCGTAGTGTGGTATTGATCTGTCAGTCAAAGTGTCATCTGAAGTGGTAGCAGCCTTGTAGCTACCTAGCAACCATCTAACCTCTGTTGAAAACAGGGGTCAGTTATACGATTTCAGTGTTCTAATCTTCCCGCCAAATCTCTTCAAAATCCTTTGTATAATTTTGGCGAGCTTGGTTCTTCTTTGTAATATTTTGTTGGGCTCGTTTAAAGTTGACATGTCTTGGGTGGGTTGATCTTTGAAAAACTGTTTCCTGATGGAAATATTAGTTTGGTAATTGCAATATCTTTTTGTGCTTAGTCTTTCGTATACAGACTGGATTGGGCCTCTTTGTGATGTATATGCTGAAATGGTTGTCCAGACCCATATTGATGGGTAGCTACCTCTGGGTGATTTTGTGATGTTAATGACTCTTGTGGGGGAAGGATTTTCGAATATTCATTCTTCCAGACAGGTTAACTAGTCCTCACACCCAGGTAGCTTTACTTAATTAGACTGTCTCTGGCTCGTTCCGTAGGTCCGCCCACAGCCTTTAGTTTGTCTTTTAAAATCCAAAATTCTATTAAAGTTCATAGTTTCTTCCATAAGCACTTTAGAGTTCCAAACCTTTCAGTAGATAGTCCCAAATTAAATTTCCTTTCGAATGACTCCAAACACAGGGGGGTTTCTTGTGAATTTTGCATTCCTTCAATAATGATTGTTTTAATTTCCTCCCTCGCTAAAGTCCCTTGATTATCTATTATTGGGATGTTTTTAATGTCTTCTTCCATGAAGACTGATACAAAATATTTGTTCAAAGTCTCTGCCACTTCCCTGTTCCCCCTTATTAATTCCCCAATTTCATCATCTAATAGACCAATGTTTATTTTAGCTACTAGAATTTACATTGGCTTATCGCCCGGTTTCTGGGCGGTATTGGACATTGTGGGCAGTGACCAGATGAGCGAGACATTCCGTACCTGAGTTACGCTGGCAGTTTCGAGCTGCCGCTGGGGAGCAGACCGCCAACGTGCACCGTCCTCAGATCGCCCTGGCACGGTATTTGGCTCAGCGATGAAAAAAAACGCCCACAAGGATCAGCCGAGCTGGGCGGTAGGTGAGTAGCTCTGCAAGAAAAAGGTTAGTAATTGGTTTGTACTCATTATTTTAAAATTCTGTTATGGTGATTTAGGTTAGAAGTGTCTTGAGAATGTTTTTATGATGTTTCATGGGATAGTTTTTGAAAAAATATTTTTAGTGTTTTTCTGCTCCTAGGCCCAACCCACAGCCTTGGGGTAAATTTTTAGTGATTTTTAATTTATCGCCCATTTTCTTTCGGAGCTGCCCAATTTACCCTAAATTCCACTTTTTTGCCCTGAATGGGGTGCAACGGGCATTTTTTTCGCTGGGCGGATTTTAATCTATTTTTGGGCGAAGTTTTTGCCAGCGATACTCTTGGCAATCTTAGTGGTCTTTTGGGCGGCAATTGGGCGCTGGCAGGCTGTTAGGAAATTCGAGCCCCATGGATGAATAAAGCCATAAGGGAACAATTGAGGATAAGTGGGGAGGCATACATTAAGTACATAGACAGCAGGGTAGTGCATGATAAGGGAGAATGTCAAGAGATTAGGAGAGAAGTCAAAAAAAATAATTACAAAGGCAAAGAGGAACTGAAAAATGTAATTATCAAAGAACATAAAACAAAATAGTAAAATATTTTACAGGCACATCAATAAAAAAGGAAGGTTGGGATGGGAATAGGGCCATTAAGGGATCGACAGGATAATATCACAGGTAACGATAGAGAGATGGCAGAAATATTAAATAATTATTTTGCTTCAGTACATACCAGAGAGATAGAGCAGGGGGACATGACATTGGATGATGAGATTAGTACATTTAAAATAAAAAGAGGGGATATATTAAAAAATCAAACTCAAAGAGATTAAAACCCCTGGTCTAGATGGATTACATCCACGCATTTTAAAGGAATCTAGGGGAAAGATAGCAGAGGCATTACTACACATAATTTGTTAGAAAAAGGTGTAGTGCCAGCGGACTGGGGGATAGCTGAATTTAAGAAGGGGGATAGAACATGTCCAGGGAATTATAGATCAGTCAACTTAACATCGGTGGTAGGAAAAATAATGGAATCCCTGCTAAAGGAGAAAATAGAAGAACATCTAGAAGCCAAAAATATAATAATGAATAGTCGGCATGGATTTCAAAAGGAAAAGTCTTGCTTGACTAAACTGAATTAATTTTTTGAAGAGGTAACAGAGAGAATAGACACTGATAATGCAGTAGATGTAATTTATCTAGATTTTCAAAAGGCCTTTGATAAGGTACCCCATAATAGACTGCTGAACAAGGTCAGAGAATGTGGAGTCAGGGGACATGTAGCAGAATGGATAGCTAGCTGGCTTCAAGACAGAAAGCAGAGAGTAGAGGTAAAAGGTAACTATTCACACTGGCAGAAGTGATGTTCCACAAGGGTCAGAGCTAGGACCACTGTTGTTCACAATTTACATTAACCATTTAGAATTTGGAATCAAAAACACAATTTGCGGATGATATCAAATTAGGGGTGATAGTCAATACTGAGGAGGACTGCAACAAATTATAGGAGGACACTAATAAACCTGCAGAATGGGCATATAATTGGCAAATAAAGTTCAACACAGATAAATGTGATGCATTGCATTTTGGTGGAAAGAATAGGGAAGTCACTTATTACTTGGAGGGTGCAAGTCTAGGTGGGATAGAGGAACAAAGGGATCTCTGAGTATAAATACACTAAAAGCTGCTAGGAGCGGCACTGGCTCCAGGGGGAGGGAAGCCTTTCGGCCCGGGCTAGGAGCGGCACTGGCTCCAGGGGGAGGGAAGCCTTTCGGCCCGGGCTAGGAGCAGCACCGGCTCCAGGGGGAGGGAAGCCTTTCGGCCCGGGCTAGGAGCGGCACTGGCTCCAGGGGGAGGGAAGCCTTTCGGCCCGGGCTAGGAGCAGCACCGGCTCCAGGGGGAGGGAAGCCTTTCGGCCCGGACTAGGAGCGGCACCGGCTCCAGGGGGAGGGAAGCCTTTCGGCCCGGACTAGGAGCGGCACCGGCTCCAGGGGGAGGGAAGCCTTTCGGCCCGGACTAGGAGCGGCACCGGCTCCAGGGGGAGGGAAGCCTTTCGGCCCGGGCTAGGAGCAGCACCGGCTCCAGGGGGAGGGAAGCTTTTCGGCCCGGACTAGGAGCGGCACCGGCTCTGGCAGGGGAGGGAAGCCTTTCGGTCCGGGCTAGGAGCAGCACCGGCTCCAGGGGGAGGGAAGCCTTTCGGCCCGGGCTAGGAGCAGCACCGGCTCCAGGGGGAGGGAAGCCTTTCGGCCCGGACTAGGAGCGGCACCGGCTCCAGGGGGAGGGAAGCCTTTCGGCCCGGACTAGGAGCGGCACCGGCTCTGGCAGCGGAGGGAAGCCTTTCAGTCCGGGCTAGGAGCAGCACCGGCTCCAGGGGGAGGGAAGCCTTTCGGCCCGGGCTAGGAGCAACACCGGCTCCAGGGGGAGGGAAGCCTTTCGGCCCGGACTAAGAGCGGCACCGGCTCTGGCAGCGGAGGGAAGCCTTTCGGTCCGGGCTAGGAGCGGCACCGGCTCCAGGGGGAGGGAAGCCTTTCGGCCCGGGCTAGGAGCAGCACCGGCTCCAGGGGGAGGGAAGCCTTTCGGCCCGGGCTAGGAGCAGCACCGGCTCTGGCAGGGGAGGGAAGTGGGGCCTTTCCAATTCATACAGTTTACAGGATAGACTTTTGGCACAAAGACTCTTTGATATTTTCATGTTGGTAAGCTGCTGCCTTAAATAACTGCAATGTGCAAGGTGCTTGTGGAAGTTGCTGTGAGCTGGCCAGAATGTGTTGTATGTTTCACTTTCCAGCCTCAGCCCGCAGTGTGTCCCTCGTTACCCTGGTAACCCGATCTTTTTTGCACACATCGTAGGCTCCACCCACAGAGCTAAAGCAAAATGTGTGTCGGGCCACAGTCACAAGTTAAAATGGAGAAACTTTCAACTGTTTTTTTTGGCGTAGTCGGGCCCCAAAAAAACAGGCGGAACTCTTCAAATATGCCAAAAAACGGCATTGGGGAAAACTGAGCCCATCGAATTGAAAAGTAGGGAAGTAATGCTAAACCTGTATCGAACCTTGGTTAGACCACACTTCGAGTGCTGCGTACAGTTCTGGTCACCATATTATAAAAATGATATAGAGGCACTGGAGAGGGTACAGAGAAGATTTACAAAGATGATGCCAGAAATGCGAGGGAAAGGATGAACAGGCTGAGTCTTTTGAAAAAAGAAGGCTGAAGGGTGACTGAATAGAGGTCTTTAAAATTATGAAAGGTTTTGATAGAGTGGATACAGAGAGAGAGCATAACTAGAAATCATCAATAAAGGTAGTCACCAAGAAATCCAATAGGGAATTCAGAAGAAACTTCTTAATCAAAGAGAGGTGAGAATGTGGAACTCGCTACCACAGGGGGTGGTTGAAGCAAATAGTATAGATGCATTTAAGGGGAGACTGGACAAGCATATGAGGGAGAAGGGAATAGAGGATTATGCTGATAGATTTAGGTAAGGAAAGACAGGAGGAGGCTCGAGTGGAGCATAAACGCCGGCATAGACTGGTTGGGCCGATTGGCCTGTTTTTGTGATGTATATTCCATGTTATTCAATGTAAGTTTTTTTTTAAACATACTTTAATTTGGAGTCAGGAAGAGCAAGAAATAGAAAAGAAACAAAGACTTGAACTTATATAGTGCTATCATGATCACTGGATTTCTCAAATCGCTTTACAGCCAATGAAGTACTTTTGGAGTGTAGTCACTGTTGTAAAATGTTCTGGAATCCAGACCTGCCGATCCTGCTGACCTCGGGGCCTCCTCGCCAGCCCACCTGAACACCCCCTCCGCGACGGGGCCCGCCTGACTAGCTCCACCATGGCAGGGGCCCCGCGAACATCTCCTTGGAGGCAGGGCCCGCCCGAACAGCTCCTCTTGGGCAAGGCCCGCCCGAACACCTCCTCAGCGATGGGGCCCACCGGTACAGCTCCTCTTGGGCGGGGCCTTCCTGAACACCTCCTTGGCGACGGGGCGTGCCGTATGTCCTCATCGACGGGGCCGCCGGCCTGAACAGCTCCTCGGCAGGGAACCCCCCTTCCCTTTCTGACGTTCCGAAATCCAGAAATACCTGAACCTGTACTCGGTTGTTTCTGGAATCATGACGTCAGAAAGACGATCGACGTCTGGAAAAGTATAGAATCCGGAACGGCATCGGTCCCAAGTGTTCCAGATTTTCGATGCTGCACCTGTACAGCACACTGCGGACCTGACCACCGCTGCCTTTAACTAGCATTCCCCAAGCGGCCGGCCAAGGTGACAACGCCTCCTCCAGCTCCCGTTGTTGACGCCCGGCGATGCTGCAGGGGGCGGGAGCGAATTTTACATCCAAAGCGATAACGGAGTGCTGCGCACCGGATAACATCATGATCTCCGGGGTGCAAGAGATCGAGGCGGTAATCCACCTTTGTGGGTGTCGGTAATTTTGCAGCACCCGGTCAGTAAGCCTCTAGCACCCTGTTATCGGCCCGTCCCTGCCCACCAAGGCGCTATTGGGAGGCACAAAGAGGCCAATTTATCCCCCATACAATCTTGAGGACCTCAATAGGATTGCTCAATTGCTGTAGTGTCTCATAACTCATGTGGCTAGTGCAAAGTATCTATTTATTTTCCCTTCACTATACTGTTTCCAATGCTAAGATGTTTTCAGTGTCACATGGTGACCAGAATTGCACATCGTACTCTAGGTGGAACTGGACTAATGCTTTGTGAAAGCTCATCATTATGTCCCCGGATTGATACTGTACCTCTCTTGCTATATACCCTAGAATCTTGTTTGCTTTCTTTCTTGCTGCTGCACACTGTGTTGGTCCTGTTCTATAATCCATGGACCCTTTTGGATGATAAGTAACCTAAACAAACCTTAGGCACCAATGATTAGGTTCAACCCAGAACCTATTCTGTGAGCTTGTCAAGAAATGCCCAGAGCATGTCTTTAAAGATTGTATTGTTTTACAGTTTTGAAGTCAGCATGTGGAAGATGACAAAATCGGTTATACTGCCTGAGGAAAATCTAAGTATTCATTAATCTGCCACCTTGGATAAAAGTCTTGAAAGAGTACACATTTTTTTAAAATTCTTCCTTTTCAGGTTTGTATATTAAACAATTGTTTTGAATGCAAGTTGGATTTCCTGTAACTGCTATGTATAATCATTATTATATGCATCTACAAATTATTAACAGTCCTGGAATGCATGCAAGCAAGCAATGTATAATTTTTATATCCATCCTATTTTGCTATAAAAATGTAATTCTTAGTCTACACAGAAATCTCATTTATTCCACTATCTTTGATTTAACACTCATCAAATTCATTATAAATATTGTGAAGATGTACATTTAACTCTAGATATTCATTCATTTCTGGCTCTGGTGGCATTAAAATCATTCTAGCAGAATTTATTAATACCCACAATTTCCATTTTAATCATGGATATTAAAGATTGGAGATGTCATGGTTCTGTCAATAGTGACACACTGATATTTTCCGTACTTTTCTTGTTTCCTAACTTAATGAAAATGATTGCAGTAAGCCACACAAAAGTCTCATATTTATGAATAATACTTTGATCTCCACAAAAAATTCAGCTCCTCAATTTGGTACTGTAGAATAAAAAAGAGGGCTCAAATTGTATATCGAGTCAACTTGTACTCCAGGAATTCATGCATTTCATGGCCTCTGATGATTGTTTGCTCAATTGAAACATGAAAATCATCAAATCACAATAATGTATCGAGTTATATTTTGGTGTTTATGTGCGTCAAACTGAAAAAAAAAACATGGGGTAATTTTGAACTTCGACTTTTCAATGGGGATTGGCACCTGCTGGCTGCACATCATCGGAAATCCAGGCATCAGCTGTGCACGATTTTCTGAGTGTTGATTTAAATGGTTGCAAAATCTTACACAATCTGAACCCGGATTTCTAATATGGAATTCAGGCATGTGAGGCTCCACTCTGGGGGCTCAAAGTCGGAAAATTACTCCTCGTGAGTGTTCGTGGCAGTCCTGCATGTGTAGGTGTGTGTGTGTGTGTGTGTGTGTAGGTGTGTGTGTGTATGTGTGTGTGTAGGTGTGTGTGTAGGTGTGTAGGTGTATATAGAAACATAGAAACATAGAAAAATAGTTGCAGGAGTAGGCCATTTGGCCCTTCAAGCCTGCACTGCCATTCAATAAAATCATGGCTGAACATGCAACTTCAGTACCCCTTTCGTGCTTTCGCTCCATACCCCTTGATCCCCTTAACCGTAAGAGCCATATCTAACTCCCTCTTGAATATATCCAGTGAACTGGCATCAACAACTCTCTGCGACAGGGAATTCCACAGGTTAACAACTCTCTGAGTGAAAAAGTTTCTCCTCATCTCAGTCCTAAATGGCCTACCCCTTATCCTAAGACTA